>NC_141309.1:10702500-10885000 GCF_037954325.1 Fistularia commersonii
TAATTTTTTTTTTTTAATAATCAGGTATTTCTTAAGTTTCTGACAAGTACACAACAAAGATAACAAAAGATGTAAGATTTAATGTTTTAAAATGTTATTTGCTTCTTTTCTTAAAGAAATATTTGACTCTGACTTTGTTGTTCTGCACCCTGCCATCACTTTCCAGAGCTTCTTGCTTCTTTAAAGGGGCAGTACCAGGTAAAACAACACAAACGGGACTATGAGTAGCACACACACACACACACACACACACACACACACACACACACACACACACACACACACACACACACACACACACACACTCACACACACACACACACACATCTATTACATATCATATACAATAGCTCATATGGGTTCAACAACAATCTTTCAGGACAAACTCATTGTTTTGATGAGGCTGATCAAACGTGGCATGAGTTTGGATCCTCATGGAGAAATAGTGAATGCATGGATTGCACTTGTGGAGGGTGTTGCACCGCGTAAGTACACAAATCCAAGACTTCATTAAAATGTTTCTCTGTAGCTACACTTAACTATGTTTTTACTGTGTCTTTTTCAGATTCTCTATCCCCACCAATTTTCCTCCTGACTGTGTGAAAGTGTTTGATGCAGAACAATGTAAATTCATTGTGCACAAGCGAGATGATCCTTCTGAACTGTGCCCAATTTTTGGTGGCGTAGTGTAGTAATTGGATTCATCTTACTGTTATAGAAGTGGACAGACAATTGCAGTCCATCATTGCCGTATATAACTTTAGATTTCCACTTTTACTGTCAAACAAAATGCTGTACACATTTAGCTTAATTTGCATATCAAAGAGAAATGTTAATCACACTGTCAAACACTTGAATGATGTCTGATGCCTTCTTGGATTTTGGGGGGGGCTATATTACATATCACAATTTTCTTTTAGGTGAGATTGTCTATATAATTTATTAGGGCAATGTTTTAATCTCTAAGTGGCAAAGGATACTGAAATCCCCAACTGTTAAACCAGCTTGTGTTACTTCACAAACAACTTATAGGTTGGAAAGAATTTCAATATTCTTGATTAACACAGTGGAGTTAAATAGAGACTGCAGAAATTTATTGCGACACCTAGATGGTGACTACCTGTCTTGCTACCATGTGAGCTTCGTTTTGGCTCCTGTGTCTATTAAATTCAGTGGGAGAAGGAAATACTCTGTGTGAAGATTGTTTTTCTTCAAGAAGACAATTGTGGTTCATTGCTTCATGGCCCATGTAATCTATGAAAAACATTCCAACAATAAAATATAACTTTTTCAGACTTTTTTTGTCGTTGAAAGTGTATGGTTTCTTCAAGATTAGTGTACGTGTCACAAATACAATATCAAGCATCACTTTGTTGGTGCAGCAGAAAAAAAGTGGAATGCAAAATAGCAACCTTGTGCATTGGACATAATTTGGGTCACACTTACCATGGCGATGTAAAGTTTACAAACATCAACCCCTTCAGGGCATCTTAATGTCTATTTTCAAGTATGAAGGTACAAGTATGCAACAAGTTTTCCTCAATCTGACATTCTTACAGACATGAAATGAAGACAGCAATTTAGAGGCCATGTCTCTGCCATCTCTGTGAAATCAGGTGGTCAGTGTTTCAGACCATTCTGTTCGCCACATAAGAAGAATCAGTATCTCACTTTCTGTCAAAACATCAACAGGACAACTTTTACAATCACCTCTAGGAGGCAGGGCTTACCCATGAATATCAGTGTTTCCACTGTCCTGTGTGCATCACCTTGAGAGGAAGAGAGAGAGAAAGAGAATGTGTGAGAGAGAGAGAGAATTTTACCAGGATTCAGAGTTGGACGTCCAGGGTCTACAATCCATCTTTTGCATGGCCTTGAGGTAAACAAAGAGAGAGGGAGGTTTTAGGGCTTCTCACAGATTTTTGCATGCATTGATGAGAAAGTCCTAACAGCAGTCACCATCTCATGCTTTTTCTCAGCTCTCCATTTCTGTAAATGGAAATCTGTAAATATGACTCCAAAGAAGTCAGTGCCTCACCAGTCATGAACCTCACCATGAGTCACTTAAACTGATCTATGACCTATTCTTATCACATGTAAAGTCCAAAGGTAAACCAGGGGAAAACAGAATATTCTCATCCTCCTCTCGTCCTCGTCCTCAGTCATCACATCAATTGAACTGAGAAGAACTTCAACAATGGTATGGATATATACTATATTTTACTTAAAAATTATTATTCCAGAAAATATCTCACTCTTCGATGACCGTTCTTTCTGATATTGTACAATGTATTAGAAATAATTACATTAATATGAAATTTGCTTTTTTATTTAAGAGACATGGTAGCAATACACATTTTAATTTTTTTTTTTTAACAATGGGGTATTTTACTTGTACATTAACTCCGTAAATAATCTCCTTCAATTCCTTTTTCTTTCCAATACTGTTCAATGTATTAGAAATAAGTACAGTAATGTGACCTTTACTTGTTAATTTAAGAGACATGGTAGATACATATTATTTTTTTTGGTAATAATCGGGTATTCCTGTAGTTTTTGACAGGTACACAACAAAGATAACAAAAGATGTAAGATTCAATGTTTTAAAATGTTATTTGCTTCTTCTCTCAAAGAAATATTTGACTCTGACTTTGTTGCTCTGCACCCTGCCATCACTTTCCAGAGCTTTTTGCAGCACAAGAGTGGCAGTACCAGGTAAAACAACACAAACAGGACTATGAGTAACACACACACAACACACACACACACACACACACACACACACACACACACACACACACACACACACACACACACTAACCCTAACCCACACGCACACACACACACAGGCACACACACAGATTGTACAAACACACACACAGATACATGTTTTTTACATATCATATACAATAGCTCACATGTGTTCAACAATAATCTTTCAGGACAAACTCATTGTTTTGATGAGGCTGATCAAACATGGCATGAGTTTGGATCCTCATGGAGAAATAGTGAATGCATGGATTGCAATTGTGGAGGGTGTTGCTCTGCGTAAGTACACAAATCCAAGATTTAATTAAAATGTTTCTCTGTAGCTATACTTAACTATGTTTTTACTGTGTCTTTTTCAGATACACCACCCCCACCAATTTTCCTCCTGACTGTGTGAAAGTGTTTGATGCAGAACAATGTAAATACATTGTGCACAAGCAAGATGATCCTTCTGAACTGTGCCCAATTTTTGGTGCAGTAGGGAAGTAATTGGATTCATCTTACTGTTATAAGAGTGCAGTCCATTATTGGGGTATATTACTTTAGATTTCTACTTTTACTGTCAAACAAAAGGCTTTACACATTTAGTTTTATTTGTATATCAAAGAGAAATGTTAATCACACTGTCAGACACTTGAATGAATCTGATGCCTGGTTGGATTTTGAGGGGGCTATATTACATATCACAATATTCTTTTAGGTGAGATTGTCTATATAATTATCAGGGAAATGTTTTAATCCCTAAGTAGCAAAGGTTAACGACATCTAAGCAAGATTGTGTTACATCACAAACAACTTATAGGTCGGATGAAATTTCAACTTTCTTGATTAACACAGTGGAGTTAAATGGAGACTGCAGAAATTAATTGCGACACCTACATGGTGACTTCCTGTCCTGCTATCATGTGAGCTTCGTTTTGGCTCCTGTGTCTATTAAATTCAGTGGGAGAAGGACATACTGTGTGTGAAGATTGTTTTTCTTCAAGAAGACAACTGTGGTTAATTGCTTCATGGTCCATGTAATCTATGAAAAACATTCCAACAATAAAATATAATTTTTTCAGACTTTTTTTGTCGTTGAAAGTGTATGGCTTCTTCAACATTAGTGTTCTTCTCACCAATACAATATCTAGCATCTCTTTTTTGGTGCAGCAGAAAAAAAGCGGAATGCAAAATAGCAGCCTCTTGCAATGAACATAATTTGGTTCACATTTACCATGGCAATGGGGGTGTACAAACATCAACCTTTTGAAAGCGTCTTAAGCATCTATTTTCAAGCATGAAAGTACGAGTATGCAATGATTTTCCTCAATCCGACATTCTTACAGACAGGAGATGACAACAGCAATTTAGAAGCCATGTCTCTTTGCCATTCTGTGAAATCAGGTGGTCAGTGTTTCAGACCATTCTGTTCGCCACATAAGAAGAATCAGTATCTCACTCTGTTCAAAACATCACCAGGGCAGCTTTTACAATCACCTCTAGGAGGCAGGGCTTACCCATGAATATCAGTGTTTCCACTGTCCTGTGTGCATCACCTTGAGAGGAATAGAGGGAGAGAGAGAGAGAGAGAGACTTTTACCAGCATTCAGAGTTGGACGTCCAGGGTCTACAATCCATCTTTTGCATGGCCCTGAGGTAAACAAAGAGAGAGGGAGGTTTTAGGGCTTCTCACAGATTTTTGCATGCATTGATGAGAAAGTCCTAACAGCAGTCACCATCTCATGCTTTTTCTCAGCTCTCCATTTCTGTAAATGGAAATCTGTAAATATGACTCCAAAGAAGTCAGTGCCTCACCAGTCATGAGCCTCACCATGAGTCACTTAAACTGACCTATGACCTATTCTTATCACATGTAAAGTCCAGAAGTAGACCAGGGGAAAACAGAATATTCTCATCCTCCTCTCGTCCTCATCCTCAGTCATCACATCTCTTGAATTGAGAAGAACTTCAACAATGGTATGGATATATACTATATTTTACTTAAAAATTATTATTCCAGAAAAAATCTCACTCTTCGATGACCGTTCTTTCTGATATTGTACAATGTATTAGAAATAATTACATTAATATGAAATTTGCTTCTTAATTTAAGAGACATGGTAGCAATACACATTTTAAATTTTTTTTTTAACAATGGGGTATTTTACTTGTACATTAACTCCGAAAATAATCCCCCTTTTCAATTCCTTTTTCTTTCCAATACTGTTCAATGTATTAGAAATAAGTACAGTAATGTGACCTTTACTTGTTAATTTAAGAGACATGGTAGATACATTTTAATTTTTTTTTTAATAAACTGCTATTCCTGTAGTTTTTGACAAGTACACAACAAAGATAACAAAAGATGTAAGATTCAATGTTTTAAAATGTTATTTGCTTCTTCTCTCAAAGAAATATTTGACTCTGACTTTGTTGCTCTGCACCCTGCCATCACTTTCCAGAGCTTTTTGCACCATAAACGTGGCAGTACCAGGTAAAACAACACAAATGGGACTATGAGTAGCACACACACACACACACACACACACACACACACACACACACACACACACACACACACACACACACACACACACACTCTCACACAAATACACACTAACCCTAACCCACACGCACACACACAGGCACACACACAGATTGTACAAACACACACACAGATACACATTTTTGACATATCATATACAATAGCTCACATGTGTTCAACAATAATCTTTCAGGACAAACTCATTGTTTTGATGAGGCTGATAAAACATGGCATGAGTTTGGATCCTCATGGAGAAATAGTGAATGCATGGATTGCACTTGTGGAGGGTGTTGCTCTGCGTAAGTACACAAATCCAAGATTTAATTAAAATGTTTCTCTGTAGCTATACTTAACTATGTTTTTACTGTGTCTTCTTCAGATACTCCACCCCGGTCAATTTTCCTCCTGACTGTGTGAAAGTGTTTGATGCAGAACAATGTAAATACATTGTGCACAAGCGAGATGATCCTTCTGAACTGTGCCCAATTTTTGGTGCAGTAGGGAAGTAATTGGATTCATCTTACTGTTATAAGAGTGCAGTCTATTATTGGCGTATATTATTTTAGATTTCTACTTTTACTGTCAAACAAAAGGCTTTACACATTTAGTCTTATTTGCATATCAAAGAGAAATGTTAATCACACTGTCAGACACTTGAATGAAATCTGATGCCTGTTTGGATTTTGAGGGGGCTATATTACATATCACAATTTTCTTTTAAGAGAGATTGTCTATATAATTATTAGGGAAATGTTTTAATCCCTAAGTAGCAAAGGATAATGACATCTAAGCAAGCTTGTTTTGCATCACAAACTTATAGGTTGGATGAAATTTCAACTTTCTTGATTAACACAGTGGAGTTAAATGGAGACTGCAAAAATGAATTGCGACACCTCTGTGGTGCCTTCCTGTCTTGCTACAATGTAAGCTTTGTCGGAGAAGGAAATACTATAGGTGAAGATTGTTTTTCTTCAAGAAAACAATCGTGGTTTAATGCTTCATACTGCATGTAATCTGCGAAAAACATTCCAACAATTAAATATAATTTTTTCAGACTTGTTTTTGTCATTGAAAGTCTATGATTTCTTCAAGATAAGTGTATTACTCACCAATACAATATCTAGCATCTCTTTTTTGGTGCAGCAGAAAAAAAGTGGAATGCAAAATAGCAGCCTCTTGCAATGAACATAACTTGGTTCACATTTACCATGGCCATGGTGGTGTACAAACATCAACCCCTTGAAAGTGTCTTAAGCATCTATTTTCAAGTATGAAAGTACGAGTATGCAATGATTTTCCTCAATCTGACATTCTTACAGACATGAAATGAAGACAGCAATTTCGAAGCCATGTCTCTTTGCCATCTCTGTGAAATCAGGTGGTCAGTTTTTCAGACCATTCTGTTCGCCACATAAGAAGAATCAGTATTTCACTTTCTATCACCAGGACAACTTTTACAATCACCTCTAGGAGGCAGGGCTTACCCATAGATATCAGTGTTTCCACTGTCCTGTGTGCATCACCTTGAGAGAAAGAGAGAGAGAGAGAGACTTTTACCAGCATTCAGAGTTGGACGTCCAGGGTCTACAATCCATCTTTTGCATGGCCTTGAGATAAACAAAGAGAGAGGGAGGTTTTGGAGCTCCTCACAGATTTTTGCATGCATTGATGAGAAAGTCCTAACAACAGTCACAATCTCATGCTTTTTCTCAGCTCTCCATTTCTTCTTGTGAGTTTAACTCACTCCTCTTGTCTGGACAACTGCTTGTTTGGATGTTTAAGACGCCTGTGAAGGATTGACAGAGGAATCTGCAAAAAGGATTACCCCTTCATCTTTGTTTTGCCAGTCTCTTTATTGTAGTTGGCTTTACTTGTTACCTCACCTATATGAGATTTTCTTCAGATGGAATAATGCCTTTGTGCTGGAATAGAGGCGCTCAGTTTCAAGTCGTGTTTGCTGCTGTGTTGGTTGTTTTCTCTCTTGTCAATGCTGGACCAAACCAGGACCAAAGGGTGGCAGGGTCATCCTCATGCTTTGGAGGTTTTGATCTCTACTTTGTTTTGGACAAGTAAGTTGTTCTACCTTCTAATTTTTTTATTTTTTCAATATCATACATCCATGGCTACAGTGGTGGCAGCCAGTTTTGAGTCAGTTTCACTCCTTGGAGTGAAGGAAGCCCAATGCACAAGATATATGCATTAAACATTAATTTGCATTGGTTTAAGAAACGCTATGATGTCAGCAACATTATACAGTTATCAAGCCATCCTCACATCAAGCTGCACATCAAGTTGCAAAGCTCTTGTAGTGCTGGGCTACTTGTCAACATGGTATAATCCTCGGAAACAGAAATGATTAGCTGTGGCGATATTTTGTTTTAAAATTACATTCCAATATGTTCATATATCAACATCTTCCGCTATCTATTCAGTGGAGCCTGGAGTTTGGGTACCATGAAATCGAAAATCTTTGGCAGCTTCCACATCGTCTAACTGACCTTGTTAGACGTTGTTTTTCCTTCCTCCTGGATTCTGTCACACAGGCCTCATGAAATTATCAAACTCTAGCAGAAAGTTACTGAATTAAATCATCCTTGTCAAAATCTTTTCATGGCAACTGGACTTGAATATATTCCATTTCCTTTCAAGGGAAGAAATTCAAGTCTAGTTGCCATGAAAAGAGTTTTTCAGTTCTGCAGTTATCTCGATTTTTGATTTACACAAACAAGGTCAACTGACAGCAATTTATCGTTTCTAGATGAAATTGTCATCAGTGTCGGTAGCAATTATTGTCTTCAAAATTGAATATATCATAACTTTTGTGATATCTAAATGACTTAAATTTAACAAAAATAATCTGCAAAGACAGGCTTGTTTGTTAGAGACTGTGTACTTTTTATAAAGCATTATAGTTTAAACCTTCATCTTTATGAGTAATTAACTGTATACAAATCCTGCTCAGCGATCTGATGTCATTTTCAATTTCTCCGGAAAAAAAAGATATATCCTGGCCATAGAAGTTGCAATATACATGTATGAATGAGCTTATATCATCTTGTATCTTCCTATATTGTTATATATTATCTTATAAGGTGAATATTTTGAACAAATATATGAGCTTTTTCTTTACAAGCTACTGACTCAGGTGGTATCATTTTATTCATCAGGGCAAAGGGCACTAGTGGGTTGGGGTCTCTTCTTAATTTTTTAAACCTCCAAGATGCTGATGGGTGTCCAGGTCCTCTGTCTATTCTTGGCGGACACATTGGCCAATAGTCTGTCAAAAGGAGTGATTGTTCAAGGCCATGTTTTTAAGGAATAGTTTTATATTGCATGGGAGAACATCTGTCACAAGACATCACCTGTTCATCATCATCAGCTGTTCTATTTACTTTTCTTTTACAGTCTTCGCTCCAGGGGTCTAACGTGGCTCTCCTCCCCTCCTAGCAGCAATGTCCTCCACTTGCCCCCGGTTGTCCGCTCGCTGTATCTGCTGATCTCGCTTTTCTTCTCATCTCTGTGTCTGCACAGCTATGTTTCATTAGATCCAGATGTTTTGATGTTTTGGCCCGCTGGCTCGGCTTTTCGGGGCTGGGACTTGTGTCATGGTAACAATGGAAAAGTAGGTGTTTTTTGAAATGCAAGAAGGGGTGAGTCGTAAAAAAGTCATAAAAGTTAATTAAGTAAAAACAGTTAATACTGTTTAAAGGAAAGACATGGGAAGAGTTTGAAATTAATCAACATTCATCAATAGTCACGCAAGTTAGACAACAGAGATTAAGTTTTAAAATTAGATGTGTATTGAAATAAATTGATATTAAATGATGAATGGCCATGCTTTTCGTCATGCCTGATTAATGTAGAATACATTTATTTATTCTTATTTCCTAAAGGAGCAGGATACAGGGAACTGTGTTGCCATTTGTTTACAATTCAGTTAAAGCATCATGGAAAAAACCTGATTAGTAACAGTTAGTGTGAGGGAAAGTTGTATTCAGTCAATAAGATCAACGCTGACCTAGTTAGGGTTACAGAGCAGGCTGTCTACAAATGTAATGAGATTTCATTCATCTGCCTTGACTTACGCAGACTTAATTATAATTTCATGTTGAGATGTTGACAGTAATGTGAGCAGAACTACATCATCACTACACTTCAGAGTGACCAAGCTCTGAGTAAAGCTTTACTTACACACTTCCTCTTTTGCAGCGGACTATCTCTTTACGTATCAAGCTGTTGGGATGCATTTTACTGAAAACATCCTTTCCTTTATTAATCAAAACCTTTTTTGTAGATCTGGGAGTGTGCAGAATCACTGGGCCGAAATCTACCATTTTGTTGAGCATCTAGCTCATAAATTTATAAGGTAAATGACGACTGTCATATCACTGAGCATATATGGAGTAATGGGTGCAAAACTTATTGTGTTATTCTGCTGTAGCCCACAGTTGCGGATGTCGTTCATTGTGTTCTCCACTGAAGGAAAGATTTTAATGAGCCTAACAGAGGACAGGTGCGTACAGATCCTTTTCAGTGCTCATACTAATCCTTTGCTATCCCACCTTCAAGCTGAAAGAAATGAATATTAGACCAGATTTGGATACAGGTGTGATCATAATCCCCCTGAAATTCCAGCGTCATCTCGCTAGGTATTTTCATTCGCTACGATGCGGATTTGGTGCAGTCACCCTTGACAAACACTTCATCCTGCGGATTTGTGTAAACCTAGACTTTCTTTAGCAGAGACTTGGCAGACTCAATACCTTTTCACCGTTTTGCCGCTTATATCTTTTTGAAAGCGAGGCCTCATTTCCTGTCTTCCTGTATGACAATGTCTCGAGCCAATAAGGAAAAATGCCATTTAACTTCATTCATCAGTAACTCATTGGTGGTGTTCTCTCTAAAGAAGGTGTCCAGACAGCCCTTATTCTGTTACAACACCTCACGGTATCGATCTGTGGTTGCAGGTAATCGTTAAACAATACTATCTTCTGTTTGTCTGTTCAGGGAACGTATTCGCAAAGGACTAGAGGAACTTCAGCGGGTTCTACCAGGGGGGGACACCTTCATGCATGAGGGCATCCTGAGGGTGAGACTTTCCACAAGATTTGCATCTTCCCTATCTTTGCTCTGGGACAGGGCTAAACAGCTGCTGTGTTAGTGCAGGGAGAGTTTTTTTTTAACAATCACTTGATTTCAATTCAGCCTGTCTTTTTGCACAGGCCAGTGAACAGATATACTATGGAAACACTGAAGGTATGTTATTCTTTTGAGTTAGACACAAACAGATATTTTTTCTCTCATTTTGAACTTCAGTATGTTATGGTAAATAATGGAAATTTAGCAACCCATGTCTGTTGCACAATTATTTGCAAGAGTTCAATGCTCTCTGATCACAGGTTACCTCACAGCCAGTGTCATCATAGCTCTGACGGATGGAGAGCTGCATGAGGATCTTTTTTTCTACGCTGAGAGAGAGGTAAGAGAGATAAATGGGTCACAGGTTTTGCAATTTGGGGGGAACGTGTCTGCGTGTGACAGACAAGACAAAACACTGCAACTCTGACCTCAGTTTGATCCTCTGTGTTTTTGTGTGGCCAGACCTTCTCTGGCATCTGTACGTCTGTATCTGGCCAAAGTGTGGTCAAAGAGTGTGAATGCACAAATACATTAGTAAGTGAGATAAATTGGGGTTAAATAGGTCAATAGGTCAATAGATCAAATAGGTTGAATATCAATCTCTCGGCAGGGTTTTAGTTTTCCTTCAACAGTGGTACCAGGGTCTATAGTTTTTGTGTGTCATTCCTGTTTTGACTGAACAGTATCTTTCACTAGGAACATGGTGTTGCACAACTTAGCGTGAGAGACTAGAAAAACACAAGGCCATGTGATCGTGTTTTGAATAAAGTTTTAAAATGCAGAGGTGTAATTGGATCCAGGTGCTGAGTGACTTCCTGTTTTTGTTGTGAATCCATGACCATCTTGCAGGCCAATCGCTCCCGAAGCCTGGGTGCCTCTGTTTACTGTGTGGGAGTGAAGGACTTCAATGAGACACAGGTGGCATCTTTGTACAATTTTTCACTCCGAATTTATCACAGTTTATCACAGCACACCAAATACTCTGCAAGTTAACCCACAAGCCAGTTTGTTTAACTAACTATATATTATCACAATGGCACGTGTGTTTGTGTGAGTGATGTATATACATGAAGTGTATATATATATATATATGAGTGTGTGTGTATATATGTATGTATATATGTATACATATATATGTATATATGCGTATATATGTATGTATATATATACATATGTATATATATGTACACATACATACATATTATGTAAATATTACATATAATATGCTACACACACACACACACACACACGTAGATGTATATGCATACGTATATGTATATGAATATGTATATGTGTATATATATGTACACCTACATATATAAACAGTAATATTTCTATGTCAACATTCTTATTTTAATTTAGTTTTTTTGGGTTTAGTTTGAAAATTCAGATAAAAGTAAAGAACTTACTGCTTGGGTGTCAAAATGGCGCTAATATGTCTTTGAAATATTCTTGTTCAGCTGGCAAAGATTGCGGACAGCAAGGATCACGTCTTCCCTGTGAATGATGGATTTGAGGCTCTGCAAGGGGTCATTGACTCAGTAAGACTTTCAGCTTTGCTGCTCCACATGTAAAAACAGCACATATACTGAAAAGAGTCCCACTGAGAGCGATCTGACTATGATTGACAGGTAAGGAAATCACCTTGCAAGAGGACAACTATCACACCACAACTGAAGTAGTTTTCTTGAACATTGAAAAATGCATAAAAAAACAGAATTTTTAAGGCTCATCAAGCTGTTCACAGACACATTATCGACTCTATGGTTTATATATGAGAGTATGACCAATCTAAGCTTTCAGTATTGGCACTTTTTTATATGTTAGCTGAAGAAATAAAAAAAAACATTGTCTTGACTGGACTGTCATCAGCAAAGCCCAGTTTTTTTAGAGCCGAGAGCTAAAGGTCATGCACTTGACTGCTCCAGATTAGCTAATTCAAAGCAGTTGTTCTGCCTACATGAGTGATGGGCCGAGATTCCATCCTCTTTCCCTCAAGGGATTCGCTCAAGCTGCATTTTCCTGAAGAGCAGCAGTTAAAATTCCACACAAATATGCTCTGGGCTTTGCCTTGAGTGGTACAATATCAATTATAATGAGTAAGCAATTTCCCCCAGGGGGATCAATAAACTATTCCGATAAATAAAAGGCATGGCTATAGCTGAGAATGGTATAAATAATTCAACTTTGAGTGTAAGGAGGTGAGTGCCAGCTACTTCTGCCTTGAAAACTCCAATCACTACGGTTTCTCATTTTTCAGATTCTGAAAAGGTCCTGTATTGAGATTCTGGCAGCAGAGCCCTCCAGTATTTGTGCAGGAGGTGAGGAAATATTTATTTTCATTTTCAGAAAATATGCCACTACATTTTGATTTAGCATGTAACATTAAAGGATGAACCTTTTTTTTGGAAATTCAGTCTTAATCCTTATACTCACGAGAAAATATTAAGAAAACACTGTAGATTTCTCTTATCCGTGCCTCCATTACAAAGCTTATTTGCACAATGAATGGCTAACTCTGACAGTCTAACCTTTTCCAAGGTTCTAAACATGTAATCTAAAAACATAATTTTTTCCATAGGCGACCGTTCATCATAACAAGCTAAGTAGTGCAGAAGTATAATCAGGTGGTACTAATAGTTTTAATACATGTTATAATACATGTCTGTCATATGTTATTGTGAGGATCACGGCAAATTGGCATACAGTGGGGCAAAAAAGTATTTAGTCAGCCACCAACTGTGCAAGTTCTTCCACTTAAAAAGATGACATTCATCATAGGTACACTTCAACTATGAGAGACAGAATGGGGGGGGGTACAGGAAATCTCATTGTAGGGTTTTTAATGAATCAATTGGTAAATTCCTCGGTAAAATAAGTATTTGGTCACCTACAAGCAAGCAAGATTTCTGGCTCTCACAGACCTTGACTTCTTCTTTAATAGGCTCCTCTGTCCTCATGCATTACCTGTATTAATGGCAACCGTTTTGAACTGGTTATCAGTAGAAAAGACACCTGCCCACAACCTCAAACAGTCACACTCCAAACTCCACTATGGCCAAGACCAAGGAGCTTTCAAAGGACACCAGAAACAAAATTGTAGACCTGCACCAGGCTGGGAAGACTGAATCTGCAATAGGTAAACAGATTGGTGTGAAGAAATCAACTGTGGGAGCAATTAGAAAATGGGAGACATACAAGACCACTGATAATATCCCTCAATCTGGGGCTCCATACAAGATCTCACCCCATGGGGTCAAAATGATCACAAGAACAGTGATCAAAAATCCCAGAACCACACGGGGGGACCTAGTGAATGACCTGCGGAGAGCTGGGACCAAAGTAACAAAGGTAACACACTACGCCGCCAGGGACTCAAATCCTGCAGTGCCAGACGTGTCCCCCTGCTCAAGCCAGCACGTGTCCGGGCCCTTCTGACATTTGCAAGAGAGCATTTGGATGATTCAGAAGAAGACCGGGAGGATGTCTTATGGTCAAATGAAACAAAATAGAACTTTTCGGTAAAAACTCAACTTGTCGTGTTTGGAGGAGAAAGAATGCTGAGCTGCATCCAAATAACGCCTACACCTACTGTGAAGCATGGGGGTGGACACATCACCCTTTGGGGACGTTTTTCTGCAAAGGGACCAGGATGACTGATCCGTGTAAAGGAAAGCATGAATGGGGCCATGTATCGATTTTAGATTTTAAGCGAAAACCACCTGCCATCAGCAAGGGCAGTGAAGATGAAACGTGGCTGGGTCATGACAACGATTCCAAACACACTGCCTGGGCAATGAAGGAGTGGCTTCCTAAGAAGCATTTCGAGGTCCTGGAGTGGCCTAGCCAGTGTCCAGATCTCAACCCCATAGAAATCTTTGGAGGGAGCTGAAAGTCCAGCGACAGCCCAAAAACATTGCTGCTCCAGAGGAGATCTGCCTGGAGGAATTGGCCAAAATACCAGCAACAGTGTGTGAAAACCTGGTGAAGACTCACAGAAAATGTTTGACCTCTGTCATTGCCAACAAAGGGTATATAACAAAGTATCGAGATGAATGTTTGTTATTGACCAAATACTTATTTTCCACCATAATTTGCAAATGAAGTCTTTAAAATTCAGATAATGTAATTATTCTGGATTTTTTTCTCATTCTGTCTGTCATAGTTGAAGTGTACCTATGATGAAAACTACAGGCCTCTCTTATCTTTTTTAAGTGGGAGAACTTGCACAATTGGTGGCTGACTAAATACTTTTTTGCCCCATTGTTATTTTCAACTGTTGAAATGACGTGGTTATTTCTCTTCCCAACACAGAGTCATTCCAGGTGGTGGTGAGAGGAAACGGATTTCTTCACGCTCGCAATGTCGATAAGGTCCTATGCAGTTTTCGCATCAATGACACCCTAACTAAGAGTGAGTTAAACATGACTTAATACTCGTGTTTAATCAAATTCATTCTGCTGTCAATACCCAGTGAAAATTCCCTCAACACAATCGAAAATGGCACCCATGCCACAAAGGACCAATCTGGACTTCTGCGACGTCAGTTAAAAAGGAAAAAAAGGTCCTTAAAACCAATAGCCAGACATCTGTACTGCTGGAATTTTCTGTGACGAAGCAGAATGTCGTGCTGGGGTTAACACAATATCGTTTATAGTCATTGATTATTATATAACTACTGTCAAGAAAGGAGAAGAGAAATGCTCTGGGCGTAAAATGCAAAAGCCAGTCTGTTTTGCAGGCTTCACTTGAGGTCTGTGCTTTCTGCTGCAGCATTTTGCATTCTGGTCTAATTAAAATGTAAAAGAGACACACTGACACAGCTCCTGTTCGGTGAGCAGGTATGGTTGCTTTATGAGCAATTTGCATGACTCTGGGTGGCAGTGATACAAAACATGTTACTAATAGATAAAGTGGTTTTATTGTAAATTCCCTGTTTTGTATTCAAAATTATTAAATTATTATTAAATTAAATTATTGGAACTTCAGGCATCTCTATTAAGTATCCAACTATAATGTTGCAATTTGGTGTACCATGTTCTTTTGGGGTAGATCCAGGGTTTACTGACAGGTAGAAAAAAATAGAAAATGTAACTTTAATACAAAGCAAAAAAAAAAACATTCATTCCAAAACAGTCCGACCAAATGGAGAGAAAAAAACATTGTTATACTTGAACTGCCATGTTGCCATTTTTGCATTATTGTCATAATTTATTTATTTTTTCGCTTTATATCCTCAGACAAGATGCAAAAAGTTTCTTTTTCTATCAGTTCGCAGCCCAGTTAAGTTCAATGTGAAGCCAGACAATTGCAGTGACGATAAATCTATGTTGTTGCTTTTTACAATTGAAAATTGCTTGCTGATCTGTATAGCACCCACAAAATTGGAATTATATCCATGCTTTCTGTTACTGCTTCCAAAAATATCAACATCAAAACAAGACATTCAGTGTGTTCATTTGTCATGACAGAGGAATAAAGCGTTCTTTCCATTTCACTGCATCGGACATTCTCCAGTCAGATCGTGGAAACAATGTACACATACTATTACAATTAATTCCAGGCCCATGACAGACGGATTTTTCTCCTCTGTATTCCCTCATGTACTGGATGTGGATTGTTTAGACATAATCATCTGGTACTTGTTTACTAAACATCAGTGAAAATGATTTGGCACCAGTTAGATCATCTGGATTTAGATGTCTATAAGGAAACTCAGCTCACGCCGAGCATTGACTTTTCTGCCCCATCTTCTGCCTACAAATACAGTGAAAAGAAAAAGGAAAGCTATAATATGCAGCTACATGTGTTAAGCAGATGAATAAATGTCTGACTTCGTGTCTCAAGGAAAAAGTAGCAGTAAATACAATCAGGCGAGCTGGGATTTGGCAGGTCTCACAGACAATTTTAAAGAAACAGTCTGGTGATACTTTAATGGGGGTTATTTTTAAAACAATTGTCAATGTTAAAAGACCACAGGAACAAATTTTTTTGGTCGGTAATTATTCATTTATGATAATCAGATAATAACCTTCTAATTGTTACAATAACTACCAACTCACTTTATCCCCCTCAGCAAATTAATTCTAGCTATTTTAAAGACAAGAGAAAATGTTTAATTCTCCATGGAATCAAATTTTGCAAGGGGAAAAAAAATACAATAACTTTGAAGAAAAGGGCTATAATTGTCTTAATAGCAAGATATAATCAATCATTGACAAGATAGAAATTAATATATATGTAATAATGGGTGGCGTAGTGGTTAGGGCTTCCACCTGGTTTCATTCCCATGGGACTTTTTTTGTGGGGTTTGCATGGGTTTCTTTCAGGCTGTCTGGTTTCCTCCAACTGGTCAAAAGCAAGCAGTAGAGTCATTGGAGACCCAATATTGGCCAGATGTGTGGATGGAAAAGTGAATGGTTGTGTGTCGAAATGCAGCCCTGTGTTGACCGGCAGCTGGTCCAGGGTGAACCCCAACTTTTACCCAACAACAGCTTGGATAGGCCCCAGGCCAATGGAACCCAAGTGCAGAATAAGCAGCGTAGATAATGGATGAATGAGTTAATATTTATGATATTAGACAATAATATCCATATGCTGTGTGCATTAACCACATCTGTAGATAAGAAAGGCTCAGGAGTCTTGGGCACCTTAATTTGGGAGTTACAACACAAAAAGTTTGAGCGCTCCCTGATTTATGCTCGTCATCCCGCATGTCGGTTTTTGGATCATTTACAGGACTGTCTCAGAAAATTTGAATATTTTGATAAAGTTGTTTATCTTCTGTATTGCAATTACAAAAACAAAAATGTCATACATTCTGGATTCATTATAAATCAACTGAAATATTTCAAGCCTTTTATTATTTTAATATTGCTGATTATGGCTTACATCTTAAGTAAGCCAAAAATCCTATCTCAAAATATTAGAATATCATGTAAACGTAATTTTTGTTTTTTTTAATTGCATTACAGAAAGTAAAGAACTTTATCACAGTATTCTAATTTTCTGAGACAGTCCTGTATGTGCACACACATATACATTTATATGTTCCACTACATTCACTCTGCACTATAAGTGTGATTACACACAATAATTAAAGCATTATGTGACACTTTCGAATTTGTGATCAAAAAATTACATAATTACAGCAGCTGGTAGCCAGCTGCATCTCATCTTTCCATTCAATCAGTCATGACCACTGCTTGGTCTACAGTACTGCCTCCCTTATTTGAGGGGACTGACCTAATATGTGCATCGAATTAAAAAGAGTGCTAGACAAGAGAGTGATGTCAGGGAAGCGGACATTTTAAACATGAGCAGTGAGGTATACATATTTTTTACATTCCATATAGATTCATAGTATATTGAACAGCTGAATTGTGTTTTCAGTGTGGGAACAAAGTATTTGTGTGAGTGCAGAAAGCTCCGCCTTCATGTACAAATGTGTGCTTTGGCATTTTGGGTATTGGTGAAAAAGGAAAAAAGGGTTTTCTGAAATTTCTCACATTTCTGGAATTTCCCTGGCCTATGATATTCTTCCTAATACAGTCATTTTACTCCCACTCTTCCCATTTTGAGCCACTGATTGATCCTTTAGTTTCCATATGTTTACAGATGAATTGCTGCATCACTGAAGGAGAGCATTGCAATAAGTGTAATGGAAGCATCACAGTACACAAACATTAATGTGTGTGTGTGTGTGTGTGTGTATATATATATATACACACACACACACACATATATATATACATACATATATTATATGTATATATATACATATAATATGTATAGGCACATTTTTCCTTCAGCACCACACTTGTTTCCTGTAAAGTCATTTTCTTATACATGCATCCTCCCTGATGACATCAGAATTTAGAGGTTAAGCAAAGATTTTTTTTTTTTATTCCAAGCCAGGATTTGGTGTTTCTTCCAATCTGTTTTTTTGTTGTAAAATTATGAGCCAGTTCTAAACTGGTTAAGTTTGCATGCAGAATAGGCACCAAAACAGGCCAAATGTGTAGTTATGCTCCCGATGTGAATCTATTTAAATATAGAGGGCTGACATGTTTGCTTCTGAAAGTACTTTGTAGACACGAGAATTCTGGAGGGTCATGCATTTGAGGTTGTAATCCCAGTTAATTTCTTGATTATATCTCGTCCCCAAGCTCTTGTCTGCACCGCTCCATAAATCAAAACTTAGGGCTGGAGGGTAAACAATTCAATGTAACCTCATGACACGGATTTGGCATGTTTGCCAGCATTTAAATCCTCAGGGGGGCAAACAGTCATTTGTGGAGAAATAGTTCCCATCACCTCTTCATTGTTGCTTGCTCTTGCTTGTTCTTTAAGACCGTCTTCAAGACCTTTTCATAGCAGGAGACTGTTTGTAGAGCAAGGTGGGAGTAGAGATTAACTCTGCATAGAATTCCATCTAGCTCAATTTGTATTGATGCTGAGCTGTTTTCAGCAACCCTGGATTACCCTGCTCTTCATTCTGCATGGGATTTCGGGAGAATATCAGCCATGACCCATGCGGCTCTTGTGTTGATTTCCTCAGTTCTTGGGTATGCTCTCTTTCTGCCAGAATAAACAGAAAGGCTTGGGCCGCTTGCTGGAGCTCCTTTTCCAAACGCCAGCTGGACATGGAGAGGACCTAGTTTTGCCCTGAAAACAAAAGTTGTTGAGAAAGGCTTTTCGTTGTGTTTCTGAGACGGATACAAATGGAGTCCGAGACCAGAAGCCAATGATTTGGAAGAAAACAAACAGCTTTTCGAACTGTTTTAAAATCGGAGTAACTGTGAAAGATGTGGCATGGCTTGCGTTGCATTTCTACTTGTAAATTGTTGATATTCTCCTCTTGTACTGCGAATAACTTACAATTTCAAGTGAAACCATGTGGTGTTAATTGGCCAGTAATGCCTTTCGATGAGACAAACCAATGATGAGGTCCCTGATGTCATGCCTTATTCATGTCAATGCCGAAAAAGTACCTGTCAAGAGGAAAACAGCCTGAATTCTCTCTTACAATTTTGTTTTCTGTCATGACCCTTCCCCTCCTTTTCTGTAGTGGTAAAGCCTCTGGTTGTGGAAGACACGTACCTTCTCTGCCCTGCACCAGTGCTACAGGATGAGGGAATGTATGTCTTTTGATTTAATTTTATCAATTTCCAGTGATTTTACCAAGACGCAAATGAAATGACAGCTGAGACTCTGTTCTCTGTCTTTTCAGGGCAGCAAATCTTTATGTCAGTATGAATGAAGGTCTCAGTTTCATCTCAAGTTCAGTCACCATTACCACCGTGGGCTGTGTGAGTACAACATAACATATCCGCATTTAACTGCAAGGACCAGCATCTATTTTATCAAGCTGTATTCTAGCTTAAAAAAACAGACCGACGCACTGCAGCGGTCTGGTATGTTTCCATGACTAATGTATTTAATCTCTGTCAAACTGACACCATAATCTATAATGTAGACAAATGTAGCTTCAAAAATGTAGGGGTAAAATTATAAACCTTTTCCCAGTAATGTAACTACTCCTTCCAGTGACACAGACAGTGTACAAATCTCACCAGTTTTGCGATCTTCACTCCTTAGACTTACAATCCCATCTACACACTCGCTAATTCTCATCACAATCTCTCTCCGCTCTACGAGGATGGGCTTATCAAGTGAAACTAAATTGGTCAAATGACAGGCAAAAAATTGTGATTTCTCACTAGCCACTTCCATGCCAGAACAGAAACCAATATCAGAAGCATATATGCGTTACAATCCTTTCATAAGCAGATCATTATCTATAACCAACAAAGCTTTTGTTTTAGATGGATCTTCTCAAGCTATTCCCCCTTGGGGATCAAAAAAGTAATTCTGATTCTGACATTAAACCCATTGTATTTCACCCTAGAATAGCTAATGTGGCTTAAATAACAACAGCATAATGGTTTTTTATAATGCTGTATATATTGCTGCATGATAGCGGGCCTGTATACATTGGAATTAATGTAATCATTCACAAATATCACTCAGTAGCGGCAAAAACTTCATTTTCTTTCCGCACTGTTCTGGAAAGGTAAAGTTGCACGGGCTTAACCTACACATACGCGGCATCCCGTATTTATCCGTCAGCAGAATCGAGTCAGCTTTTGATTCCTGATTCCACGGAAGAACAAGATCAGGACAAAAAAAAAAGACCTTTTTCCTGCTAATTGGCCAGTTTACATTTAACTAGTGCTCCGTATATCCAGACTGTCTGTGTTTACACGTCTGTCTCTGTCACAGTCTGATGGGACTATCCTGGCCATCGCGCTGCTCATCTTAATGCTGCTTGTCATCTTGGCTCTCCTCTGGTGGTTCTGGCCTCTCTGCTGCACCGTGGTAAGATGTTTAAAGCCTTTATGCAAAAAATAATATGCAGACATGCAGCATTTCAGATAGTCTGACCCTCCCTCCAAATCCCAGATACCAACAAAGTGTTTTGTGAAATGGCAATAATGTCTGTGGACGACAGGGTGGAGGAAAAACGTCTTTTCCAGGTTTGTCTTGTTTGGCTAACGCCCCCGGAGGCATCTCTTTAACGTGAACAGCATTCTCATGGCGAAAAGCTTAGGCGGCGTGACTCAGTAGAGCCAATTGACCTTTTTGGATTCCTGCAGCAGAATGTGGTCCGCATCCAGAGAAGGTCAAGGGCTACTGGGTAAATGTGTGTTTAAGTCATTTAGCTTCCGTCGAAATAATTGTTTCCAAAGGTCACAGCAACGACTCCAGAGACTCATCTCTCAAGACTCCCATAGTATAGAAAACTGGAGGACCTACATTCGGCACTCTCTCTAAACCAGTATCCACTGTGGAATACAAAACTATTATATGCACTAAATTTCTTGCAATGATGTTAAATTGATATAAAATCAGCAGAAAAAAAAAGTTGGAAAAAATGTTTTGATGACAGGCAGCTGTTTTGGCTAAAAGGAAGGGAAATGTGCACGGAAAAGCATGCCAATGTTTAGACAGTCGTCAAACTGCCAGCATCACAACATTGCAGGAAATGATCTTGTTACTCTCAATCTGTATTTATCTTTTCAATATGAGGATTGCCTTTAAAATTCACAAAAACACTTCCAGTGCTGGAAAGTCAAAAATGGCCCGAGAAAGATGTTAGCTTCTGCAACATGGCTTTCCCTCCCTTTTCTTTGTCTGTTGTCCATTTTGCTGCACTTCAATCTAAGTTGTTCTGCTTTGGAAAGTGATGCTGGGTTACCATGGGAATATTTTTGGTCTGGGATTTGGAGGGCCATGGAGGAAATTCACAAATAAAATCGGGCTCTTTCTATTTGCCAAGAGCTTTAAAACTAGAATGTCTTTTATTTAAACTCTGGATAAAAACCACATTGACATCGTGGCAAAGATGACAAAGACACTGGAGGAGTGTGAGGAGCTGGTGCCAAACTAGACTGCCCAGAAAGTAGGGAAACAACACTTATAAATAATACACATTTTACCAATAATAGTCCTCCATGCAGAATGCAAGAAACAAAGAATACAGTTTTCAGAGTCAACAACCCTGTGCCAAAATATCTGGAAGGCAGATTTCTAGGTCATTGCACTGCTCTTGTAAGTAGCAGAGACTTATGAAAAAAAAAAAACAAAAAAAAAAAACAAGTAATCAGCTATGTGTTATTGTGTAACTACCCTGCTGCAGACAGAGAACACATTGCGGGTGATTGGAAAGCCATACCGATTTGTTGATTGTTTTCTGATGTCTGACTCATGAAATGCATCCCTCTCCCCCCCAGATCATCCATGAACCACCACCACCGGCTGTGGAGGATAGCTCGGTATGCAATGTGCCTTTCCATACAAAGCTCTATTCACAAGATTTGTATTCTGTGAATGTTTCTGGTGTGTAATTATTGACTTTACTTTAAAAGTTCAGCCCGAATCATCAAGCATTGTCACTCAGTCTGACAGATCTTATTCAGAAAATCTGACATATCTGTGAGTAGATGCCTCCCAAGAATAACAACAACAGCTTTTACAGTGGACCCCTCCCGGGTTTTAAAGAAGCCATCTGTGATATCATTTGGTGATCTTTTCAATTTTCTCCTCCAGAGCTTGTTGGATTTGAGCGGATTTTGGTGTGAAGTTGTTCTGACTAGTGACGTCGTTCCACATGAATCGTATTGAAATACCATTTGCTCCCTCAAATCCCAAATCAAGCAAAGACAGAACAGAGGGACAATTGTTAAGGCCATTTAAACTGTGAATGATGCTTTAGTATCGATCATAGCTTCCTCTCCTTGACATCCTAGTAGATTCGTCTGGCAAAGTGAATTTAAGACTTTACAACATTGGCCTTTGGGGTTTGTTTTCTCCTTTGATTTGACAAATAGCTAAGAGGGAACAAAAACAAAGCCCCTTAGAATCAACCCGGTGACCATTTGAGAGGCCCAGAGGTGCTCCCATGTGGTTCTGTATTTAGACCAAAGTGCAGTCAGTCCCTCTTACACGCAAGAAAAAGTATGTTTCATGATGCTTATAATAGCTTTATATCTTACTTGAGCAAGTGATCGCCAAACCAAATGTAATATTTTTACTTCTCGTCACGTTTACCTGCAGGATGATGAAGATTTAGAGACACCAAAGAAGAAATGGCCAACCGTAGATGCGTCCTACTATGGAGGAAGAGGAGTTGGAGGAATCAAAAGGATGGAGGTATAATGAAGGGGAGCTGTAGATGAGTGCAAAAAGGCAAAGATAAAAATTGTTTGTAATACAACATATATAACAATACAAAATTCCATATTCAAAAATAACTGCAAAAGTATGCTACACCAGGGAGGGACCTTTTAACTTTTCTATGGATTGGAAAAAAAAAAAAGTTTTGTCATTCTGATGAAATCTGATATTGTGAGACACGTTGTTAAAAATGGAAAAAAAAAAAGGCTAGAATAACAAGGGTCAAAGACCATTACCTTGACAGTTTTACAAACTGACTAGGACCCACTAATGCATCAGAATGAAGCTATTAAAGTGCCTAATGGAGGAAAAGTTTACCAGTAACCATCAAGTTGACACTGACCGTTATAGATTCAGTAGTGAGCGGTGGCTTGAAAAACTTGGCCCCAATGGAAAAGTTGGAAGGGAAAAGAAGCAGAGGAAGAAAACCGATGATGACGATGGCCAGTGTCAACGAGTGGTTTGGTAAAAGAGGTGAAAAACATCAGGAAATTGAGATGAGTTGTGATGGATTATGGCACCTGGAGAGACAAAGAAAGGGAATTATTTGAATTATCATCAATTGTATCTGCCCAGATAATGACTTTAGTCCCTAACAGAAATAGTCAGTTTATATTAGTCAGAGTTGAAGCAGTTTGTTGAATTCATGCACATGGGTTTCAAGGGTCAAGTTAGTTAAAATATATATTTATATACACTGCTCAAAAAAATAAAGGGAACACTTAAAAAACACATCCTAGATCTAAATGAATGAAATATTCTTATGAAATGCTTTGCTCTTTACACAGTTGAATGTGCTGACAACAAAATCACACAAAAATGATCAATGGAAATCAATTGTATCAACCCATGGAGGTCTGGATTAGGAATCACACTCAAAATTAAAGTGTAAAAACAAACTCCAGGGTGATCCAACTTTGATGTAATGTCCTTAAAACAAGTCAAAATGAATCTGTGTTGCTTCCTGATTGGACACTATGATTTCACAGAAGTGTGATTGACTTGGAGTTACATTGTGTTGTTCAAGTGTTCCCTTTATTTTTTTGAGCAGTATATATATTTTTCAACCTTGGCTGGGTTTTGCGGGCAGCATATCGGTGCAGTGGTCAGCACTTCTGCCTCACAGCACCAACTACCGTGGTTTGACTCCTGCAGGGAGCCTTTCTGATTTGAGTTCACATATTCTCCCCGTGTCTGCATGGGTTCTCTCCGGTTCCCCCTATGGTCCAAAAACATGCAGACGGTTAATCCGGAAAAATGTATGAATGAGAGATTGAATGGTTGTTTGTCTCTATATGCGATAGGCTCCAGAATTCTCTGTGACCCTAGGTGTAGGACAAGCAGTAGATAATGGACGGATGCTTGGGGTTTGCAGCCTCCGACCGCTCCGGTTACCTTTTTTCGTTTGTTTTTTTATCTTTGGTTTAAAACATTATCAGCTGGAGCCTAATGTAGTCTCATTCAATAGGTTCGTTGGGGTGAGAAAGGCTCCACTGAGGAAGGAGCAAAGCTGGAGAAGGCCAAGAATGCCAAAGTGAAGATGCCAGAGCAGGAGTATGTGATACCCCCCATGCGGATTCTCAACAATGGCATGCACAAACCCCCCGGGCCCCGGAAGTGGTACTCTCCCATCCAGGTACCGCAAATGCAAAAAATGAAGCCACGGTCTTTCAGTCCAGTTTGCAGATGTTGACACGTAAACATGACACACACATAATGGAGTAGTAACCCACAATTGTCCATCATAAAAATAAGTGACACTGTGAGATTTCTTTCGGAATTATATTAAAACAGCTCAATTTGTATTTCTCTTTTCTATTTAGGCTACGATGTGCGTTACTTATTAGCAAACACTTTTTAATTATTTCTTATTCATGTGATTAAGGATCGGAGGATAAAATATGATTAAAATACCACTGAGAATGTTGCAAGAGATGATGGTTAGGTGACCGCTGGCACACAGAGCAATCCTCTTAAATGCACAATACTGAAGCTTCCCCACTGGGAGAGGGATTGCTGATAAAAACCAGATGCTTTTTTGACTGACCTCTTTGGAGCAGAGCTACACAGAAACCGGCTTTGTGAAATGCAGCAACTGCATTCATGCTCGTATGCTCTAGATATTTGCTGTTTATTAAACTCTGAGTAAGACTCGGTTGAACTGAAATGACAACGGGAGTCGAACAATGCAAGTCATTTAGTCGCAGGGTGGTTTATGGTGCTGGGAATGGACGGAAAAAGGAAAAAAAAAAAAAAAAATTCAAACCGTTCAACAAAAGCCTGGTTTTGATCAGTGACAATGACAGCGTTTGAGTAGCAGTTTTTGGTCTTTTCAATAGAAATTGTTTGAGCTTTGTATCTCTCCTCTGTTTCTATAGAGCAAACTGGATGCGCTGTGGGTTCTGTTGAGAAAAGGCTACAACCGAGTGTCTGTAATGAGACCTCATCCCGGTGACAAGGTAAGAACATGAAACTGCACAGGAAGATTTTTTTTATTTAATTAGCCTTTTGTCAGACATTTGCTTTGCCTTTGGCTCCCAAATGAGATTATTTAGTATCAGGAAAAAAAGAAAAAGAAGAGAAACTGGAGCAGCTGTGAGCAACGGAGTGTTCATAGAGATTCCTGGGAAAGGTTTCTGCAAGTGGCGAGTCAGATGGCAGCATGTGGTTTCACCACAGCACCATGCATGCGAATGCATCTGCTTAAGTCATTATGGAAAAGCAAATGTGATTTGCAAAGACCAGCTGTACAGGGTGGAGGGGGGCATCGGCCTGCTAATATCTATTGTTGACTGCTGACATGTAATCAGACACTGTTGGATGCATGAAATTTCAACACCATGATGTAATTCTTCATATAATCTCTCAAACACATGGGCCATCTTTACATCAGTGATATTAAGTGTCCGGTACGAGAGCGTTGCACCAGACCACTTTCAATTCACGACTCCTGTGCCAATAATCGGGGTTGTGATTCTCCTATTAAATGTGTTTTTATGTCAAATACATGTGTTGATCTCGGTAAACTTTATCGAGTGGCACAGAACTTAAATCTTAGAATTATATATGGCTAAAATGAGAACATGATTTTCGGCTCCACCGACGAGACGTCACTTCCCTTAAAATCACAGATGATTTCATTTGAGAATTATGAAGCAGAACTTTCCATCAATCTTTCCTCCGCCCTTTATTGTCCAATCAGATTGTCCGCCTTGCAGCTCTGAAACCACTTGATATTAAATACATATGAAGGAATTAAACAATCAAGTATTTGTATGATTTGATATACCAAACACTTTAACTTTGAAGAATTTAAATGGATTTTGCCATTCTACGCTTCTTGAGTTTTTGCTGCTAAAGGAGTATCAAACAGTGTGGCCAGCGCGGGGAAAACATTCAGAAGATTAAATCTTTGGAAGAACAACCAAAACAGTTTTGGAACACAAATACGTGCAGTATCCATGATGACTTCGACCAAACTAGCTTTTCTGGGTTGCAATCTGGGTCATTTCTTTGTCGCTTTATTTTTCCAATTTCCCATCAATATTAATGCATACATATATGCTTACAACATATAATGCAGTCCTGGGTGAGATGGTTGTTTCTACAAAGGTGGGTCTGCAGCTTTCGACATTGAGGCAACATTAATCATCCTTTCACCAATTCACATGCACATAGCGAATGAATCAACAGTCAATAACAACATCAGACATCTTTAAACTAAGTGTGTGTCAGGACTATTAGAAAAAGGAGCAGCCTGACAAGGGAGAAGAACCCCACCAACCGCACGACAAGCAGTTGGTGTGGAGCTGAACCGGGTTTAATCAAGAATAAAAGTCTCTCCGAAGAGAAAAAGTCATGACAATCACAATTTAAAGTCCTTACTTGGACTAAGTACATGACATGGGCAACATACATTGCAATTAAGCCTCTACAGACCTGACTGATGAGAACACGGCATGAGCAGAAATTGCATTTAAACAGAAATATCATCGGAAACAACATCAGACTTGGAATCGAGGATAATAGAAAATCATCAGACATTAAGTTGGGGGGAAAATAAGGAATAATGCAAGACATGGAATCATGGACAAAATCAGGAACACTAAATATGGAAAAATGGATAGAAACCAGGAATACACACCACGGATCAAATTTGGATGAAGTGGCACCCATTAAGGGCTTCGCACCACACATATACATATATTTCCTGGGGGAAAGGGTCCTTCTCATTGTATGTCTTGATTAGTGAACCAATACCTAAAAAAAAAAATCTTTGTGATTTGTAATACCCTGCTCTTCACCTGGATCATTTCAGGCCTTAAGCTTATTTTGTGAATATGTGAAACACTTCCCTTTTGGTGTGGCCTGGGGTAAGCAAGTAGGGTGCAGCAGGTCAATTTTTTGAAATTGAAAAAGAATCAGTATAAAATCTGTAGTTGTAAATTGCACTATATGGTTTGTTACAACAATGATATAATTGAAACAAACTTATTGCAGTGTAACAGGGGTAGTTCTAAAAACCAAAGCATTTGTTATTCACCTTCTCACGTGTCAAACGAAGGTCAGGTAAAGATTCAATCCAAGGGAAAACCGAGTTGCTGCATCAAACCTCGCAAGAGAAGTAGAAGGGAGCCAATTTTCAAGTGAAAGAAAGAAGAAAATTGAGGGAAATCTTAAAAGCCTACACTCTGCGGTCCAGCATAATCTTGTAAACACAATGTCTGTCTCGCATAATAAGCAGACACGTGGTCACATGCTTCCCCGTGTGAACATGACATGCCAATGACTGCGAATGAATGAACTTCAGAGCGAGTTCACATGTTTTTACAAAATTGTAAAATTTGGGCATTGTACAAAATTAACTAAACAAATAATAAATGTATACCAAAGGTTGAAAATTTGTCTTAACCCTCGTATTATGTTGAAAAAAAATCCCATTGATTATGTGGAAATCTACACAAAACAGTCAAATCAAACAGGTTACACCAGTAACAACTTTATCATAGATGATGTAAACATTCAGAAAAGAAGACAGACGACAGATTTTTAAGCCCAACACTATATTCATGAACTGTTTAGTTAAAGTTTTTCCCCTTCACATTTTTCTTTTTTCATTTAACGAGCCTATCATAATATACTGCTCAAAAAATAAAGAGAACACTTGAACAACACAATGTAACTCCAAGTCAATCACACTTCTGTGAAATCATAGTGTCCACTCAGGAAGCAACACAGATTCATTTTGACTTGTTTTAAGGACATTACATCAAAGTTGGATCAGCCTGGAGTTTGTTTTTACACTTTAATCTTGAGTGTGATTCCTAATCCAGACCTCCATGGGTTGATACAATTGATTTCCATTGATCATTTTTGTGTGATTTTGTTGTCAGCACATTCAACTGTGTAAAGAGCAAAGTATTTCATAAGAATATTTCATTCATTTAGATCAGACCTGCGTATTTCATGGCCCGGGAGTCAAACGTGGCCCTTTGGGCGTCCCTGCATGAGGTCAATTAGAAAATGCATGAGAAAACATTTATTCTGTTCATGTCATACAAGTGTGGTGCTTTTCTATTATCATTGCTTTGGCCCTCCAACTTTCTTCAGGTTTATCATGTGGCCCTGTGTAAAATATAATTGCCCAACCCTGATTTAGATCTAGGATGTGTTTTTTAAGTGTTCCCTTTATTTTTTTGAGCAGTGTACATCATGCGATCCTCTGACGTTGAGTTAACATTGTCATTTCAGGGCAGATGCATGAACTTTACCCGTATGAAGTCCCCACCTCCTCGTTACCCCAACTACATTCACCATTCTTCTCCGATCTACAACCCTCCCGCCCGGAACCCGCCGGCACCGCAGAGCACTCTCCCACCCACACCCACCAGCTCTCTGTCCTCGCCATCATTCTCCTTCACCCTTCCACTGCTGCCTCCGACGCCTCCTCCCAGCTGCACCGCTCCGTCCCCTCCTCTCACTCCTCCTCCCTACACCCCGCCTCCCAGCCGGGCCCTTCCATCTCCCGCCCCGCACATACCGGCCGCACCGCCGCTCCCACCCACCCCGCCGCCCGCCTCCCCTACTGGTTCTCTACCTCCCCCGCCGCAGGGACCCCCACCGGGACGAGCCCCGCCACCTGCCCGTCCTCCGCCGCGCCCCGACCTGTAACCCGCGCGGGGTCAACCCGACTCCACAAGTCCCACCCGCAAACGGCGCGCAGCGGTCCTCGATTGTACCTGCGAGTGAGCACTCCAAAACGCCCGCTCAGCGGCCCGCGGCCTTTATGCCCTGTAAAGTGGAGACGAGAGGACTTGTTTTCAGCTATTTGTCTACAGTGACTTTTGTACACATTTAGCCCAACAGTGCAATTACTCTGATGCTTGAATTACACAGAGATTCCCTGTTCGTGAGGTCACACAGGTGGGCTCGGAAACACTCGCCTCCATGGTCTTCTGCTGTCATTGCCTCCCCTGGACACACACGCCTGGTTAAAGACCGAGCGGTTTGATGACGAGCCGAAACTAATACACGAAAACATTTGTGCCTTTTTCGATGCTCCTATTAGACATAAACAACTCATATTGCATATTGTTCCACATACAGACCTTAGGAATATTTAGACAAATCTGTTTTAGGTTTTGTATTCTTGAATGTTGAACAATTGCATGCGATAATACTCCAGCATTTTTTTTTTCCTAACCTTTATAGCACACACATACATTCTTTATCTGTAGTTTAAATGCCTTTTAATCACTGAATTGTAGACCATTTTAAGTTTTAATGTTAAGGTTTAGAAAAGCATTGCTTAACAAAAAGAAGTGTTTATTGAGACATGAATGCATCAAATGTGTGACTTAATTTCTAATAACTTTTATCTCCCCTCCCCTCCCTTGAGACCGGCATGATGTGAGTCACAGCTGGCCTGTTTTGCGCGCATCAGAGCAAACAGTTGGAACCGAAGTGAATTGTATACCTGACCAAGATTAATGTAGTCAAGACTATGGTCACGGTTGCTCCACATTTCAGAAATAGATAGAGAAAAAAAAAAGAGAAGACAGAATCAGGGAAATCCTTTGCACATCCTCTTGCTCATCCACTCATGGTCCTTGAGCTAAATGTAAATAGTCTTTTTGATATAGCCATCACTATGTGTGTATGTATGTATGTGTGTGTGTGTGTGTGTGTATGCCAGAGAGAAAGAAACAACTATTTGTGACAGCAAAGTGTCCCGTGCCCTTCGTGGCCGATTGCACAATGCTCATCTCTACTCCTGGATTTAAACGTTTTTATCCATTAAAGAAAACTGACTTTCTTTCTACAAAGCAATCTCAGTTCCTCTGACCTTAAAACCTGCAAAAAAGGGAATAAAACACATTGCTATGTGAGAGCACAGGAAGCTCAAGGTGCATTTCAAGTTTAGAATTGAAACATTGATGTTCTTCGCCAAGGACAATGGAATCTCTGTCCGCAATGGTTCAAATTGAAGCTGTAAGAAGAAGTTGGTGTTATACAAACATAAAAAGCTGAAAAGATTGTAAAAATCCAACAATGTTTTTTTTTTTTCGTTTCCTTCAAAATATAATCCCGAAACTGATAAAATGAGATTCAGGCTTGTCCGTGTTCTACAAGTACATTTTCTCAGCTTCAAAACTCGATTTACCTGTCAAGGTGGAAGAGGCATTTTTAAGCGGTTAAAGAAACAGCTTGTTTCTTTGATCCTGTCAACACTTCTCACCTGAATAGGTTATTTTAATAATATTCTGTATTTTAATTACACGGTAGCTTGAATTCCGAAAGTGCTGGTCCAAGTTTTTATTTTTTTTACAAAACAAAAAGCTGAACTCTTTTTCAAAAAAAAAAAAAGAAATTGCAATGACGTACATATAAGAACATTCGAGGGTTGGAACGTTTTAAGAATAAGTTTAAAATTATACTTTATATGGAGGCGATCAGCGCAGTGATGTAAAACTGGAGTGTTGCATTTGAACTTGACAGTCAGGGTTTTTAAACAAGAAACAGGTGAAAGTTGAAAATCTCTGGCCACTGAGTTTTGTACAATCTGGAAAATCCAAATGTTTTAGTAATTTTGTTAAAGAATTCAGAAGAATGAAACATCCTCACCTCTGACTTGCTCGGTATTTTGTCTCTGATTGCGTGAGTCAGTCACGAGGATTTCTCCGTGTCTTTATTTAATTCAGTGCTCGACCATGTCTTCACACTTCAAGGGAGATTATAACAACATTAAGCGCTTTTGAGCCATCTGGTACTGCTGATGAAAAACAACTGATTGTCCTCAATAATACCAATAATGATCACACCCTGTTCCCAAATAATTCGACCAAACACAACCTAGGTAGACAAAGTATTACATGACAAATCATAAAACACTCGGAGACCAAATATGCTGTTGTGTTTTCATCAGATATGGTTGCCAAGGCTGACAAAACATCCCCAGCCAGTGTGGCTCAATCCTCTTTTCAAGGCATGCTAAGAGGAATACTGTGAGCTACATCGACAAAAGCTGCGGTATGTTTAGAAAGTGGAAAAACTTGTGATTTTCCAAAAAATAATCCCCTTTAACTCCAAGTTTCATTTTCCTTGTTTTCTTTGCATTATTTTCATATGCATTTTTTTTTAACATTGCCATTCCAGGTCCTGTGTTCTTGTCAAAATCATACTGTTATGATTCTTTTTTTTTTTTTTTTTTTTTTACTCTGTAACAGAATTCACATTTTTGTTAGATATGAGTCTCTCCTAAAGCAAACTATGATCTCTTACTTAAGCAGCGATGTAGACGTGATATTGCCATCTGGGTCACTGGGTTCAAGCAGTGCAGCGCGACTCTTTGCAGTGCACATCACTCCTCCCTGAAGGAAAAGAAAGAGAACAGTAAAGACAGAGCATTGCTAAATAGTTCCAGATGTTCATATGTTGTATTATGTCACATGCACGAATTAAGTGAGTTCTCTCGGAAAATATTAGGCCCCGTCCAATCCTACGGAAATATGGACAAGCTGCAGGAAAGACCTGCAAGTGCTAATCGATTATGACATAATTTTTGGGGACAATGGGCAGAACAGAGTGGCATGACAGGCCTGTAAATATTGTTAAAACTATGACTGACTTCCATCAAGGATTCCAGTGCCATTTTAGACGGACATAATGTGAAGAGGGTGGGTTTCGGGGAGACTTTCCAAGACGCTGACGAACCGCCCAGCTTTTGTTTCCACTTTCTTCAAGGCACTGCAGCGCAGATGTCTAACATATACAGACTGGGTGACAAAGTAAAGGAAAAACCTCAATAAAGGGGTGTCGACCCTGGATGATATCAGTCCCATTCATTGAGCACAGCAGGTCATTGCATCATCCGTCGAATATGAAAATGTTGTAGGGCACGTTGCCTAATTTTCCCTCCAATGACAGCTGATCTCCTCCCAACTCATTTGCTCTCCACAATTAACATGAAAAATTGAATGAAGGATTATCTCCTGGAAGAATAGTCTACATCTCTTAAGACTCCTAAGGAGTAAATGCACACTCAAGTTACTTCAATTTTTGGCCCAAAACCTAATTTTCCATTAACAAGTCTGCACATCTCAAGTCACTCCATCACATAGGAGATTTTCTCCTCTTACTGAAAAGTAAACAGCAACATGCACCAGCTCTGCTGTGAGTGTTTTTCTTTTTTTTTTTTAAATCAATGTGAAACACTAAAACGAAAATTTAGAAGCCAAATATGATAATTTGATGGTTGCCAAGCTCAGTTGACTGATTCATTGTGAAATGAAATTGTGGTTTTTCCATTATGAAAGCAGGTTTCCAAATCCTGTGGAGAAGGGAGACTAACAGCAAAGTCAAGCTGTTGATTTTGAATTTGTTTATAACCCCCTTGACTGAGATAATGTGTTGTATAAAGAGAGCAATGCAGCTCAACAGTGTTGCTATTTTCTTGCTTAGTTCCAATTAAATTCACAGTGAAAACCATTGTATTTTGTCAAGAACTTTGGCACTTACTTACAGTATGGCCACATACATGCTGGTAAGTTGGTCTCCGGTAATTATTTTAAGAAAAATCAATTCCTGCCCCTCCTGTGGAAATCAGTTGAATAGAGGCAATGTTAGACCGAGAACAGAATGGGAGAATAAAACTTTAAAAAGTGGGCATGTAGTGTTCAATGGATCAACTGACTATATTAAAATGGAAAATTATAACCGTATAAACTTCAGCTTGAAATAAACGATTGAATGATGCAATTTCAGTGCAAAAAAATATCTAGAAGACATGATATGACAGGGATCTTAAAAAAAATTCTTAAACCAATCTCATGTGATGGTTTCTTGGTTTTGCATGTGATGCAAAAGTCTCAACCCAGAACTTTATAATTAAATAAACTAAATATCCAACATCCATTTGTTTACGCTTGATTATTTAAATCAAAGCTAAAGCCAACATACTGATACAAAGCATCTTAAAGTCTATCTAAATAATTATTTAGCTCTTGGAATGGCCTCTGGGGCAGCGTGTCCTTTTTTTTCTGATGATTTCCTTGATTTGTTTCACTACATGAAGATTATCCTTGCAGTTCTGGACGGGCTGGGCATTGCAGAATTGTGTTTGATTAAATAGTTGCAAAGCCTGCATCGTAAACAACCACACACCTGTTTCAGTTTGAAAGAAATTGTTTCGTTGGGTTTTGGTAATCCTTAGCAACAGACGCACAAGATCGTGCACATTGTCCTTTGAGGTATCACTGAAGCTGTTGTTAATCCACATTTTTTGAACAAAATCCTATATCTGAATGGGGATTGTGCACCCTCCTCAGGTGTCGTCTTGATTGTCGGCACACATCAAGGTCACAGCTGTTTTCAGTTATTTGACGGCAGTCAAGACTCTATAAAGCTGCTACGGTTGGGTGTTTTTCCTTGGCAGTGTGGCCTTTGACTGCAGATGTTACCTGACGTGCTTCAGATGTTTCTCAGAGAGAGACGCTTGCCGTTATCAGAGCCTGGAGGCTGTATCGTCTGAGATCCACAGCGGCCGTATGTCACTGTTCTGTAGCGGCATTTGAAGCCGCCAACGTGGTCAGTCTGTGCAGTGAAATCCTTTTAACGACTGCATTTGGTTTCACAAACTTTCTCACTGGGTCACTGTTGTTAATACTGAGGTTAAATGCCTCTCGGGCGGCAGCTGGCAGCTCTGCTCTTCACATTTGATCGATGGAATCAGCACAGACTCATGAGCTACTCCACCAGGCCCACGTCCTCCTGGACCAGCTACTTGGGAGGACAATATTCCAGAGAGTACAGATCTCTTCTATTGGTGCCACCTGCGCTTTGCACAACCGTGTACTTTCCGCATATTTGTAGTCACACGACATTCAGTGTCTTTTCATGTGGATGGTTCTGACGCTTATTGTCGAATTTGAAAAATCTTACTCGTCCCAGATACTTGTCATCATATAGAATCTGGCGTCAATCAAGTGCCTTTGAGCATTTTCTGTACAAAAAATTGTTTACTTTGCGTTGTTAGATCTTAAAGGTTTCAGCCTGCTTTACATGTTTTAAATAAACTAGAGCACTTCCGAGCACTGCGTCAACATTTTCATAGATGTGGTATAAATGTATATCCCAGACTGATTAACATTCTCTTGAGATGATACAAGACACTAAAAGAGGTCTTTGACATTTTATTGCATCAGTTCCAATAATAAATAGTTCCAAAGTAACCCAACAGATGTTGCCAGGATGCAGCATCAAGGCAATGTCTCCTGCTGCGATCTACTAATCTGCACACACATGGGTTACAAAAGTACCTGTAACACTGTCCAGTTTTCAAACGCTTCCACTGGCTAAATCAAAACTCAATGTCTATGGAACATGCAAAATGTGAAATTAAGGCTTGAATGCAAAAGCAATGTCTTCTCATCTAAAGCACATAGACATGAAAACTGAACAAGCAGCTCCAGTTTCTTCACTACACAACTGTGTGAACATCACTCCTTCCTTGGCTTTTAAAACAAAGACAGTTGAGCTCACACACACCCACACAGCTGAAGTCTTGACATGCTGCCATGTAACTGTGCCCCTTGTAGGCTTCTAAATGTCTTCAATCTCTAGAAGCATCAGAACATGTTTGGCTACAAAAACAGAGTACACATATTCAATATGTATGTTTTGGTTTAAACAACTGCCAAGACCGTACAAGATTCTAGGTTTGACAGGACATGTCAACTACCATTCACATTTTAAATCAAAGAGTAACTTCATAATATAAAACTATAAAAGAAAATGACAAGAGAACAGAAATAAGACAGAAATGGTCCCAATATCATGATTGCAGTAGTCATGCTGGTGGGGCTTGGGAGGATGAGGGGGTGCAAATTCTACTTTAAGTAACTTCATCTCACAGGAATTATTTTAGTTTATACTTTCAACGTGAGCTTGACACATCGCATCCTTATTCATGAGCAGGGAGAATCAAAGCAGTTCACCAAATGTTTTGCAGTAACTGTTGGAATACTATAAAATCCAAAACAAAAAAAAAACAACCTAAAAAGCAGAAAAAAGTAACAGAAGCAGTCTCATCGTGTGGTGGAGGTGGCTCAAAAATCAAGGCTGCGCATGAGCCAAGAACATTTGGTATGGAGCTAGCGAGCTAATATAAAAGATTTTACACACCATTTTATTCACATTTGCTGCAGATTGTGTGATACTGTTACTGAAGAAGCTGTTAAGAAGTTTGAAGAAAGTTCAACAACTGCAATGTAACTTCTGAAGTGGCGACCGGGTGGCTGAAATCATTAATGTGAAAATTCAAAGGATTAGCTGCCAAAGAGACCGCGATCTTGACTAACCCCTAAACAGAATAGTACTGACGGGAAAAAAAAGCCCAATGAGGTCACTAACACCTCTGTCAGTCAATAGCTCCTTCAGGACAAACAAGATTTACTCTGAGCGATCAGAGCCTGGAAAATTGTGTCAGTTGCTGCAGGTTCACAAGGGAGTTTTATCAGTGCCAGCCCAGACCTCACCACCATGATGAAAAAGTCTTTCTCTACGAGCATAGCAAATAATACAGATAATATTCAACAGTGAGATACATAACTGTTGACCAGAATATTGCCTAAAAAATAAAAAAATAAAAAATAAAAAAACGTAACCAGGAATAAACAGGACAAGGTCTTCTCTTGATGTGTCTGCATACACGCTTGCTGTTTGTATGTGAGTCTGCCAGGTTTCTGTCAGATGATGGACAATGTGCTTCACTCCACTGTCACAGACTTGGCAAGGTTTCTGGGGCAGTCCACCTGGGTTTACAAACAAGAGAAAAGAAAGAAAATGGATACCATGCAGTACTTTGGATTTTCCCGTTACTGTCAAAATGTCATGTCAGTGAATGAGAAATATCAATGAGTGAGGTAACATGACCTGACTGCTCCTCTACAGGAGCACACTAGGACATTACTTAGAGTGATGCAAAACTGAACATAAAGCTTTCCTTCTCTGTCAGATCAGAAGTACAATTTGACAGAGTAACAATTGAGCTTTGACATCGAAATAAGAGCCAACCGTGCTGCATTCTCAGGGCATCTCTCTCGAGTGATGTGCTTGAAACATCCACTATGGTTATGCTGTTACTCATCTGAACTATTTGCATGAACGTGTACCAAAATGGCTTCATCCCAGCAGAGCCACATACGTACACAGAAATTACTGCCAAGGCAGTCCTTTGCTTCAATAACAAATTACCAAATAAACTGGAAATAACACAACTATTAGCATTTCTTTTAACCATTAATATTTATCAATGGCATTAGGTATAGACAAGGGTAAGTATGATGAAAGTGTTTTGGAAGGTTTTGTCTGATAATTTTCATTTCAGTCTTAATTGGTGTGTTGAACTCCTGTTTTGAGACAAAACATAGTTGCTTGTCAGATAATAGTAAATAATATTCTAATGTTTATTTATTTTTGTCCGTGATTCCCAAACAAGTTGTGATTCACTTTCAATAAAGGAGAGCCGTATCACAGAGTGGCGATCTGCTGAGGTAAAATGTTTGAGCCGTGACTCCAAGTGAAATCAACTCCATGAGGTGTTTTAGAAAAGCAAAATGAGATAAGCCTCAACTAGATCGCAACTGGATCAAAAGTGACAGGACTTACGTCAAAACCTCGGAGGACTGCCAGGTGGAAGGACAGCAGCTGCAGAGGGATGACGCTCAGGATACCCTGCAGGCAGTCCACACAGTGAGGCACTTTAATGGTGCGGCTGGAGTTCTTGATGGTCTCGTAGTCATCTTTTTCACAAATCACAATTGGCCGGCCCTGTAAACCAAGAATGGGGTTTGAGATTTCAAGGGCAGAAATGCAATCTAAACTTGGACACAGATCACGAAACCTGAAGGGACTTATAAACCTTCTCATGCCCACATCTGTGGGTAATTAAAACCAGCAACGACGTCACAACTTGCTCCTCCCTCCTTTGCATTTATTAATTTTGTAAGGCCAAGGTTAAGGAACAGATATTTGAGACTAAAAATGAGCTCAACTTACAAAAAGTACACTGTTCACAAACGGAGCTTTCTAATCTGCGATGTGAATCGCATTGATGGCATAAAACAATCTTGTGTGTAATAACTTTGTGGCTTAAAATGTATGCAAAAGGTCTTACCTGGCGGGCGACGACCTGCTGCAATGCATTCTGACATTTGATGTAGGTGTGGTCTCTCATGATGATCATGATGACAGGCATAAGTTTGTCCACCAGCGCCAGTGGGCCATGTTTCAACTCTCCAGCCAAGATGCCCTCTGAGTGCATGTAGGTGATTTCTTTGATTTTCTATGAGAAGGAATCCAATGTATCAGCATGCTACAAAAAGACACAGCAACATAGCTTGCAACAGTGCAACTTCAAAAACAAATTGTATTTGCATTTTACATAACATACTCCATTCCATTACAATTGATTTGAAATTACTCAAGAGAGCTAACAAGTCTAACCATTTATATAACAAATATGAGAAAAATCCATGTTTTAGAAAATGGTGAAGTATCACATCTAATTTTATATTCTTTTCATGAGGCAATCCAAAGACAAAAATCAGAGCAAGTTAAAAAACAAGAGGTCACATAAACTGATCAAAAAACAAACTTTGATTTGCTCACAATAGGGCTAGACTGTTGTGGGATTTTGTTAAGGCCAATAAATATTACTGATATGGTGGAATGTTGACAGATTCACTTTGATATGGGTGTCACATGGCCAAAATCTTAACCTCATATCAGTTGTCAAACTTTGAAAGTAACTAAGTTGTTTATTTTCACGGTGAATGTAACTGGAAAATGACCTGTTTATGATATGCTTCTGGTTAGTCCTGCCTCTTGTATGCTCTAAGACATTTTAGCCACTACATTAGCAAACAATAGCAAACAGAGAAATCAGATGGGCCTTACCAGTGCACCCTCCAAACAAGTAGCATAATGGTAGCCTCTGCCCATGATCAGTACACTCTTCTGCTGGTAAAGCTCTGTTGCCAACTTCTGGATTTCATCGTCTAACTTCAGGACTTCCTTTATAAGATCTAATAGACACAAAACACAATAATACTGTAAGTATTCATACATCACTTTTGGAAACATGCCGTCATCATGCAACCCCCTGCTTGGTTTCCTACTAATCATTTCCATTTTCTGTCAAGACCTTTGCTATGAGAGCTGGTTTTGAATCTCATCACCCGCTAGTCTCAAATGTAATCAGCTTTTTTTTCTCATTATATTCTATGTTCTGGGGCTTGATGTACCTGGAAGCACTTTCAGGCCCTGGATTATCTCACAGCGTCTGGACTGCATGGAAATCCTGTCATCACACATCAACAGTGCAAACATGATCAGGGCCACAAACTGGCTGGTATAGGCCTGCGGAACAATGACACATAAATGTATTTAATTAGCAATGTACTTTTTCTCAAGTGATACAAGCAAAATGGACGTATGCAATGACATAGCAAGTGTGAACAACAGTTATTAAAAAGTGCCATGTGAGCGGACATCAAAGTGTATGGTACAATTTCAATGTCTTCTTACATAGTTGTAATCAGATCTCAGGTTAGAGATTTCTTCCAGCAGTTTGTGAATCACTTTATTCAGCATATGCTTCTTTTCAGCCTGTATTAATAATGAACTTTGTTTCTGGCAAATAATGCACACCAGATGACAAATGCAAAGAGAGCTAGGTTTTAGTAAATGGCAAGTAGCACTAAAATGTATTCTGTAGAAGTCCTTAAAAGTAGTGTTCATCCAGGGCGGCAGAGCTCATATTCAACGTCATCTAAGTGAGTGGATTCTCTCATCATCCTGAAAATGTTAACTGGCGCCTAAATTCTCAACACGTGAGACCTGATGCCTGCAGTTACTCTGTCACAGTCACTTGAACTGAGAGCACGTTTGGAGGCTTTCTAAGTCCATTTGGGAGATTTAAGTGGAGATTTAAGATTTAAGTGTTCAGTTTGTCAAGCTATTTCATGGGACCCTGTAGAGTCAGAAATTGTTGTTTCTATGGCCAAAAAATTAACTGTAAAACCTTTACAATGTGTTTTTCGCCCCAACAACACGCTAAATGTAGTGCCTCAGAGCTCTGACAGGCTGAGCTCTCGCCTCAGATGTGGCAGTATATAATATGTGTGTGTATTCATATATATATATATATATATATACATACATATAAAGCCATTAGCAAACATCTCCAAAAGAGAAATGGTTGTGGTTAAATTCCAAGAGAATAATGTCACATGATTCATGAAAGTGGTTATCTATTGACTGTCAGCTGACTTGCCAACAGAATTTCAAAGTATGTGTCATGATTTTTTTAAAAAAGCAAAACCTATGAATCCCAAATATTAGAAAGTTGTTAATTTCTGGTTTGAGAAGAAAAAAAAAAATTCTTCTGCCAAGTATGAATCTCATAAATTAGAGGCCTGGTAGATGAAATTGGACTTACTTAGCATTTGGGTGCTAAACATGTTTTCCAATTATTCCATGAGCTAGGTGGGTGTGGATGCTTGGTCGAGAAAGCCAAGCAGTAAATTATGGTCTCTCTGAGGCTTGCTCTGGGCCTTTGCAGCACGAAACACTGAGCCAAGTCCAAGGACTAGGCCACAGAGCCCCACTCCCCTCTGGCTCTTCCTACTAGTCGGCCTTAGACTCCACTACCTCTGCTCTACGATGGGTCCAAACTGGCAAACGCTTCACAGTTTTGATGGGTGAGATGGCCAGAGAACCGCAGATCCTTGAGAAGAGATTATCAAGCTACTTTAAATCCTCGTGGGATCAGCATGAAGGAAAATGTCAGTGTCCAAGAGGGAGGACCAGACACACAATGGAGTTTTCATCTGGGTTTCATTCAGTGTCAGTGGGCGTCGAGTTCATTTAAGAAATGATGCAACACATTGGCGCACAATTGTTTCTTAGGCTACAGTTGCTTCAAGCTCTGTATCCGAGTACATCCAAATCGCAGTTTTATTTTAACTGAGCCAGCCAAATTTCCATGCTAATGTTTTAGGTGTGATTGGGTGTAAGGTATACCTGCCAACTGTGTTCTTCTGCAGTAGAAAATGTAGAATCTCTCATGGAAATTATTTGTGACAAACCAAAAAAAAATTACAGGTTTTCACAGCTAAAACAAATGGCTCCAGGTTTCAGTGTCTGTATTGTTAATACAAGTCTTCTCCAGTTGAGTCCAGCACTGCTGCATTTTTCACCAGTTCTGGCATATATACAGCTGCTTAGGCTTAGATAGCCTTCCAAGTTTTACTACTAAGCTTCAGGCCGGTGAATGATAAAGGTGTTTTAACTTACAAAATAAGGAGTTTGTAAAATCCATTGGATGTTAAAGCTAAAAGAAAAAGAAAAGGTTGGAAACAATAAGTAAATTTGAGCTGTGCTTTTCTCGCCTAACCTTGGTGCTAGCTACTCCAATCTCAGGCCCTGCATTGATGTGGACTCCACAGTCAGTCTCCCGGGAGATAGAGCTGCCCACTGTGTTGGTGACGCCCACAGTTAGTGCTCCCCTGTCCTTACAGTAGCGCAGAGCCATCAGGCTGTCAGCGGTTTCTCCTTAATGATGGAAAGAAATTGAAAAAAAAAAGGGTTCATAGAGAGCAATGGCTGTCAAAATGAAACAAACAAAAAACAAAAATAGCACACACACAAATTAGTTTGCCTTATTAATTTGCTAGGAACTACCAGTACATGAGATTGGACTAAACTACAAGTCATATTTGAGAAACATTATGTAACTAATATTATTGGGAATTTTTCAATCAAAACTGTGAGAATTATATGTCAATAGCCTTAACCTTATGAAGATATAAGTGGCACAACACAACAAAAAAGAATTCAACACATGTAATTAACTAAAAAAGATGCAAGTCACCTGAAACAAGCTTAGAATTTATTAAGAAATTATGAAATAAACAAAGTTTAGACAACCAAGGGATTAAACGGTAACCAATTAAAATAGGATAATGATAATTATGAACTCAACATATTTAAAGATGTGGAGTTCAAATGTATGTGGAGAACAAAAACATTTTACAATAACTATAAGTGGGCAGAAACTGTTAGATAAGGAGGACAAAAAAAGGAGCACTAGATATAGGCCGGATGGGACCCGCATCCCCACCTGACTGGCTGATAAAGAAGCAGACGTCATCTCGGAAAACGGGTGTGTTCCTATCCAGGAAGTCACTGGCCAGCTCCACCATGACAGGCAGCTCGGTCAGCTCCTCCAGGACTTGCCGGGTCTGTGAGAGCAACAAATCACTCATACGCATTACTCTGGTGACATCAAACTTCATTTCACCGAACGCAGTGCCAAAAACAGTCACACGTGTCCGCAGGGCAGACAAAATCTAGCCTGTTAAATATATTCTGGCTAAATGTTTGCATAATGTTTATGTTTGCGTAATGTTAATGATTTAAAAATTAGAACTGTTTCATCTACTCACCGCTACCCCAGCATGATAGCTTGTGCCACATGCAATAAGGATAAGTCGACGACACCTCTGGATCTCTTTGATGTGGTCCTTCAGACCACCAAGGATCACTGAGAAACAAAGCAAACGGCAAGTCCATCATCAAGTTCAAAATGTTCCAAGCTCCAAAGTCCAAAAAGGGTGTTTAGAAACACTTCGCTACTTCAAACAAAGCATTTACTAATGGATATTTTCCCCTGTTGTTCAAGCCATTCCATATAGATTAATTACTCCTAGAAATTACTTATGTTCCTCCAGTTAAATCACTGCTCATCTGTGCTTTACAAACTCCATTTATTTGAATGTATTCCATTAAAAAAGAAGGGGATGATATGAGCAAGTTACTCAATGCACAATGTTAACAAGTGGGAAATCTGCCAGTAAAAGACAAGAGCAGAGTAGAAAACTGTATATTATGGTGGATCTGTGTTCCACTGAGACACTGAATTGACCCAGTTTCTAACCTGTGTTGTTGTCGAAGTTGACTCTTCCTCTCATGGTGTTGACCACTGACTCAGGCTGCTCAAAGATTTCTTTCTGCATAAAGGAACTGTAGTTACCTGTGGTGGAAGCATCCAACATGAGTGGAGCATTTTCAACACTAATAAAATGCATGTCGAAAGACATGCATTAACTTTTTATGAAATGTGAGCTGTTTGAGAAGGTACTGTTGACACACATTAAGACACAGAAAAGATTCTCCCAGAAGCGCATGTATAATCTTCACAATTCTTCTCTGTTGATATAACTTTCAAGTGAATAAGGCCTTTTACTGTCTTTTTCAGGTTTCAACTACAGTATTCAATCCAAAAGGATGATATATTATTATTACACAAACAAAGGGCATTGTGGAGATACAGGTTTGCTATATGATCTTAACTGTGACAGTGATATATACAAGTGGGTTTTTTTTTGGTCAGAAATTTGGGTCATGCGAATTAGGTTATTCAGCAGAGTGGCTCCAGAGAAGAGAGGCAGTGTAATGACAGGACCACAAAGGAATGTGAAGTCAAGCCAACATTTGTTTATCTCTGCCCTCTGCTGGTAGACTGAAGAAGGGCCAGGGAAGGAGAAACACAAAACGAATAGTTTGAGCAATGCCTTTTAACTCTTGCCTGTTATCTTACTTATTCATAAAGTTAATTTTGGTGTGACCGGGACAATTTAGGTGCTTTCTTTTGAGCAAACTATAGTCAAACTGTGCACAGTAAACCAGTACATGGTAATATGTGGAAAAAAATTTACCAGATACACAGTAAAAAATAATGAATTGGACCAGGTAAAATTCCATTTTTTTTTCGACAGGTGCTTTCTTGGCAGTATAATGAATTTCTCAATAATATCCTCTTGAATTTTTAAGGCCTGTTGAAACAGCAAACAGATTTTTTTTAACCAAACTGTGTGTCAACATTATGATTCAGGAATCCCCCCCAAAAATCTTACTTGTTTGATCAAAAAGTGCAGGACTTTGAGGAATTTTTATACAAGCAGAACAATCCTAAACATACAAACAAAACAAAACTACATCTTAGTAACTTAGAAACCTCTTATTTTGTAGGTGTATGTACAGTTCCTGCAGTCAGTACTCATTTTCTTGTTTCTTGTGTTCCACTACATACAAATTACGCTGTAGGTGGACTCACTAACAGAATGGACCCGGGGATTTAGGAGACACTTTGATCAGTATGTCTTCCCAGAGGGTGAGAACAATCAAGTGGGCTTGTACCTGCATCTACAAGCCCTCAAGCCTGTGCAATAATCTGTGCAATAACAGCTTGCTGTACAAATTACAGGGTGCTCTAACACAGAATGATTTGTAATATGACCTGGGGCAATACAGTGGGGTGGGGATCTTTAACTTGCCTTTCATGATCTGCTGCAGCTCCATCTGAAGGGTTTGTATGGCTCGGGCCGGGTAGTCTCCAGCTCTGCGCTTTATCCTGTGGATGGACAGCCGGCCATCCATCACGGCAGCGACATCATCATCTTCAAGGAAGATCACACGGTTTGTGTGCTCAATCACTGCACTGCAGTTAACAAAGGAACTAGGTCAGATTTCTTGTTGCACTCCATTAACAAAAGCTGTGTCATTCGCAAGAAGCTTAAAATTTACTGAGTATGTGCTTACCTTGCATCAGAAGCAAAGTAATACTCCACAGCTTTCTCATCCACAGGGAACAAGCAGGTATCCTGGTCTGTCCTGGGTAAAGAGCTGCAGCTTTTCTTGTCTTTACCCGCTTGAAAAAAGTAATATTACTGGAGTTATTCCAACCCCACGACTCACCCTAAAAAATATTGAAAACTATTCTTTCAACTTACATGAACGATAGAGCACAGGAATATGATCAGAAGACAGCTTGTGATCACTCCGCACACCCATCAGCAGAGGACTTCCTCTCCTGCAAGAAAAATAAATGCTCCTTACAATGTGTGATGTCCTAACTTTAGATGGAAAAGTAAATATAAAAGTTAGTGATTTAAAAAAATTAAATGGAAGTAAAAAAAGAGATATACTTCATTATGATCTGACAATAATATATATTGTGTGTAAATGTCCAAATCTGACACTTACGGTACACACTTGTAAGTGTTTAGTCGAGTATTGTAGTAACAAGTATTGATGTATTGAGTATCTAGTGCGGATTTAACCACTGGTATGTTACCTTGTTCCAACTGCCTCTCCTGGATAATGGACACTCTTAAAGACAAGAGCAAAGGCTCCCTCCTGGCAGAGAAGAACAATAATATTAAATTGGGGCTATTTTCTGCTCATCATTTCATAGTCAGCAGTGCACAAACAAGTTCTTACCAGCTGCTGGGTCACCCTTTCAACCAGTGTGGCAAAACTGATGTCAGCACTCTCCCGGTTGTCATACATGTACTTCACCAGCTTGGCGATGGACTCTGTGTCAGTCTCCGATTCAAACTCATAGCCTTTGCTCTCCTGTAAAAAATGGAATGAGGTTAATTTTTCCTAAAGTCATACATGAAGAATTAATGTCTAGCAGAAAAAGAATTCTCAGCTCACCAGGAATTTTGTTAGGTCTTTGTAGTTGGTAATAATTCCATTGTGGATGACTATAAACTCTGTGGACCCGAAAGAAAAGCATATACCTTACTAATAATTACTGCAATAATATCAAAAACAGGAAGGCTTTTCCAAAAACACAGATCATTTTACAGATTGAAAAAAATCCCGAGATTAGAACATGAAACAGGAGAAGAAATAGTTTGATTCAATCTTTCTTTCAATGGGTCTAAACAAGCATGAAAAAAAATGTGACCTTTGATAGCACACATCAAAATAAAACACTAACAATGTTTAGTGAAAAATCAACTGACCGTTGGTCTTGTCAGATCTATGCGGATGGCTGTTGACAGGACTTGGTACACCGTGGGTGGCCCAGCGTGTGTGAGCAATGCCAAGGTGGACATCAAACTCTACGTCCAGATCCAAATCCTGCTGCTCTGATAGAAGTAAAATGAAGCATACGTATCTCAAATCACAGAATACTAATTGAAATCAAGATGTCTCTGATAAAAGGCTGAGTAAAGTCATTAATTTGAGTTGATATATGAGGGAAAAATGCCCTAAAAAAAGAAAAATGGGACAGTACTCTTGCATGTGAGACATATTCAAATCAAATAACAGTATCTCAGATGATGCAGAGTAAAACTGTAAAATTATCTTTAATGTATTGCTCTCTGGGGTAAACTGGTGTATCATGTTTAGTAAGCATATGAGAAGGAGAAGGATTAATTTACGATGATACTGAATAAAAATGCTTCACCTTGATAAACTGTCACTTGGGGAAACAGCTGTAATTGTGTCAGAGCAATTAGTTACCACTCGCTGTATTTGAAGGTGGAACTGGGAAATGAATATTCACTGTTTGTTCATCGTATGTAAGCATAAATACACAGAATAAAGAAAAATTAATTATTTTTCTTTGCAATTTACACCTGTATACATTTTATATCTTTATGGAAAATTATTAAGTATTTTTCTTACTGTACAAATATGGGCCTCCTTAGAGAAGATTTATCAAATGAGAAACTGTGGGTTGAATACTAACTTTCCTACAAGGATGTCCAAATCAACATGCAGTCTTATTCTTCTTTTCCTTTTAGACAGGAGGATATTTTCTGCTCAGAGGGATACCTTAGTGCATTCAGGACATGGAGTTCCTCGCAATTACACATGTGTCTAGAGTTTGACAGAGGGGAACTGTGGGTGGCAATTTGGGATTAGCAAAAACATCAGGTACCTATGTGCTTATAAGATTGCAAGGTCTCTGGACCTGAACAAACTCAAAGTCTGTATTCTAAACCTTGCAAGGATGTTATACAGTATATGATTCTTCTTCACTGGTGGCCTCTTGAAAGCTGAATTACCACTTTCTCTGAGCTATAATATTACTTCAGTGTTTATCTCTGTCAGACCTGTCTTAGAAGTCGTATATCCTATTTTACAACTTTCAGACTAGTTGGTCATTTTAAGTTGTTATTAAAAACCTATATCTACATTTCATCCATCTGCAATTGGGAGCAAGAGGATGGCATAGAATAATTGGATTGGCATGACAAGAAAGACTAAAATGGCTTTATCATGGCTTTCACTTTACAACCTACATTCTGTTACTACAGAGCTAACACTCCCAGTGAGGGGGCAGGCAAAGCCTTTAAGTGTACACTCTGATTCTTTAATAACTTTTTATAGCAAATCTTGGAATTATGACCAGTGCGTGAAAGGCTATTCTTACTGTGGATCTCCTCATCAAGAGCCTTCACTTTTCCACGCTGTTTGATCAGTTGGATAGACTTGGCATTTGTCTCCCATTCCTTGCCATTACCCCCATCAATGCCGACACCTGGTGACAGCAGAAAATTGTCACATTTATAGGATCATAAACACTTATCCATGCATTAGGTATGTAAACTATTTACAACATTTCTTGCACTGACCATATGAAAACATAATTAAAAATCACATTTTTTAATAATCCAGAACACAAAGACAACAAAGGGAAAATATCTATTTCCATTCTCTTTATTTTTCAGATATTGTGCTTGATTACTTAGTCATTATTTATTACTGTTTCTTGATGTTTCTGATTTTTTTCTATCATTTTACCTCTTTACCTCGCCATTTTAGCTACTGTAGCACTACTATTCCCCGGTTGTCAGAATGATAAAGGGTTTATCAAATCTGAGGGGTACTTTGTGGGGTTATCTGTAAAACTTTCCTACAGGCAGGGACTGATAAACAAGCAATAGCTTGTCACTGATACAATTCATTCCACCCCCTTACCAGCAGAGTCGTATCCTCTGTACTCTAGACGCCGTAGACCTTTAAGGAGGATCTCAAGGATCTCACGACGAGTCCTTGGAACATGGTAGTTGAGATAGGCAAAGATTCCTGAGTAGAAGAAGAAGATTCAATTATCAATTTTAGTGTTTTCTGCATGACAAGTCTGTGAATCATCCATTTCAGAGAGTCAATTATTGGCATCAGCATTAGGAAGTGTACAAATACAAGGAAGTATAAATTCAAAACCCCCAAAGACTTGGAAATATGCTAAATTTAAAAAGCACAGGGCTTACATTAACAATGCTGACATGTCACGGACATCAATTAACTAGTAAGTAATACATTATAATTTGAAATTTCTACTCCCATAACAATACTGACAGAACAGTGACAAAATAAATGCCACACAATTCCGTTCAAAACCTCAAAGTGGGAAGAGCATTCCTGAGACGTTTTCTGCATCTGATATTTATTATTTTCATTTTTAAAAATGTACTTAGGACAAAATAAACCTTTCCTTCTGGGCCCTCCTGAACAACAAACTTCACCAATACACATTATTATATGTCATATATTAGAAAAGCACAGAACTGTTACCGAGAAGAGAGATGAATACTGAGCCTAATTCAATAATCTTGCTAATCACCATTCCACGTTTTCTGATTTCACAATCACATTTTCCAATTGCGATGTAATTGGACTACAAATAAAACTGATTGAATATTATGCTACCATGACAAGCCTACATCGTGTGTATAGGTCCTGCTCACTTTTTTATTATTCTTCCAAAAAAAAAAAATGCATCCCATAATCTTGTTCTTGTCCCGTAACTTTAAATATTTCAGAACAGCTTTATTTCCTTGTCACTCAGCAATGCACTGAAATAGACCCCCATTCTGAGGCATAGTGTTGCCCAGTTACCACAAAGCCCTTTTTCATAGGGGCAGATGATTAACAGAAAATGAGCATCAACAGCGCCAAATGAAAATTGTGAAGCAACAAGACCATCGATTGGAAAACAGATCTGAAAAGAATTCTCATAATCCCAAGCCGAGGGTTAAAACATTGCTTACCAACAGATTGATATATATGTATGGGGTATACAGTTAGCTGGTGTGACAGAGGAAGAAAGCAGGAAAAAATGCAAACAGGTGATCCATTGAGGCAACCCGTCATTTGGGAGGACCCGGAAGAACACACATACTGTGTATTAATAGACACGCACATGTTTAGGCATCCTAAAAAACAACAACTAATCTGACAGGTTTGGTCGGTGCAGTGAGATTGTGACGATATTGATGAAAGACAAATAAGCATCAGTTGCCTTTTGGTTGGAACCGGGGAGGATAGATTTTCCCTGTTAGGCGACATTTCCCATATTGATGGAGACCCTTTAACTAGTCTCACCATTTAGTTCCCTACAACGTTATCATGATGGACGCCTGTAGCATCGCCTTTCCCTTCTTAGAACACTTTGTACAAATCGGGAAATTAAGTACTAGCTTTCTTTCAGCTGATAGAAAAACTACTGGTTAAAAAATGTACATTTACCGATCACTTGAGGTTAAAGTTGGGTTATTCGATTTAAGCTTACAGACGTCATGTCGTTGGACGATGACACGGGGAGGGATTGGGGGGGCAATTTCGATCTAACTTCCAGCAACTGTTAGACACTCTTGAAATGACAATGAATAAAATGTACAGTTAAATCCCACAATTAGGGTTTCCCATTGAGCAAGCTAACAGCATCAGCTCACGATCGCTAACTTGTTAGCCACCCCTTGCTAATTTAACCGAATTCAAATTAAAGACGCTTTTAGTATTTGTTTCCGCCATTTTGCCGCTCTTTTAGTCGAATGTAAGTACATTTTCCTTTTAAGATAAACATATCAAATACACAGATAACTCACCACACATGTCTACAGCTTGGCTGGCAGGAACAGCTACTACGGTAGCTGGGAACGCTTGTCAAACTACACCCGCCCTTCTTCAAGTGCGCTGAATCAAAGCCAACCGGTTTCTTCCACGTCACCCTCTCATTGGTAGGAATATACGTCAATCAAGTTGCGCCTACAAACGCAGGCACTCCTGACGTGGCATCAGGATGCAGATCCGTCAGCAGGATGGTCAGCACACCTTAAGTCAATATACAGGCACAAAGACAGGCCTGTACTGGGCTAGCAGGAGGTTCAATTTCCCAAAACTTTTCAGCATTAAGTGTTTTACTTCGTTACAAAATAAAAGCTATCATGTTATTCATGAGATGAATTGCAGAAAGGCTGTTATATCATAGGAAAGTATGTTTATGGTAGTTACAAGTGAGCACTTTTAAGTTCATGGTGTTTAATAAGTCAATACAAAGAAACCAAAATTAAAAGAAACATTTTATTCATATAAATAATTTGTACAATGTAAAGCTGATGCTTGTTTTGAGTAATTCCTAAATCTGAAATAGATAGTCAGTTTGTGATAAATACATTTTCATCAGATCTACAGTGGTAACTTGGCTAAGTTGAAATGTTCTTGCATACTGTGTATAAAACTGCTATCCTCACGAAATCATGAATCACGTGCAAATACTTGATGATTGGGATGAAGGATGAGGATTTCTGCACATCTAGGTCATGCGCTAACCTAGATACCCCTTTTATAGCAATGGTAAAATAGGAGGAATGTGGATTTATTATTCTGCTGTCACTTTAAATTTGAGCAGCCTCTTCTTCTTCCTCTTTTACCTGAGAACAAAAAAGGTATGGTTAAAACTGACTATTTTCTTGTGAGGTTTGTTATTACATATTTTTAACTGCCTACCCATTGAAAATTTTAGCTGACTGAATTTAAGTGTGCAGCTTTTTAATGACCAAATATCTGCCCATAAACACACTTTGTACTTTCCACATAATAATGGCTAGCATAGTTTAATGCACTACTGTTAGATTTCGCTAAGGTTTAGGTTAAAAATACTACAAACATTTAAAATGTAAACTTGGACATTACTGTACTAGTTTCATTCTGGTAATAAATGGGGCATTTCTTTCAGAAGCTTGATAGAAGAAATCAGGAATTCAGAAAGAAGGAATGTGCACTGTTATAACTGCATTAAGCAATTATTGATGGTATATAATCTGAGAAGAGATCAAACCTGCTCCACTGATTCAACTTCAGGGATGTAAAACTGCAGCATGTTTTGGATTCCACTCTTTAAAGTTATAATAGAGCTGGGACAACTGGTGCAGGAGCCTTGCAGCTTCAACTTTACAACACCGTCTTCATATCCTCTATAGAGAACATCGCCCCCATCCTCCTGCACTGTGGGTCTGGAAAGGAACAATGAAAGATTCAGAAAAGTGAGAGAACTGCACCTTGGAGCACACACTGATATCTTTCTATACTTTCAAAAGCATATCAAGAGCAGCTTACCTTATTCGAGTGTCCAGGAGCTCTTTTATCATTGCAACTACTTCATCATCATCTTCTGATGGAGCTAAATAGACCAACAGAGCTGCCTTAACAATCATACACAGCAGGCTCTACACATTTTATGAGACAAAGTTTTTTTGTGTGAAACACAACTGTGTGACATCTTACCTGTGTCTGCATTAGGCTGGCTGTCCTCATTGACTACAGGAAGTCCAGAGGTGAAAAAGTCCATAATGGCAGCAAATACATCAGGCTTAATGACTTTCCACTCCATATTAGCATCAGACTACAGGTGGAGAGAAAGAAAATTAACAATTGCAGATGTTTATATCCGAGGGTAGAAGACAGTGTGATGGCCACTCAAATGTGCCTCAATTTACCTTTGTAATGGTGATAAAGTCAGGGCCCAGCAGGATACTTTTCACACCATCAATCCTAAAAAGTTGCCTGAAGACAAAAGAAACAATGACATTGTGTAATTTACACTTCAGACAATGTTTTTAAAAGAAAGATAATAAGGAAAAAAGGTATGGATAAAAGCTTGACTTTAAGAATTATACTAGTAGAAAGGCAGGAAACATGAAACAAAATATTAACAATCATGGGAAAAGTTTTTTAACTTTCATCATATTTGGAAAAGCATATTTGAAAAACTGCACATAAATAAATGTTCTCTGACAAATGACACACAAAATAATGATAAATAATTATAGATAATTATACCATTACAACAATTTGAATGAAAAAAAAAACACAGATGAGAACATTTTAAAAGTAGGTATGTACAACAATTTACCTGACGTCTAAATCAGAACGAAAAGCACTGGATTCCCAAATAAGAACAAGGTGTTCCAAATAATATACCAGACTGAGATGGTTTGGTCATGTACAAAGGAGGAATGGAGAATATATTGGTAGACGGATGCTAGAACTGGAGCTACCAGGCAAGAGGTCTTGAGGAAGACCAAAGAAAAGATTTATGGATGTAGTGAGAAAGGATATGAAGGTAGTTGGTGTGAGAGAGGAGGATACAGAGAATAGGGTTGGATGGAGAAAGTTGATTCACTGTGGCGACCCCTGAAGGGAAAAGCCGAAAGAAGAAGAAGTTCCAAATAATATACCAATGTTCTGGACATCCACAGGTAGTGGTATGAAGAGCTGGTCTGATTTGATTGATTATCTAGGCCCTACATAATCCCACACCAAACCCAAGAAGACCGAGTTTAACATGAGTTGGTCCGATCAAATTCAAAATGATCCCAAGCATACAATCAAATCCATCAAAGAATGGCTGAATAGAACAAGCGGAGGTCAAACAATGGCTGGGATTTTAGTCCCATTGACATGGTTTGATATCATGATAAAATTAATGGGAAAAATATATTTCTTAAGGGAGTCCATACTTGTTGACACTGTAAAGAATGTGTTCACAGGTTGACGATATAAGCCTAATATGTGAAAGCAGCTGGTATGAAACTTAATATCTCCTCATAGTGGAACTACTAAACTACTCAACTAGTAAACATAAAACATGAAAAATAACTCATCACAAATCATCAATCATCTTGTATTTCAAATAAAATGTACCTGGCTAAGGGTGAGCAGTATGCATCTCGGGGACCAGCAAAATTCATAGTTCCTGACTCAAGAATGACGCGTCCCGGAAGAAATTTCAGACTGTTAGGATTTGGTGTGTCCTGTGTCTGCACAAACATGGTCCTACCTGTAAAACAGATACCCAAAATGAAAAGGAAAAAAAAATCATTACCTTGGAAAAAATAATGTAGATAAAACAGTTGCTGCAGCAGTACTGACCAGGGACAGACCAGTTGGTGTTTTGTGGCCATCTAGTATTGTTTCCTGTGTTGGGTGAGAGCCAGTGAAGTCTAGCACTTTGATGTCCACTGCCTGTACGACTGAGAAGGAAGTAGAAGAAGGTGTGAATAAATCTAATAACAATAAATACCATACTTCGTTCCTCGGTAATGCTGCTATAACTGTACACTACACTGCACTGCCATTAATCACAATAATTCTTTGTAACAACTAAAGCTGTGGCATGATAATCATTAGCATCTTTAATATTAATAACACACTATAATCAGGAGTTGTCATGACACAGGAGTATATCCTCATTTGAAAACTAAAAATATATTCTTGATTTGTTTTGGTGAGTAAGCTTACATATCCAAACATTTGACAAGGCTGAATATTTTGACAACAACATCAAAATATGACTCAGCAGTCATGAAGTCAACAGAAAGGACAGTCCACAGAGCGCATTGCATTGATAGAAAAAGATCCCCAAGAAAGGCTTGTGGTGAGTTTTAAAAAAAACAAGACTATGACTCCGTTGTCAGGCGGAAGGGTTAAGGGGAAATATATAAACTCGTGAATCAATCTCTTGTTCATGTTTGGCAGGGTGGGGTGTGATACTCAAAAAAGAATAAGTGGCAAGGTGAATTTTAAGTGAATTTTGCATATGTGTGAATATGTGAGTGTGTGTGTGTGTGTGTGTGTGTGTGTGTGTGTGTGTGTGTGTGTGTGTATTGGTGTTATCAACATATCAAGCAATCAACTTTTATTTGTAAAGCATTTTTACAAAGATCCGCTTCATAAGAGGGGGATATATTCTGGAAGTGGGTTGCTTTTGGTTTGCCAAATGACGGAGCAAAACACTAAAAGGTTATTTAAGAGCAGCAAATACATGAAATCCGCCTTTAACCCGACTGAGGAATTTCTGGCATGTTATTCACTAATGATCATTATTACCTTCAAAATTTTAAGAGTTTGATTCCCCACGCTTCACTGACCATAAATGTGTAACGTCACACGTTATTATACATTAAATTTCTCCTGTTGGAAACAATTTAAACATTCGTACTTTGGCTAATTTGAGTACGATTTTTATAAATTGGAATAAATGTTGGGATTCTGAGAAGTGCTCGATCCCATTAATGTTGTATCTTGATTTGATTCCACGCAAGCCCCCACGCACATGACAAGTTGACACGTTTTGATAATTCATTCTGCGTCACTCAGGAGTTAATTAGCACACTAGCCGCTAATAGCTGCCGTCAGTCTCTGACCCAGTAAAGTGATGCGTTAATACGTGCAAAGTAAGAGAACACTATAGTGCCATACAATGACAAGCGGATAAACTTACACATTTGCAAGTCTTGTTGATAGACCAAGTAACCTGCCGACCTGTCGGTACGTCGCCATGTTTATTATAGTTATTTAAACAAAACGGAAGTAAATGGCACCGGTTCCGGAAATGACGCAATGTTGTGGTACGTTCGGAAGACAATCCCCTCACGTTTCGCGTTGATAGCGGACTTTCGAACTAAAGAAAATACTAAACTCCAAGAAGCTCGTCAACATGCCTTCTGGGAGAAGCTTTAGAAAAAGAAGAGAGTCTTCGGATACAGACGAGGACGGTACGACCGAAGATGTCAGGTAAAGTCAATTTTTTTACTCTTCTCTAAAACAAATGTCATGTTGTAGCATTAGCTTAGCAAGCTAGCCAACTGCGTTTTGTGTGAACGTGTCAAAATATTTGAAATATCTCGATAAATGTATGAATTCCATTTGTGTTTACGAGACCGCGGGTATTTCGATTGATCCGAATCATCCTTATTAACAGGTCCAAAGTAGAGGAGGCAAAAGAGCTCCAAAGTTTGCGTCGACGTCAGAATGGAGTCAGGTAAGGTGGATAAATCGATGATCGGTCCAGTACCTTCGACCTGTTATGGTGATACAACGTGCACATTTACATCTTTTGCTTTGCCATTATTTAGCGTGACCGCTTTGTTGGTCGGGGAGAAATTGACGCCAGAAGCTGAAATTGACGTGAGTGACATTTCCGAAGGCTTTTCTTGGATAAGATACTTAAATTAAGGTTCTTAAATTTTCACAATTTAATGACTCTTTCAGAATGATCCCTTTAAGCTGAAAACTGGGGGTACTGTAGACATGAAGAAATTCAAAGATAGAAACAGGGACATGTAAGTCACGCTGGCTGTCATTTGTTTGTTATTGATGCATTAATGCACTGATATATTGGTTTATTTAATGATTTTTTTTGTCCACATCCAGGACAGAAGATGAGACTGACCTAAACCTAGGAACCTCATTTTCAGCTGAGACCAATAGAAGAGATGAAGATGCACACATGTAAATAAGCTTGTGAAAAAGACCCATTTCCATAATTGAATGTTTCAAAGAATCCATAAAACAATTTGTTTGCTGAAGCCAATTTAATTCATGTATTTGATTTACATTTATCTTTAATTACTACAGATCCATTCCAGTATTTGCATCAAAATATCTTTAAAACATCAATACCCTTTAAGTTATTTTAAAATGTGGATGTATATCAAACTTGTTGAATGTCCCTATTTTATGTGTCAACATCATAATTAATTGTTAGTTCCTTAACTTTCATGTTATATCAAAAATCACCTATTGCAAAGTGGTATGTTCTTAATAAATCTATCATTACAGGATGAAATACATTGAAACTGAGCTGAAAAAGAAGGAGGGTCGCTTAGAAGCAGAGGAACAAAAAGTTAAAGTGAAAAATGCAGAGGATCACCTGTATGAGCTCCCTGAAAACATTCGAGTGAACTCTGCTAAGAAGACTGAAGACATGTTGTCTAATCAGATGCTGAGTGGGATCCCCGAAGTTGATCTTGGGATTGAGTATGTAAAGAAGACATGCCTGATGATATTCTTTTTAAGTCTAGACTTTCCAAAGTGTAGACTTTCATTTTCTTTGCCAGATTCTCTGAGCACTGACTGTTGTTTCTCTAACGTCTCTCCAAGTGCTAAGATAAAGAACATTATTCAGACAGAGGAGGCAAAAGCCAAGCTGCTGGCAGAACAGAGGAACAAGAAAAAAGACCATGGAACATCATTTGTTCCTACCAACATTGCTGTCAACTATGTTCAGCACAACCGCTGTAAGTTCTGTCTGTTAATGTGCTGGTTGAAGTGGTGGTTGAGAGGATTTTCTGAGATGGATTAAAAGTCACAAAGAACATTATTTGACATAAAAAAACATTAAAACATAAAAAAAATCCATCCATCCATTGTCTGCTGCTTATCCTGCCTATGTTGTGGTGTTCAACCTGGACCTGTCAATCGCAGGGCAACATATACAGACAGACAATCATTCACTTATTCATTTGATACAATTTTCCCAAATATATACTTCTGCATAAAAATATGATAAAAATAAATAGTTTGAAATGTGGATTTTATTCAAGTGATTGTGTTTCTATTTTCAGTCACACTGACCTTTATCTCTTACAAATTTTCCCTGTTTTGTTTTCCTTCTGTTTTTATTAATTATTAATGTAAAAATATTAACTTGACTTAATAACATTCCTGTAAATTTACAGATAGTTACTTGGTCCAATGTTCGTTCTGGCTGAAAAGGAGGCAGACTATTTGCTTGGCTTGTATCTGATACTGAACTGCATGGTAAAAAAAAAAAATGAACCAAGAGGGAAAACATGAATTTGAAGACAACCTCCCTTTTGTGAAATATGACACATTGTGAGAGAGTGAAAGTTTGCTAAAACTATCTTTCCCCTCAGTCTATCATGAGGATGTAAATGCACCTCAGAGGCACCACAGACACAGAGAAGAGCCCAAAGCGAGGCCCCTGCGTGTGGGTGATACAGAGAAACCTGGTCCAGAGGGTAAGGGGTGTTGACACAATAATTTTTCCAATTTTTAATGTTCTTTGCAAGGCATTTAAATAGATATCCATACATATCTTCCAATCAATCACTTATGTGTTCTTTTATTCCTTCACAGCATCCTCCCCACCCAATTATCGCAAACGTCCGAACAATGAAAAGGCCACCGATGACTACCATTATGAAAAGTTCAAAAAGATGAATCGTCGATATTGAGTTTGGATGTTGGAAAACTAAAAACTGAGAATTCTCATTTTTTGTTTTTTTAAGTCAGTAATTCAGTATGTGTAAATATTGTATATATCTGTATGTGGTTATTGATACAGATCACTTACATGTTACATTGAAAATGTGAATTTCATTTGGAGGATTTTGAATTTGATTGGGCAAATAAGTATCTCAAAAGTAACCGAAGAGTCTCTAATATAACTGAAAGCAGATCAGAAGCTGTTGGTGTCTTAAGGAACGTAGACCCATTTTCATCATCTTTTAAATCTGATTCACGACTGCATCTTCATTAAGAAAATAAATCCTGGAAAAAAAATGTTTGTCCTTTTTGTTCTTTACTTGGCATCAGAGCTCAATTGGACTAAATACATGTACAAAATGTTACAAAATTAAATCTAACACATTCAATACAGACTAAAACATTTAAACATTTAAGTAAATGTACTAATTTGGTGGATAATTATTCATTCATTGCTAATTCCCAAGGCCAAAACTCAAGCAACCGCAAAATGCAAACTGCTAAGAGGCCAACGGCAGGCATTTAGAGATTCTCCGACATGGTTTTATTTGCGCAAATGTTACAGGGCTTGAGAGGCTTCTCGGTAAAGGATTCAGCTATTCTCAAGCCTCTTCAGAGGTGGTTCATCAGCATAAATGGACAAATAAAACTCAAAGTCATCTATCTACATTGTAGTATTTTACTTCATCATTGGTCAAAGTTTGTTTACAGCTTCATAAATTCATTTTAAAAATAATTCAGTCAGGAAGCTTCAGACATTGCCTTAATTGTGCTGTTGTTAAAGCCTCATGCAAAGTAAGTTCTCAATGCCAAACTTGCAGTTTTCCCAGACAAGATCACGCATTGGCATTTCTAGTGAAACTAGTACACAGATTGTTAACATAATCAATCAAGCTGCCAAGGTCCACAACAAACACACTTGTCTACTGTTCCGATGTCCACCTCATGGTTTCTCTATGGCTGTGTTGCTGTGGCTGTTGAGGTTTTGTGAAGCGTTTGCTTCTTGTGCAGGAGGCCTGTCCGACTCTTCTCGCTCCCCCTGGGTTGAGCTGCAGCTGCTGCCAGGGGAGGCCCAGCTGTCTCGACGGCGGTAGGCCTCACACAGTGGCAGATCACTGCTGTCCCACTGACTGTAGCTTTGCAGAGCAGAAACCAGCAGGAGGCAAAGAATCAGTGCGGCACAGAAAAAAGGGGCAAATAAGAGCGCCAGGTCAGAACAAGCAGTCATACACTTATCAAGCACATAGACACAAAAGAACAGAGGACAACATACATCAGAACAGTCAAGAAAACAGAAAATGCATGAAGACAAAGTAGCAGTTTATTCATTTAGTGCTACTTGAAGTTATAAGTGATCAGCAGGTGGCTGGATGCTTCAGCAAAGTGTGAGATTAGTTGGTGAATGAGGAGAAAGCAGGGCAAATGCAGCTAGTGGCAAGACAGCTGTGAGCAGCAGATATGCTTTCTGACAGAAAAACAAGACAAAGTACTACAGTGTTTTCTTTCTATTTTATTTCTGAAGTTTTCTGAGTCTTCTGGAAAAGCTGGTACACATGTACAACCATGTGTAATTCACGCTGTTTGCATGGTTACAACCCGAGTCATGTCTGGTCTCTAGGACGGAATCCGTGAAAACAACCCAACAGAAAAATTTGTAACTGTTTTACAAGCCCCCCCCCTTAAAAAAACAAAAAAAAACACACTATTGACTTGAGATTTTACCCTTAAAAAAAGAAAAAAAAAAATCACCTTTATAGTAGGACTCTATGCATAGTGTATCCACAAAATTGAGCATACAGGGCACCAGTATTATTTTAAGTCATATAAGTATAAATAACTTCATATTATCTATAAATTCATAAAACGTTTTTATATACTATTTATTTAAACAGTGCAGATTTTGCTCCATAAGCAACACCTTTAACGTGCAACCATCCATTCATCCTTTGAAAATATTGGCCATTCCTAATTTTCAAATTAATTAGAAAATCTCTCACTTCCAACAAGAGCAGTTACTGATCTTGCAACTTTTATTAAGTCATTAATCCCTTCCAACCTCCCTTTATCAAGGCAACTGAAGTAATTCATAAGCTTAGAATCTCTTTACCACCAACAGCAAGGCTTCCTGTTTTCAATTCAAATCTATAAACCTTGTCACCAAATCATGACAATTAACTGCACCAACTGTTGAAGGATACAGAGCTGTGCCTACAGATAAGCTTACACTGCATTCTTTTGCAGTTGTACGCTAACATCACCAATTACACAATTAATTGAGCACAAAAAAAAAGACTAGATTTTCTGATAAAAATCTGTGAAATGGCAGTAATGAAAAATTAGTTTTAGGTTATATTTTCACAGTCTGAACTGAGGAATAGGATCAACTCAATGCTGTGAAAGTAATGTTTGGATGCTCGCAGAACTAAAAGCGATCCGTGGGCTCAATGGTCAATGGTAAGGCCAAGATAGTATACTGTATGATGTTGGACACAGATGGGCAGTGGGATGAGGGCAAGTATGAGCCTACTTGTACCTGGAGGAGTAATACTCTTCCTCTAGCTCATACAGGTCAATGGCGATCTCGTCACGGAGTGAAGTGAGCTTCTTGTCACATTCCTCCTGCAGAGAGCGGAGCTGCTGGTTCTGGAGGCTGATGGCATCATTGACTGATGGAAAGTCGTTCAGGATCAGGAACTGCTTCAGATCTGAAACCAGCTTCATTAGGGACTCACCTGCACGTACCTGACGAGGAGGATGAGGAGTTCACCGACCAATTACGATAATGAACAAAACATGACCAAAACAGCTACTTGAAATTCTTTTCACTTTCTAATGAAAAAAAAATGCAGAATTCATAAAGTTGTACAGTGTAATAATAATGATTTTGTGTGAAGGCAAAGTGCAATTTTTACACACAGGTAGGGTTAGATTTGACCAATTTCAACTTCAATATTGAAAAAAAAATCAGTAAGCAGTGAAAAAAAGGAAAAGTGCAACTCAGACATATAATGCCTGGGTCAAGACATTTTACACGAAAACTGTGGACTTTTCTTCCTGTTGAAATACTCACTATATTGGCTGCTCGTACATGCATCTCATAATGATCCTGCTCTGCTTGGGTTGCCCGGGAAACTTGTGTTTCATCTTCTATCTGCAGAGGAAATAAGGTCAGTAGAATTATGAAATGGTTCAAAGTACTAAAAATGCAAACGCACACTTAAATCTTTCTCTGAAGTACCTGTTTCTATAACTGTAGATAAATGCATATTGGTACAAATTAGTATGAACAGGAATTTTGAAGCGGGAGAATTTTGTTAGGTGACAATTGTATGACAGAGAAGTGCAAGTGGAAGGCGTCTTGCAAATGAACATTTAGATATCGTGACCAAATTTTTGATTTTCAAAAAAGGGGGGCCCTTGGCTTCCCCTCAAGATAGTAAAATGATGCCTGAAGTTTACTCAAGGTGCCTTATAACTTTAAGATACACTACATGGCCAAACGTATTTGCTCACCCATCCAAATAATCGGAATCAGTTGTTCTATGGCCAAGGGTGTATAAAATGAAGCACCTAGGTATGCAGACTGCTAATACAAACACTTGTGAGAGAATGGGTCGCTCTCAGGAGCTCAGGGAATTCCAGCGTCAAACTGTGATAGGATGCCACCTGTGCAATAAATCCTGTCATGAAATTTCCTTGCTCCTAAATATTCACGGTCAACTGTCAGCTGTGTTATAAGAACATGGAAGTTTTTGGGAATGACAGCATGTAAACTGATGGAGCGGGATCAGCGGATGCTGAGGCGAACAGTGCCTATAACAAGTCGCCAACTTTCTGCAGAGTCAATTGCAACAGATCTCCAACCTTCATGCGGCCTTCAGATTAGCTCAAGGACAGTGCAGAGAGCTTCATGGAATTGGTTTCCATGGCCGAGCAGTTGCATCCAAGCCACACATCACCAAGTGCAGTGCAAAGCGTGGGATGCTGTGGTGTAAAGCATGCCACAACTGGACTCTGGGGCAGTGGAGACGCCTTCTCTGGAGTGACGAACTGCACTTCTCCATCTGGAAATCTGATGGATGAGTCAGATGGGTTTGGTGGTTGCCAGGAATACTGTACTTGTCAGACTGCATTGTGGAGTTAGGTGGAGGAGAGATGATGGTGTTGGGGTTGTTTTTCAAGAACTGGGCCTGGCTCCTTACTTCAGAGAAAGGAACTCTGAAATCTTCAGCATACCAAGACATTTTGGACAATTCCATGCTCCCAACTTTGTGGGAACGGTTTGGAGCTTTCCTCTTCCTTTTGCATAAAGCAAGGTCCATCGAGACATGGACGACAAGAGTCTGATGTGGATGAACTTAACTGGCCTGCACAGAGTCCTGACCTCAACCCCATAGAACACCTTTGGAATGATTACAGTGGAGACTGAGAGCCAGGCCTTCTCATTCAACCCAAGTGTGTGACCTTACAAATGCGCTTCTGGAAGAATGGTCAAAAATTCCCATAAGCACACTCCTGAACCTTGCAGACAGCCTTCTCAGAAGAGTTTAGCTGTTATAGCTACAAAGGGTGGATCAGCGTCATATTGACCCCTATGGATTAGGAATGGGATGTCACGTCACTTAAGTTCATATGCAAGTCAAGGCAGGTGAACAAATACTTTTGGCCATGTGTATGTTCAAGTATGCCTCTTTTGTATGGATGGAACACTCAGTTATAAAGTACAACAAAACACTGTTGCCTGATAACGCAATACACAAAATAAGATAAATAATAAAAATAAAATAAATAAAAAAGGTAAATGAATATCTGTGGAAATAAACAAATTACAGAAATGATGCCTCACAAAAATATGTAAAAAAGTGTGTGTAAATAAGGCATTCTCCCCTTATCAAACCAAAAGTTTATTTCTTCATCCTGTTTTTTTTTTTCTCCATTATTTTTGTCTGCCCATCCATATTTTGCTGGAGAGTTGATTTCACCCGGCAGTTTTCAGCTGCTCAGCAAATAAGCATGAAATCCTGTGCAAGGAGTGTCTTTCTTTTAAAATGTAATGTATTGCACGGTCTAGTACCGTGGCATTCTGTGCAAAACGCCAATCAATTGAATGCTTGACGGTCCTGACATCCATGTGAAACAGACTTTTGGTCACCCTAATTATTAACGAACACAACAGAAATTAAATATTTTTAATGCTCGGTAGTGAGAAAGCGGGAGGATGAATGAGCATTGAAATAAAAGTGAACATTTGACAGCGGTTTGTTTCCGAGGCGTACCTTTGCAGTTTTGATGATTTCGGTGAAGTTATCCAGAATGGATCGGATATCATCTTTCAGCCTCTTGTTGTAGTTCTGCAGCAGTGTCTCTTTGCTCTGGGGGAGCACTCTTTGAGTAGCCATAGCTCCCACGAAACGACAAACACTTTACCTGTTCACAACAAGTCAGCAGACTCTGAAGAACTTCCAACTCGATCAGACACCACAACCGGCTAACAATGTGTAAGCTAACATAGCATCGCTTGCTAAAACCGCTTATAAAAAGTAGAACGGACGTAGCGCCTCCTGTTTCACTATATAAAGGTATACCGTTCTATAAATAGTGTAAGAATCATAACTTACTTTTTACAGCATACTTCATAAAATATTTGAGTAAGCGTGTGTACAAAATGAACGGCTATGTTTCTTCTTTGTTATACAGCGGTCAACATCCGGTGGGACTATATTAGCGCCCCCTTGTGAACAGAAATTTAACTCCACACTGTATATTTGGTCGATCTTGCACGTACAATATATTATCCAGATGTTCTTTTATATTTTATAACACAGATTTTATCATGATTTTTGAACCTACATAAACCCACTGTATCTCCTTTTGTTTGTAGGTATTCCCTACAGAGGGTCACCGCAGGTAATCAACCTCCATCAAACCCTATTTTCTGTATCCTCTTTCACACCGAAAACTTTATATCCTTCGTAAATATATTGTGTCTGATCAGCAAATTTGCATGTTGAGTTTGAATAGGCATAATGCATTAAATACAGCACACAACTGTCCTGTAAAAAAAAGGAACATTCAACTACAGCTGCGTCCCACAACTCAATACTTTGGTGAGGACAATGAAAAACAATAGTACAAAATGTGGTTTACATTCATTTAATTTTTTTGTCTTACAACAAACTTTAAAAGGCAGGCTGTGCAGCATGACAAGCACTTCAAGTGCTTCAGATCCAAATGAGAATTTGTTGAATCTTCCACCTTTCCTATACAACATTGGCTGCACTATATTTTCCAGTTATGTTACAATCATAACACATTCTTAAGAGAACCCTGACTATGTGCAACCCCTGTTTATTCAAGGGGAGTGGGAGAAATGAGCATTTGTTTTAAAATGATTGTACGATTCAAAAATATAGAACAGAATTTTACATTGCAGCAGAGGACATTTTAAAATCCACTCTGGTTTGAGATGGGCTGGATGTCCTTACTTAAAAGTGCAGTGGTACAAACCAAAAAGTACTTAATGAAAAAGCACAACAAAACAGAAATAAATTCTAAAGGAATGTGGTCAGTTACCAAACTGCTGTAACAATCCCTGACTTTCACTGCAGTGCACAAGTGCTATAGATACTAATGTAAATTCAGTAATTTGTTATTGTTAAAGTTGTCATTTCAGCTACTTCTAAAAAGTCAATCAGTACACAGTTCAAGTTAAATGAGACGTCTGCAATACTGATGTATTGAAGGCAGAGCGAAAGTCTTGGTGCATATGTATACTGCTGACATGTATTTGGTTCTAAACGCAAGGTTTATGAAATTATGCAAATGCAGCAGTGAAGGAGGGCAAAGAAGGCAAAAGTGATACAGTCAACATTTGAAATATGCAAAGGTAAGAGCATTTGGAATAACAGGGAGTAGGCATATGAGGAATCTACATGATTATAGGAGCTACGAAATTGATTTTCTATTCTGGGCATTTGTATAAAAGTTTGTATGCCACATGCAACATTGTTATTAAATGTTCAACTGAGACACAGGGAGCAGAAACAAAACACATAACAATAGACTCAGACCTTCTGGATAAAACAAACAGTCAGTAATAATTCCTTATCTATACATCATTATCCAGCATCTGCTCTGATTCTGTCAGACAAATTGACTAGATGCACATAATCGTAATCAAATTTAAATATTCTACTATCACATACGTACAGATGAATCTTAGAAACCCCTGCAGACAGGAGTGTCTCAGCCATCTGTTCTTATATCAGGCTTTATTAACATCATTCTGCAAACTGTACAAGGATCTGTTAAGTTAGGATTTTTTAATCACACTATCTTTTTTAAAATCCCAATAACTGAAGATTGACAGATTAACATCTTTTCAGCCCAGTGTCACAATAAAGCTGTCATAAAACCTGTCAAAGCTGTAGGCAATCATTTAAATCCCTCAGTAAGTGATAGTTAAGCACAGAAAAGGTCAGAGGTAGACAAGAAAACAATCAAATGCTTGACCACCAGTCTTTGCGGAGAGGTTCGTACCAGAGGCTCTCACTGAGTGACAAAGAAAAAAGAGAGGATCTTGGAATTTGGTGTTGTCAGTTTTCCAGTATAGCAACCATTTGCGCCATTTACCTTAACAAAATATTACTTCTAATATGCTACAGCAACATCTGCTGCCAAAGTGTGTTGATGCCTGAGTGGCTCACAAATCCATGTGAGGGACTTGGACATGAAGCCAAGACAGAGAACAAAAAATATTTAAGGATGGATATAATTTTGGTTATACTGTTACATTCCTCTCTATTCTGCCATCTGACAATGTTTACCTGTAGTTGTTGTTGCCTCATCCTAGTATGTGCTAGAAGAAAGTCAAGCATATGTGAATGTGATGGTTTCAATACTAACACAAAATTGTGTTTGTGTTTTGTTAGGTTTTATGTTCTGTTTTAAATTAGGCACAAAAATACTTGGTCAGGTTTCAGGAAGAATCATAGGATTGGTAAGGTCACTGATATTCACACAAAATTGTGTACTCATTCAAGTCACCTTGTGCATGAACAGGCATTTGCAGCAGAGTGGGAATGAAACAGTCACCATTCTCCTATTTTCACAAGTCAGTGTACCATCAAAATCATTCCAAAGCTGTTATTTTCAGGTAAAATTGTTGCATATTGTTGTTTGAAGAATGTGATCCATGCAGCACAGCTTGCAGTCCAGCTGCAGAGCTGGTGACATCATGCAGTTGCCCATTAAAGCTTGCATAATACAGTAGCAGTGAAACACACTGCCCTAATTTCTGAGTGTGCATTCAGGGCTTGTCTTGCGGGGCCTTGTGGTGAAAAGGTGCTGACACGAAGGGGTCCACAGAACCTACTTCTGAGTTCCATGATCGAGGTCGAAGAGGGACGGATCCTGCAGCAGTTTGCTTGCTCACATTAGAAACCACCCTATGCGCGGCTAAGGATTGAGGCGGAACTGGTCCCTTTAAGTGTCGGGAATATTTGGCCAAAGCTTGTGGGTGGAATGGTTGAGGAGGAACCTGTCCCAACGCACTTTGTTCAGGCGGTGCAGTATGAACCCCAGCAGTACTGGTGTATGAGGTCATGGGCTGAGCTCCCGTGGTCTCCTTTCTTTTAGCAAAGGGAGCCTGGGAGAACACGTCAAGCTGCTGTGGCTGCTGTGAAGCTCCAAGTAGGGTGTGTCGAAATGGTGCATTGGCGAACACATCACTTGCTTCTTGTGTTACATGAAATGGGGCTTTTGCAAAAACATCTGTGGTAACCTCTGCCCCCGTCACTGGCTGGGAATGATTTTGAACAAAGGTATTAGACGGTTGTGATGGCACTATGTCAGTGAGCAATGATGACTGGGCATCTTGCCGGGCATCTTGTTCCTCTTCATTCTCGGAATCTAGAAGCAGATATGTGGTACCACTGCAGTCATGGGCACCTGCATTACTTTCAGGTTCTTCCTCATTCTGTTGCTCTTCCTTATGGACCTCTTTGTCCTCATCTTCATCACTGGAGTGAACACATCTTGCATTTTCTTGAGAATCGTTTTGCGTTTCAGTGCCTAGTCCGTCATGGAGCACAGGGTAGCCATTACTCCCTCCTTGAACATCTGTACAAGGAATAGACATGGAGATTGACAGATCAGAGGTGAACATAGTTGGAAAGAACATTTAAATATTAACAGGACCATATAACAACTCCTTAGCTCCATCTGATTAGTTGACAAACAAACAGCTGAGCAGCAGGAGAATCAATAGGAGCCAACCAATAGAGGAGAAAAGGATAACAAAAACACAATTCTACCTTTTGGACATTACGTGGGACAGGAAGGACTGTGCAGCTTTATCATTACAGTATCCAATAAACTTGTTTACAAAAACTTGTCACAAAAAGCTATAGTTACACCTTTCATAACATTGTTAACAGTGTCAACATGTTAAAACAGATGTGCTTCTGTGAGATCAGGAGGCAGTGAAGAACCAAAGACAAGGGGCCTTTGATTTAAAGCTGAGAGTAGTTGGGAAAGACAGGTTTGCAAAGAGGAGCAGAGACAGATCCATCTTACCTCAGTATGGTTGACGGTAGCTGTTAACTGGTAGCCAGGAAAGATGTTAATTCAAGAGGTTAAAAGAAAACACCCCTTTTTTTAGTACTTGATTATGTAAATGCTAATTTGGCATATCCATAATTTGTACATGATACCAAGCAACTGATTATTTACTTGAGTTCAATGGTCAATGTACCGATGAGATGTATAAAAATTTAAAGGACTGCTTGATCGTAACTGTAGTAATCTGAAACTGTTGTTTTGCCACAGACTCAAGTAACATGAAAATAGGATTTGTTACCCCAGACTTATTGCATGAAGAGTTTTGATGAAGAGTGAGGAGCGTTTTTTTTCTTGAAATGCACTATGGTCAGGCAAAAATATTGCAGTGGAACAATTAAAAGATGTACTCACAGCATCAAATAATCAACAGAACTGATATTCAAAGCAACTACATATTTCTGCTCAACTCCTCTATCTTTTAAATCACACTGTCTATACAGTGACCCTTAGGCACCAAATGTGTGAAACAGTCAGGGGAGAAAGGTGTATAAGAATGCAAAATTCGTTGGGAATTCAAGTTACTGAAATAACTATTATGGAACACACCGGTATGAATGTTCAGTAGTCATAAGCACTTTGTTTCATTTATCAGTAATGATATCTAAAAGCGAAAGCACAATTTGAATGACTGACATGAACAGGGGAAGTTTGTGTATTTTTACGACACAAAATCGGAGTTATGTATTCTCACAAATATAGCAATTAGACTGGGTTTATACATATAAGACCCACTTTCAATCATTGCAAATCTTCATACCATGATGATTTTAGAAATGCTACCAGAGCTAGTGCTAAAAAATAAGAAAAGCAAGAAATGTTTTATAGCGACTTTATGTACATTAAGGAAGTATTATGAACATGTTGGCCAAGTGATACCCACTTGTGTGGTCAGAGATAACTGGGCAGATGAGACAAGGGAGGGTGACAGTGGGGAAAACCATTATGATGAAAAGTTTCCTTGTTAGTACAGTATCTACACAAAAAACTGGGTAACAGGTTGTAACCAACACTGGTGTGCTGCAAAATATCTGGTCATCTTTGCTGATCCTGAGAGCAGAAAACAGGATACCTGGAACATTGACAGCTTAATAAAACTTTTAGCTCTTTTAGCTTTGGTAAAGCTACAGATGAAATAAATGTGTTTCCTTTAAGCTCTACTGTGCTTCTCTTAATAGAATCAATGATATGACAGGACCCTCCACACAAAGATCTATTCTTAAAATGAAAAACACTTCTAAATTGTATTACTAAATAATAATGCTAACAGTTCAACTATTCTGCCAAGACCATTTTAGCCACACTATTTAGCCATGAAAATAAAGTCTTCACTGCTTTCAGGATTTCAAGACATCTCAGATTTACAGCCTTAGTAAATAGTAGATTTAAAACAAAATAACACTCCACTTAATTTTCAGCATGTAGTAGATACAGGAATGCTGGACCTACACTTCTTAATATACATTTTTGTTGGTTATTGGTCTATCTTGGAATAGTTTGGAAATGTTTTATAGGTCAGTGAAAAGATTTTCAGTGATAGTGCACCGTTCAAGACAGTCATTTTGTCATCATAAGTTTACAACCCGGTGCAAACAACTCTCAGATTGTCACACAGGATGTGTCTTTACATATGAAGTATTCAAACAGTCACATGTTCAAAGCATTCATGGGAAAATGCATCAAGTTTTCCAGGTCTTCAAGAGCATTGTCACTCATCTCTCCTCAATAGGTCCTGTTACATAAAATAGCATTCGTCAAAGTGGCTAGTTTAAATAAAGCTTGAACCCTGAACACAAAGCATATTGATAATGAACAAAATGCAGCCATGATTGGGCAGCCTAGCGTGCATGTGATGACTTGACCACCATGGCGATACATTCAATGAGGGATTAATGACAGAATGAGGATAGCATGGGGAAGACCATGGTGTAGCCAGGGCAGTGGCAGACGATATGCTCAGACATTAAAGAAAGATTTTTTACCAGCGTGGGAATGTAATCGGCCAGCAGAGATAAATGCAACCAGCTTATCAGGCAACTAGAGATGGAGTTGAGTCAAAGGTGGCACAAAGAGAGCACTTCCGCTGAATCAAATTTGATGGATCCTCCATTTGGCTTCATATGGTGCTACATTAGTTGCCTCAGCTTCCACAACTCTACCGCCCCTCTCCTATCCCCTTACTAAAATTGCACACTGCCCCTTTGACCTCTCCCACCCCCTCTAGAGGTCGATGAGCTGATCCACCAGCAGAAGGGAACGTGCCAAGTTGGGGATGCTGGACTCTGAACTGCCACTGTTGCTGTGCGAGTGGCCACCTGAAACGTGCCAGAGAGAGAGAGAGTGGGAGAGCAAGAGAGAGAGAGAGAGAGAGAGAGGGAGAGAAGGAGAGAGAGAGAGAGAGAGAGAGCACAAGTAAGAGAGAGAGGGCGGTGGAGAGTGAGCATGAGAAAGAGACAGATAGACATGGAAGAGCCAGAGGAGATTGTGTAAGACAAGCAAAAGAAGAAAAATATGAACAAAAGATTGTGTGGGGAATTTGAGAGTGAAAAGTGAATAAGGAGATTATGGGAGAGCAGAGAAATGGATGACCAGGGGCAGGAAAAGAGAAAGAGAAACAGGCAGAGAGTGAGCTGGGACAATTCTTATACTGCATTATTACAAGGGGAGATTAAGGGAACGCCAAACTATCATGAGAAGTTTCAAAATAAACTGCAAAAAGCCAAAAATCCTGTGGGTGGAATATCATGGTCACGATAAGATTTTGGGGGGGAAAAAAAAAAGTTAAAACAGCTCACTAATGTGAGAGCTTGATGTGTGAAGAAGCATTAATGTGCAAAGCACACCCATACAAGACCTCTCACATTAGCAGTCACTGGATTAACTACGCTGTCATGGCTGTTGAAGTCACTCATCACTCGTGAGAGCTCAGGCTAGTGGTACAGCATCAGCAGCTGTAAATTAAGTGCTCATCTCTGGATTCTATCATTCTTACCTTGATTTGAGTTTTTGGAGATGAGCACAGGAATAGGATCAAACTCGTCATCATTGCCTTTCTCCCCACAAGACATGAGCAAAACAGAGTCTGCGGTGAAGGAAGAGGAAATGGAGGAATGATAGAAAAGGAAAGAGGTTAACTTGACCAAAGAAAGGAGGCAAAAACAAAGTGCGTGTAGGTAGATCAAAAATCGATGGAGAAGGGTAGCAACAGAATTTTGATGCTGTGTTTAAGGGTTGCTTTGGGTTCTTTCTCAAATGTATCAAGTGTCGGAAGAGTTTACCGAACAAGTCCCAGTTGTTATCTTTTAGATACTCTATGGGTTACAAAGCACTAGCTAATACACCAACATAAAAGCAGCTGGAAAAATGTGAAGAAAGGCTCACCAGAGGATGTCTGGACATGCGGCAGCTCTTCTAGACAGGATCCAGAGCAGGAGCCAAGAGTAGCAGAGGAGGAAAGTAGAGGAGAGACATACTCATGTCCATGAGAAGTATGAGATAATAGATCACAGCCCAGCAGTGTGTCCTCCCCAGTTAGAGAGTCTGAGATAGAATGAAGCAAAGCTAGAATGAACAAGGGTCAGCAAGTAAGAAGAATGTTTTTGGTTAGTCACATTTTTCTTCCGTTTTTGAGATTTGTGGAGCACTGCTGTAACATGATTTTAAGTGAAGGGCTGACAATACAAAAGAGGAAACATTTCTTGGGTAGCATCCTTCATATTTCAGCTTGATTTCACCTGAAAATGTGTACAGGTGGGTTCCCTGTATGTCACAAGTTCTTCGTTGTCAATCACAGACAAGAGAAGTGGCTGCATTGTCACCGCAAACTTTTAAAACAATCTTTTAAAGCACACCTTCACCATGATCATGCATGGCCTTCATTGCTTTTCAAAATGCAAGTTTCATAGAGACATTTTTAAGCTCTACCTATGTATTTGATTTAAGCTTTGATTTCCGCACCCTCTATTTTCATTAAATATGGACAAGCTCTCTTCTACAAACCTCAAATGATGGTAAGGGCGAGCTAAATTATTGCTTTTAATTATGTAATTACTAAATTTTTGGCAATGTTGTTTGGCAAGTACAAACAAATATTAAACTTCAGGTAATGACTCTCGCCCAGGTGACGAAGCCAGGGGTGATCAGGCCCAGACTTGTGTTTAGGTAGCGTACTTCGCCATGTGCCCCCCCCTTAACCAGAGCCACCATGAAGCCTCTTCAGCAGCTCCCAGGGTGTTTTTGGTGGCTCTTCATCTGTGCAACCCACAAGTCGCTAAGTGCCCCAGGACCTGATGTAGAAACTGTCCCCAAAGCCCCTGCAGCCCACTTTCACAGGCTCACAACGGGCTTCCCACCCGTTCCTCCGACACTCAGCCACCAGATCTGCGTACCTCGCACTCTTCCTTTCCACGCCACCCTCCCATGGGACAATTAGCTCAAGCAGCACCACCTGCTTGCTTGTCGCTGACATCAAGACGTTTCAGGGTTGAGCGACATCGCTGCAGTGGTGTCTAGGAATATCAACTGTCTCCAGGTCAACCAGGAGCTGCCAGTCCCTTGCTGTTGTGAGGAGCACCCCCTGGGACTTGCTATGGGGCTTAGACTTCTGGCCTGCTTGAACAAAAGTAATTGTGGACTTTGCAGGATACTGCTACTTATCGATGTTGATGCCTGTGCAGATGGTGTCTGCTACTGCCTTCAGAAACCGGTCATGGTGGTAACAATAGTGGTTTGCAGACCTCTGACTTCCTCGAGGATGGTTTCATCACTCTTGAAGAGAGTAGTTGGTTCAGGATGGAATATGAGGGCTGCACAGTGGCCAAGGTCTTGCTCTCTCATATAGTCACTTATGTGTTTTAGACATGGCGGGTGATGTCCTCCACCAGGCATACAGATTGCCACTGCATTTCACTCTGATTATGAGTGTGCTCATGGTTCAGAGCCTCTTGTTCAAATCCCCCTTTGCGGTTGCTTCAAGGGCCGTTTCAACAATCCTAGTTGAACCGTCGCCACACTGACGCTTTGTTGGCAGTGGGCCATAAACACCAACACAGCTCTGATGGTCTCCTTTGGGGTGTAGCTTGTGGTGCTTGGATGCTCTAAGCATTCTGGTGTGCATCCAAGCCTGGATCTTCCTCCATCCCACCAGACGCTATACCGGGCTGCTGGCACTGTGCGTTGCCTCACAAGCTTCCTTATGCTTGGCTTACACCTTATGATTTTCCAGTCACAGACTCCAAACTGGCAGTCGTAAGGAAATCGATCGGAAAGAGCCATAGGGCAGTCTTTGCAGAGTTGCAGTATGCTCCTGCCATGTCCGTGGTTAAGTGTGAGGAGGTAGTCTTAAGTCTTGAAACAGTCCTAGCTCAGTCTTTTCCTAGTTTTAGAACTTACATTCAAACACGTTTAATATTATTGGCAGTCTTAGCATTACATCACTGTAAATACTGAATCAACAACCAATAGATGAGCTCCAACAATACCAGAAAAAGGAAACCTGGTAGATAAACAATTGCCCAGAGGGTTATGGGTGGCAGGGACGGTATTTGTTTATGGTATGGATGAATGGGAATGGTATAGGATGTCCTGATCAGTATGGAGCATCCAGAGAGAGGAGCAGAGGGTGGAGCTGTGAGCAGAACAGGCCGGCGTGTACAAGTGTCAACCCTCCAACAAATAACAACCGAGTGGAGAAGGAAAAGCAATAACGAGTAAATAATAATAATAATGATGATGATAATTTTATGTAAGGCGCCTTATTCATGTAGGAGTCAATTCACTTTATTTTCAATTTTTATATGTATTCAATATATTTATAGATGTTTAAGGTTGCTATGCTACCCTTTGTGCCCTCCAATTGGCCGTCTGGAACAAATAAAGCTTCTCTGATTCTGATCATTGGACGGATATAGGTGAAGCTCGCTGAAAACCTGGTGAAAACATTACATGGTGGTGAAAAATAGCTGAAAGAATCTACTTGTAGTTTTCCATGAGTCTTTTTGAAAATCTTTGCAAAGTTTTTAGATGTGACAACCACAGTCTTTAGTCTTAGCCTAGTATCAGTACTGTAAGACTTACGACTATAAAAACTAATCTTGAGATGTGACCTGGTATGAGTTGATAGTTTTACACAAGTCTTTTAAAAATCTTTTAAAAGTCTTTAGTGTTGAGGCGAAAGCTCAGGATTAGGCTGCCCATCCTGGCCTGGTGTATTTTTAGACTGGTCTTTTGCAGACCTTGCCACATCTGCGGACTGCATTCATAGTTGTTTCATAGTATGCATTGGTCGTTGCCAGAAAAACTGTCCATTTAAGGGGCTCTACCTCTCAAACTCTCAGTCGTCCCTATGGGTATTTCTCCTTTGGGATTTATTTAGCGTACTTTTGGGTTGATATATGCATTGTATCTGTAAAATGTCAAGTTTTCAGATGTGTGCTGTGTAAAGAGGGTTGTGCATCCTGCCATCAATTTAGTTTGAACTGTTAAACTTTTGTCTCAGATATGGCGTGTACATCTTTCTGGGGCCTCATGTGATGAAGCATTTGGGGACAACGAAAGTCCCTGGTCCACACCTTTCTAATTATTTTTTTTTGTGGTACCCACACAAAATTATATAAAATAATCAAAGAGTCAATGCCATCACACCAGGGAACAATAATGTAGTATTTGACTTTTAAATACTTCAATGAGTTGCATTGTTTAATATTCTGTACAGTTGGCTTGACAGCTAATTGGGACTAGTAGCCATGCATATGATTGGTCCTGTGGAGCCTTTAAACTAGAATCAATGAAGTCATAAATCAGCCATTGCTGATGTCGAAAGCACTGTGATTTCATACTTGTTGTAAAGATAGAAATCCCAAAGCATAAATAGGTCAATATGTAAAGTTTAAAACTACGACACATTAAGAGAAGTAAGGTAAAGAAGGTGAAGATAACGAGCAAGCAGAGGGACAAAAACAAAGTGGTACCATTGATGTTTGGAACTACTCAGTGACTCAGCCAGGATTAAGAGGCCAGGGAGTAGAAGATAATTTCTGGAAGACATTGCTCACAGACAACCAGATTTCTGGGAACACCCAGAGGTTGAGGATGGATGGACAGATGTAAAGAAAATATGAAATGTGGGACAATTTGAAAACCAGCACTAGAGGGGCAAAAAGTAAACTCTGAAACTTCAGCAATATAAGAAAAAGGAGACCTAAAAGGATAAATGAATGTTGAATAGCAGTGATTATGAGACAGTAAGTATATGGCCAAAAGAAAAACTACATTCAGATGGGGCTTGTTGTATTGCAGAACTAGTTACCGGTAATTATGTTCTCTTTACAGCAGTCTGGCACAAAGGTAGCAATATTGTGATGACAAATATTATGGAGGAATACATAAATAACACCCTCATATTCAACTCAACAGCAAATATTTAACAATACTGACAAGCAATGCAAGCTCAGAAAGCAATTGTTTATTTACTTACAAACCAAACTGCTACCACTGGCCATATACTGCCAAAGATGAAGCTATACCAATATCTAAAAAGATATTTTGACATTTTTTCTGCTATTACCGCAATTTACTTTTATTGCATACCTGTTTGTCTTTTGAAACACATAGTGTGTTCAAAGTCTCTGACAAAAGTTTGACATATTTGACCATTGAAAGAATGGCAAATTGTCATTTTGACATATTTTTTGAGAGGCCTTCTCTGCTGAGAAATTCATTTTTTTATATGAGGGACAATAGCGAACTGGAAAATGGAAAAGATAAGCTTGTTAAAAACTTAAAATATCGTTAGAAATACTTTTGTTATATTTACTCACTCAAAAATGTATCTTGCTATTCAAAATTACAGACTTGGGGAAGCTCATACTTAGTGCAGGTAATGTTTTTGATGGGGAGGGGCTCATGCACTATGCATTTGCCAACTGGAACTACCCAGGAGAAGCAATTGATTTCATTAAGTTAAATGTGGTTAATTGATGAAAAGATAAATTCAATTATTTTCACTGCAGCAAATACCTACAGGAAACTGGTTTGGGGAAATAAGAGGTGGGGGTTCAACAAGGAATTTGTTGGCTCATGAATGGCTATGGAGGTGTGACCCATTTGTCCTCTTTACTATTGAAAACAGGTCAAACCTGATTATTTTTTTGTTATAACTTGTTACTGTTAAAAAGGATCATATTCAAGCTTAAATGACACAAAACTTAGGTGAGATGGGATGCTATATAGTCAGCAACTATAATTTTACTTAATTCATTGGAGGAATTCTCATTCAAAAAGTCACTATTTTCTGTCAATACAACGTGACACTCTCTGCTTCATTAACCAAAGTCCAAGTGTGCTTGCTTATATGCTTGCTATTTTAGTGAGAGGAAAAGAGACAGCTTAGGCTGGGTAGAGAAGATTAACCACACCCTGATTACGCAGTAGCCTAAACATTTTTATCCTCTCAGTTTAGCCCTAAAACAGCAACAACAGACAGGGAGGCTACAAAGCTAAAATGACTTCACTTTCACATCAACTAGTCGCTAAACAGAGGAGAACATAAAAGGTTGCCTTATCTTTTTCAAAAAAAGAGAGTGGTCTTAAGTGTCTCTGACTTCCTGGAGGTGCTGGTAAGCATGCCTCTCTAGCACCAATGTAATCCAATTAACAAGGGAGTATTTGTCCTTTGTATTACTAGGCAACAGTAAAACCATAGATCTGCAAATGAGATACGATCTAGCTTTAGCTACACTCTTTATTCAAAGGAATTGACAAGGAGTCACTGTGAGGCTGCTTGTGTATGTCAATGACATCAGTGTAGACGTACAAACTACGAAACTACGGTTTCACAAACCACTTCAGTAAATATTGACAATTCCTATGAGTATAACTACCAAGGAGAAATGACATATAATAGAATGAAAAGGTACAGCTCATATTGAGTTGAGGTTAGTGAAGAGAATAACATTAACAATAATCACAGAAAGAATGGGTATCAGGGAAAAATGCCAGGTACACATAACAATGCTGAACCTGGATCTAGGATATCAGATATTTTTTTTATAAAAAAAAATAGTATAATAGTATAATAGTATAAAAATAGAGCTAATCCAATCTTGTTTCATGGTATCTCTTTAAGTGCATCTTGATAGGAAAACATCACAAATTTAAATGAATGAATTATACATCCATTAAACAACATTGGTAAATGTGAAGACAATGTTGAAAAATACAGACTGCAAAGTTAATATCTTATATATTAAGAAGCACTAAGCACAGAAATACCTGAAAATGAATTGAGTCTTGGAATGAGATTTTCACTGGAGCCCAAGGCCTTCTCTCCAGGTAGAGAAGCTGTGATCAAAAAGAAGCAAAACTTTCACCTCCTCTCTACCACTGCAGCACACACAAACAATGGACCAGTCAACTTACTTTCAGCCAGCTTTGCAAAGTCTTTGTTGAGCAGCTCCTCGGCTGTCAGCTTAGAGAAGTTGTCATCTCCAAAGGGGTTCCAACTTGGCTGAATGTTTTTTACTGGAAGGGCAGATGTGGCATCACCATCGGGGTTATACACATTCTGCTGGGAGGAGCAGGGGGACCCGGAAGGAGTAGTGCTAGCTGATCTAGAGCAAATAGATAATCACATAAACATGGGTAAGTGAAGAGTAATATTCAACCGTGTTTATGTGGGCTGTGGTTACTGATGTATGCAAATTAGAGCAAGTGAACAGAAGCATTTAGAGACTGAATTAAAGAATTGTTCTTGGACTGGAACCCTCTTCTTTGGGCTCCAGCCATATGAATGGACTATCTATTGCCCGTGTGAGCACACTCAGTGTATTGAAAAGGCATCCTGAAATCAGTGAAGGGAGGTAATTTGTCTCACTTGGACTTGTTGAGGCTGGCCTCAGCTGCAGCTGCATGAAGTAGCTGAGTTGACTTGCTGACTGGGACACCAAATACAGCACTGTGAGTGATATCACTCAGGATGCGTCTATGGCCACTCTTGGGTGCCATCTTTGGTGATGAGGGAGGTGTCAGGGAGCCAACATTCCCTGGGCCGACTGTCTGTAAGAAGTAGTAATGTGCGATTGGGCAATGAGGGTCAATGAGTAGCAAATCAAATCAACCAATATCCTGCAAGGCAAAAGTATGAAATCAGATTGAACTCAAAAAGAGGAGTAAATGAAATTATTTTAAAAATCAAATTCCATATTACCACAAGCCAATGAAAAGACAAAGAGGAAACAAGTTATAGGGCGAGATCTAATAAGAACGACGGGCCATTAGTAGATCTCCGCAATCATTTGAAAGTATTGAAAAAGTATTACAGCAGGGTTATTATAAAAACAAAAGAAAATAAACAAATAAAACAAAAAAAATGTGTAGATAAAGACAGTTACTGAAAGAAATAATCTTATGGTTGTTAAATGATTCATATTGCATCTGTGCCAATATATCTATTTGCAGCAAGGTAATTTGCATGAAGATATCAATGAGGAAAGCAATAGCAGTGCCACTTAAAATTGCCAAATCTAATATTGCCAAATCTCCTTTTATAATTTCAGAGTCATTCTTCATTCCAATCACCCCTGAAGAAAGGCAGTCAAAAGTTGATGCAATTCATTTGAGGCAAGTTAGTAAGAAACTTTAGACCAAAGAGGCAGCAGATGCCATCGGGAGTAGTCTGTTACCACAACATCTGGGTCAGCAGCAGGCCCAATGACTGCCGACTCAGGGATGGGGATCAGTTGGGAAGCTGCTGTATCATGGAGATCATGCTGCAACTGCTGCTGGTGTTGCAGTTGCAAAGCAACAGCAGGGTAAACAGGCTTATCTTTGGACTGTAGGATAGTTGCCTGAGATGCTGTTTGTTGTTGCTGCTGTTGGTGATGAAGGCCCTGTTGTGGCTCAGTCTAAATAGGAATACCAGATAGCCAATAATGAGGAAGAATTTTAGATTTAAAGATAAACTGATCTTTTTTTATGGTTTTCAACATGCCCAAAATAGAAAATAGAAAAAGTCCATAATGAGGGACAACAGGGTAGTGGGGGCTAAGAGTTGATGTATTTGTCATCACTACTAATCATCTCCAGCTTTAGTGTATATATCTGAGAATAGACCTTAGAAACTACACTCAGGCAGGAAACTAAATATTTTGGTGTCCCATTGTGATTACCTAAGTTAAAATTCTTGCCAGGTGTCAAAGCACCGTAGCTTAACAACTTGAGTCTATACCCAATTTGTATTGCAGTACCTCAATTTAAAACATGATGTCCCTGTGCACTGCAAATAACTTGAGTGAGCAATAGAATACACAGAGCAAAATCAAAGTGGTAAGACAACACATCACATTGTTTCCTCTTGATAATGTCACCAAAATAAACATATTTATATATCTGTGTTTTAAAACGCTTTCTTATCCGTTAAGAAAGAAGAGATAAGACAGGAGACAATGTTGTACATTCTTTCATACCATCAAGTATGAACTATGAAACTCAAAACCTTCATGTAATCACTTGCATCTATTTAACTTCTTCAGTTATTCTGTTTTCTTCAGTTACTCTGATTTAGACTGTCAAACAATATTATTATCATAGTATTGCTTTCTGAATATATTTGGTATGATGGAAAAATGTGCTATGATTACAGCATGTTCTCATGAATGGGTGTGACAGACAACCAAGATGGTCAGTCAAAAAAAAAGGTATTCAATACACAGCACCGACAAAAACTATAATGAACAGTAATTATAAAATACTTTAAGCAGAAACATAGCAGCTATGTATTTGTCCATTGTCAGACAAACCTGTTGGTTACTCTGCGGGCTCAGGAATGTTGCAGCTTGCTGTTGCTTCAGGAGGATCTGCTGATGCTGCAATGCAGCCTGGGATGTTATATTGGTGGTCTGCACCGGTGCAGGTTGTGCATTCTGTTGAACGGGTTGGACAGCAGCTGTAGTTGAAGGCAAAATACTCATACCAACCCCTGGAAAAGAAGAAAATGAAATATGTTCACTGCTGATTCAAATCAGATGTATTTAAAGCAGGGGTCTAAAACTCACAGCCCGAGGAGAATTGCGGCTCACGGGACAGTAGTTTGTGCCCCTACCACATATCAATCTTGCGGACTGCACTAACATTAAACTTTCATAGTAAGGCGGGGGCAACACACTATCGTCCCGTGGGCCATACTGGCCCGCAGGCCAAGAGTTTTAGACCCCTGATTTAGAGCATCTTTAGTCGATGGTAGATTGCTTTGTTCAGTCAAAGCTGTCAGCTAGAGTTTTCAAATAATGGCAATATTGTGATACTATAGCAGGCCTGTCACCCACTGAGATTTGGACTTAACCAAACCTGATAAACAGGTGTCACAGGCTTACATGTACCTATGGGCTGGGGCACTCCTGCAGCCACATTAGGTCTTTTGCGTGGGGTTAAAGCTGGCTGAATGGGAAGAATGCCTGATATAGGTTGTGGTTGAGTTTGGCCAGCCTTGGGCCTTTGCCGAGGTGCTATTGACGTTTCAGTGGTAGGAATAGGGTCTGTGAGCCTAAGGAGAGGAAAGAAGAGAATGGTTCATTATGGTTCAAGTTTCTTCTAATGAAAACAGCCAAATTATTATCCTACCTGGCTTTAGTTTGACTCTTTTTGGCCACTGCTTCACTGGCTCTGATTGGCTCAGTAAGTTTTACAGGGATGGGCAAATTCTAGAACAATCAAAAAATATGTGATGCACAAACTTAAAATCTTAAGTCAGAAAAATATTAACATGTTAACGTTTATCACTATCTTTGACACATGGCCCAAATTCAGTGAATGAGTCAGGAAGCAAACACAGAGTAGTTATATAAATACATAAGTGGATACAATTATGAAGAATAGAGTGCAGTCAATTGGCAAAAGCAAGAAAAATTAGCCGCTATCATGTGTCATGAAAAGGAACTACAAAATTAAGTAAATAAGTTGTCCAAGTGTGAATATTAAACATTTTCTTTTCAACACTTTATACTTCCATTATGAAATGTTCTGCTTACAACAGTAACTTACGTTTATGTTTTGAACTGGACACTCTTGTTGATTAAGTTTAAATGCAAAGTAGGATACTTGGTAGATGTCTGGCCTCTTATCTGGGTCAGGCTCAAGCATATATCCTGAGAAAATCAATTTTGAGTGTAAGACAGGTTGGATACCAAATATATTCCCACTACCTGAATATACACACAACCACAACAAACACCCAAATAGGGTACAATACTCATTCCAAAGAGTAATGTTACTTACTGATGAGACAGTGCATATCCTGGGAGTAGCGGGAGTTGTCAGGTATAGTGAAACTGCCATCACAGATTGCAACTTGGCTCTCCCCAAACGGAAGTGTGAAGTAGCAAAGTTTATAAAGTAAACAACCCATAGCCTACACACACACACACACACACACACACACACACACACACACACACACACACACACACACACACACACACACACACACACACACACACACACACACACACACACACACACACACACACACACACACACACACACACACACACACACACACACACACACACACACACACACACACACACAAATGATGTTTTAATTTGTCTCCTTGTAATAAATATGAACACTGTGCCACCAATCAATCATGAAGCTTGATCTCACCCAAATATCTGCCTTTGTAGTAATGGCTTTTCCACCATAAAGGTTGACCATCTCAGGAGCACGGTAAGACAAAGTAGTGTACCTATGATTAAGATCCATATAGTGATGAGTTTGTGTCAGCTTAAATGATAATATGTAAAAAAGTATCACACAAAAATATGAGACAAACTTTTTGATCTCCTCTTCCACCACTGGTACTCCCTCTGTTTGAGGGTTCTGGAAGTGGTTTGTGGCACTTCCAAAGTCACAGAGTACATAGTGTCCCCGATCATGCAGTAGAATGTTTTCCACCTACATGAGAAATAACATTATGCAAATCAAAGATAAAAAACAGATTTGCAACTAAAATTAAATCAACTTCTTTAAGGACATCTAAGTATATCCACCCAATGTAATTTGCAATGCCACAAAGTAAATGTGTCCTGTCAATAACTTTTTGCTGTCATTATGTTGCTGTGTAATGGTGTCAAATTGGCCCAAATAATTATCAGAGGAGACATAAGAAAAAACAAACATCATGGCATCGCAGTGTTCACTTGCTATTCATCATTTTCACCTTTTGTAATTATGTTTTGCAGACACCAGCAGAGGAAAATAATCTCTCGTTTCTGCAAAGACTACAATGGTTGACTAACTACAAAATGTCCAAGTGAAAATGTTTAGGGCAAATGTACCATGTCTTTTGTAAAAAGTGGGTTAAAAATTTATTCAAGTTTAAATAAAAGGGATTAAGACAAAAAGTGGTCTCAACTTGTACACAGTCAAGACTCATGTCATTGAATAAAAATTAACTTGCCTTGAGATCTCTATGGATGATTGGAGTTTTAAACTGGTGGAGACGAGCAACAGCTTCACACGTGTCACAAAAGATTTGTAAAACCTCTGCTTCTGTGAAGCCAGTTTGTAACCGCTGGTTCATTAGGTTGACCACCTGCCCACCTAAATGAGACAAATGCAAGATGAAAGTCACCTCAGGAATTATGCTACATATTCAAGAAAAGCCTGTAGACCATAAAGTTAAACAGTTATTAAAAAAAAAAAAAAAATTTGAATATGTAACTTCCCACATCTAAATTTTAAAAACGACTGATATGTTCACTGATATGTTTTAAAAGCTTCACTAAATATATCTCCTGTGGTACATTTTTATGGCCGAGATGCAAACAGGCTATTCACATGTCAAATTCATGCTTGCAAAATGAAAAAGCATTTTTACAATGATATGCAAAAAAAATGGAAAGCGGCAGAAATTTCAGTGATGGAATTGACACTTGAATGCAAAGAGACATTGCAATGTATTTTTCTTTGAAATGAAACTGATTGGTTTTGAAGACCCTGAAGAAGCAGCTCTGATACTATCAGCTAAATATTGGACTGGACAAAATGTTGTGAGGTATAGAAGGTAAACAAACTCAAAATTCAACCAAAACAATAACAGACTGGGATGGGCAGGTTTACCTCGACAGAAATCCATTAAGATCAGAACCTCCCACACATCCCCTGCTCCAACTGCAGCAATGCTTGAGTCCAGGAAACCAACTATGTTTTTGTGGCCCACTAGATCTCTCTGTGTAAACAAACAAATGTAATGATGTAGACCTTATTTTCAGGTACTTATCAGTTGGAAAACTTTTAGCTGTGTTACAAATAAAACATAAAAAATGAACAACACCCATACTGTTAAGCATTCAGTTTACAAATTAATCTTATGATATGCTGATTCTTTGCAAAACAACTGGAGCCTGGTTGCTGAAAACCAGTACTCATGCCACCAAGGGTGTGGCCACAGGAACTGGGTAGTTTGATTACAGTAGGAGGTCCTTTTGGGAAATGGCTATAAGGGAGTACAGATAGCAAATTCTCATGTTCAAGAGAATTGAAAGTGCTGCTTTAGAGCCATGACTAAGAATGAGATGTTTGAGTTCGTACTGGGATCACTATCAGTTTCCCTGATTAAAATTATTGTAAGTGTTTTTATTTTCCTGAAGCATAATGCAGATAGATCTTGTTTTTGTTTTTTTTTAAATGCAAACACCTTAAATCTTGTGCTTGATCTCTCAACAATTACTTGAATAAGAAACAAACAAATAAAAAATAATGCTTTTATTTGACAGTTTTCTGCAATGGTTGACTCACCATAATCTGTATCTCAAGTTTGCACACTTGAAGATCATGTTCATTGTTGACGTACATCCTTTTTAAAGCACATCGTGCCCCTTGATGAGTCCGCACTAAAAACACAATTGCAAAACCTCCTGCAAAATGAAGGAAAAATTAAGCTAAACAACAGTATTCAATACATACTCAAAACATAAATGTAACATGAACAAGGTATAAAAAAAAATAATCTCAAAAATTCCTATGCTCAATTGAATTTTTGGACATAAAAAATTGTACAAGAGATCTGTCAATTGTCTGTATTGAAACAGTAAACAGGTCTTTTAACTATATTCCTTAGGAGCGTGCTATTTAGTGGCTGAACACTATATGACATACCATTTGGTAATCCATTTTGTGAGAAACTGTTGAAGCAAAATATCCATGAGCTCACCCTAGCATATAAAGAGGAATGACTCCTACTTAACTAATATTTTGCCTTTCTATATTTCTTTGGATTATATTGATAAGATTGAGGTTACAGTGATTAAAGGGGGTGTATTTAGGATGAAAACTGATTAAGAAGAGCTTGAAAGCACACTTGTTGTGATCAAATGAAATGGGCAGCTTTCAGTAGAAACGGACAGTAAAAAATAAAAAAAAAATCTAGTCATCTGCATGGGCTTTACCCCTACAATAATAGATACATTTGAAGGAAACCACACCAGAGGTAAAATATACACAAAATCCCTGCCTCTGAGGCTGCATTAATTCTGCTGTAAATATTCTTCAAAAATGAATATTTGGTTGAACTGCACAAGTCTCATTATCCTTATTTGCCTGCAGAGGCAAAATGAGGTCAGGTTTATTGTGCCCGTTGTGATTTTTTTTAATTATTTTTCAAAACATAATTAATTTTATTCAATTCATATTTGGTGCTGATAGGTTGTGGCAGTTTCTGCTTCAAGGACAAAGGACTACATTTTGTGGTTATTTCACCTCTTCTGCTAACCATTTTTTTCTGCACAGTGCGTATTGTAGCCAGTCACTGGGCTGACTCATGCAGCTGCCATTGTGAAGTCAAGGCCAGTTTCAGTCAGCTTAGCGTTTTGTTCGGAAAACACCACTCAGTTTTGGAGAAAATACACTGAATGGAATACGAAAAGGTGTGAGAATTTTTAGATAAAAAAATCTATGCTTTCTTTATTCAGAATCCAGCTTTCCAGAATAAAAAAAAAAACCTGTTGTATGAAAATTTTGCATTAGGTGAAATGTATGAAATATCTAGTTATATATCTATATTTTATATAATATCAAGTAACTTAATTTATGAATAAAAACTGAATAGATATGTTTTTTTTTAATTTTTTTACCTAAATTGATTATTGACTTACTTGATCAGTCAAGGAATTATCTTAAACTGTGCCTGAATTGATAATGCCTTATGCCCAAAGTAATACATTACACGTTTTCTAAAAAATAGGCATTTTTTTGTGATTCCTTTTTTTTACATGTGGAAAAGAAAAGCTTTTTCAGTCCCCATCACAGAAACAATTAAACAATTCAATTCAAGACTGACTTATTAACTGATTAAGCATTGCAGCTCCATTATGTGTGTGTGTGTGTGTGTGTGTGTGTGTGTGTGTGTGTGTGTATATATATATATATATATATATATATATATATATATATATATATATATATATATATATATATATATATATATATATATATATATATATATCAGTGGTCGACAATCTTAGTAGGTAGTGCAAATAAATAACTGCAAGTACAGCTACAAATAGCCACTGTGCCTTGACGTAAGTTGCTGTCAGGATTATCTACTCTTGCCATGAAAATGATGGTGACAGGATACAGTGTTTGGCAACAGTTTATCATTAGCGTAATGGAACTTATGTAACTGCCATCTAAGCTTCAATGGCTACCTATCCTGGTGTTCTCACAACTATGTTGTTTACAAACACGCCTTCTTGAAACTACAGCTGTTACTAGAGGTTAAAAATACAAGTATAGTCTCATCTACATATAAACAATAAACATGATCAGCTGTGTATTTTCTGAAGACTTTTGTGCTGAAATGCTGGCCTTTCGGTTTGCAGAAAAGAGGTGACTCATAGAAACTCCTGAAGGGAAGTATAGTAGCTTCTAATGCAATTCACTGCACACATTTTAACCTTTAAATCACCAACTTTTAACCAGCACAAGAAAGTATGATACAGTCAAGACCAAACCATCGACATATCCTGTGCTTACACGCCTCAAACAAACAACAGAATAATTCCAAGCATGAATCTTAGGCCATGAGCTTATGTCCCTCATACTGCTTTTGTGTGCTTCTTACAATAATTGATTGCAGATAAAGATTTTCAAGTTAGAAAGTGGAACCAAAGAATTAAGAGGGAAAAGAAACGATAAATATAGTTAACAAAAATTTCAGACTATAGCTAAAACCATCTGGATAAATAGGCCTGGTGACACAATGGGGAGTCATATAGCTAGTAACACAAGACTGGTCAAGAAAACGTGCATAGTATGAGATCTTATTTAAATAAGTTTGTGCTGTGGGTGTTTTACTTTATTTCATATTCCCATATCTGGATCATTGTCACAGGTGCATGTTCTTCAGTTTGCAACTTTACAGAAAAATAATTTGGAAAATGCTAAACCCAAAGTTCCCACAGACAGAATAGGACTCAGGTTAAATATTTTAACTATTCATAAAACCCTGCTATGACCAAACAGATGGGGACCTTCCATGTCACTGATAAATTAATCAGTCTTTTTTTTTTTCATTAATTATTAAGTGACAGGAGCTGTTGGCTAACACAACATGGCAGGCTCATTGGAAAGACACATGACCACAGGAAACTTGTTACCCCTTCAAGAAGTGTTTAAACAAGCTTGGATTAGTTATCAAGAGATAAAGTTTACGAAAGGCTGTAATACTATTCACTGAAAAAACAACTGCCATCATGTTACTGTGATTTGGTGAATTCAACAATTAATAAGAATAAAACCCACTCTTTATGCTACTGAACTGGGTCCGAAACGGATTCTTTGAGACTGCGGCAAGCTCAGCAACCTAATTATCATTGCTAACTATATCTGTCCAAATCTTCATCCTGACTTCCACATATATTTGAGAATTATCACTTGTTTTGAACAACCAAGGCAGATGACTCAGCATACCAAAGGTGCCTTGCCAATACAATTACATCTGGTTTCTCCAAGCTCCAAAGAATCAAATACACTGATCAAGAGCACCAGGACTACTGATGACCAACATATCTACTATTTACCAGATTATAGTTTTATTTTCGATTTTTTGCCAAGTTATCCCAAACTGCCATGTGTCCTTGATAAGAATAAATCTGGAGGGTAAACAAAGAAAGCCAAACAGAAAATGCTCTACTTTGTTTGGAGATATAGGACAATTCGAATTTGGTGAAGAGACGAGACCAGTGGTTGAATTAACATGACTTTTAACCATAATTGTCAAAATGGGTTGACACTGGCCGGCTCGCTAGCACAACTCACTCACTTATCAATTAACTATCACATAAGTTCAAAGTTATGTGAATCTCGGCAGAAACAGATATTGCTCACCTTCAGCCACAATTTCCTCAACGGTCACTTGATAGCGTCCAATGGTAAAGACGCGGCCGATGAAGCTGCCGCCAACGCCGGAACCAGCGCCACCTCCACCGGCTCCGGAACCAGGCCCGGAGCTTACCAGCTCCCGGCGAGAATCAAAAAATTTCTTCATTTCCTCCAGGCGTTATTCAAAGAAGAGACGATTTTCAACAATTAATCACGGCAAATATGACCGAATGGACACTCTGTCTCTCAAGTCGCTGTCACTTTGTATTGAAGCGTCAATGAGGTAAGGCTAGCAGTTTCTCGATGACTGAATAACTGCAGATCGCTAGCTTTAGGCTAAATCCTAGCCAACTAACTGCAAAAAACATCCCAGATTCGTATGGTCGCGGTCTCTGGACTAACTCATAGTCTGAGCCAAAGAGTCGAACCTTTCATACCACAATTGTAAAATACAATGTCCATGCGTCGGTCGTCTCAGGCAGCACTTGCTGGCTGGTTAAAGTAACCCGTCTATAAGCACGAGAGCACGACCGATGACTGTTCAGTCAGCGGGGCTCCACTTTGAGGTCGCAACACAGCCGCTAGCACACCTATCCAGCTAGCCGCGGTGACAGCTGCCGAGACTTGCAGCCAGGTAGGTTGTTAGCGTCCAAAGCAGCTTATTATACATTTCCACTCTTCTCGTCCGCTCAGAATATCGCTTCACGTAAATGGAAGTTGTTATGGCCGCTCTGCCGGTTCGTATTCCGTCTAAAACATAAATTTCCAGTGTTTTAGTTTTGCGTAGAGCGAGGTTCGGTGAGGCTGGTCGAATAACTGAAGGACAGAGCTAACGAAGCTACAAACAGAGAAGATGCTAGTAAACGGAGTCCTCTCTTGCTCCCCAGCGTGTCCGGTTGGATTTCTCCCCATGTGATTGGCGAGATGAACATGGCCGCTTCCGACTAGACTTGTCTTCAAGCCCCTCCGCCCACCAGATGCAGGGAGGTAGTCCAAACAAATTGAATGGCATCGTACCTTTATTTTATTTTATTTTATTTGATTTTATTTTATTTGTTTTCAAATCACAAATACTACCACGTGTGAGTACTTCTTTGAAAACATGTTATTTATATGTCTATGATGTAGCCACTTAAATCCTGAAAACACTTAGATTGAATCAGTGCTGTCCTGGTTATCTTACACATTAGTTAAGACAATTTATTTGTTTTGGTTTTTTTTGGACACTTGGAAATAATAACGATCACTAATGTATACGTGTGTATGTGTGCGTGCTTGGAAGGCGGAATGTCACCCTGTTTGTTTCAATTTAGAGATACATTTGATACAGAATTGATAAATGATAAAGTCGCCACACGCAAAACAGACGTGCCATCCCCAAAAACAAAAGAAAAACAACGGTTGGTCCAAGAGGATATAGTTGCCATCAGGCAGTGAGTTAAAGCAGTTCACACACGCGAGAAGAAAAAAAAAAGAATTTACCACTTTGGACAAGTGCAGGATGTAGGAGACCTTGCAGTAATGTGAAGTTTATTAGCAATCTTTCTCAGCAGTGTGTGAATGGGATTTGAATGGGTGCAATGATTGTCAAGTACTTTGAGTACTTTCAAATTTGCCAAAGCACTGCATGAATAAAACCCATTTCCCACTTGTATAAAGGATAGAGATTGTTGCTGTGAATTAGTGCCACTATCATTACCTTTTTCAATTGTAGTGTCTGACACAGATTGTTTTTGTTTATTTGCATATTATTGCAGTTCTTTATAAAAATGTGCCAGTGGAAAATGCATATCCCCCCCCCTTTTTTTTTTTTAAATGACTACCTTTTGGTTTATGAATGTGGTGAAAGAGGATCTAATGTTAGCCGGTGTTTGGGAGAAGAGGATGTAGAGGGATGGGTTAGATGGAGGCAAATGATTTGCTGTGGTGATCGCTAAGGGAAACAGGTGAAAAGACCATCTTACCTTTTGGTTGTACATACATTTAATCACCTTTCCATAAAAAAGAACTAATTGCAGAGTAAGACTGTTACAGGTTTCCCACCGTGTCTGGAAGCCCTCTTTCTTTCAACTGTGACAAAATGGAATGTAACTTTTTTTTTTGCTAACATGCTGTTGAGTTCAAATATATTTAAAACTTTAACTTTGTTTTCAATCAAACTCCATTATAGTTTTGATTTGCATTCATCCAAAACGTACTGTACATTCTTTGACAGGTGACATGCGAATTGTGCACACATTAGCTATCACATTTTCCTTCCCAGTCATTTATATATTGAGAAGGGCTTGGGATCATTTATCAGACAAAACAGGAGTTTTAAAAGTAGTACAATTATCTTGGGTGGCCGGATTTTTGTGTGCAATTTAAACTATTTCCGACAGAGGTCACTGTTCTCTAAGTAACAAAATATGGTCAATTCATTCCTGATACGGTCAATGTTTATCGCTTTAGTTTTTGAGGAGTTGCATTTGTTCATGCAAGTTCGGACATAAATCGTGAAAACAGATTCCACCACAGTCACTTTCCTTACCTATTCCCTTATTCATGACCACTTTGTATCGCTTGTAGTGTTCTTTAGAGAGGTAATCAATCAGGCACCAAGCACGTTTGTTTTAGATTTCCACCTTAAGTGGTTTACAGTTCTGATACATAATGAAATAGTCATGGACACTTGTTTGCCAATTAATCTCTTGACAAGAAATGCAGGCATGAGCATTTATTTACCTTGTATAGTACATTTATTATCACACAGCTAATGCCTCCTTGGAATAAGTATATCTCTGCCTTTTAAACATGTGGTGGCCACTTTGCTAAAATTTGGCTATTATAGCTATTTGTGTGGCAGGATTGTTAGTGGTTCGGTGATAAATGGAAAAGCCTTGATACATACTCAACACTATGTCTGCATTCTACTGACCCCCAAACAAAAGTCAAACATACTTTGTTCTCATTTTGTGTGGTCCCCAGAGAACCAAAACATCCTTTCAATTAGTGTCTGGAAGTAGATAATGTGGGAAGGCAGGGTCAAAAAAGCAATCCTTATGGATATGTACTAGAAAATATGCTGTGAACAGAAGAATAAGGGATTTCCTTACCATTTGCCTTCTCTGATATTGCATGTATTCTATAATATTTTCATGTCTTTGTTTGACTGTGGCCATGTTAATCCTCTTCAACCATTGGTTGTTCCATTTTATACCCTCAAGTCTCCTGTTGTGATCTTGTGATTTATAATGCTTTCCATGATTTAATGCCAATAATCTTCTCCTGCATAGGTGAACCACCAATTTTCTCTACCTTCTAATTTTAAAGTCATGGGTCGCCTGTAAATCTGTTTTTTAGTGTTTGTGGGTGAGCGTGGATGTGCATGTGTGTCTATATGTGATACATCATCTCTTGTATTGGCAATCAAATCCCCAGCTGAGGAATTTATAAATGTTAATAAAGAAAACAGTTATAATACTTCGCTTAACATAAGTGACACCTTTTAATCTTTATTTTACTATGATTTTAAGGTCAAAACGAACCCTCATCATCTTTCTATCCTTCTTAGTGTAACATGTTTCGTATGTTGTCCAATGGTAGATTGTAACAAAGTAGTTTGCACGGGCAATTATCAAGACACATGAAGTCATGGTTTGTGACTTCAGAAAATAAGCTCAGCAGTAGATACAATCAGTCTCCCAGTGGGTAATTAGATTTTTCATGTGATGTCAAAATGAAGAATAACTTTAAATTAGATACTTATTGCATATGACAAACCACTTCTTACATTTTACCAGTTGTATTATTGCTCTTGATGAAATCAGGACAGCGTAATCATGAATAGATTTTTGTATGAGTCCTATTCAGCGCTGTTGGAGCCATATTGATGGGTTCTTGACAAATGAAGCTGAAATGATCTTGCCGGGTAAAGAGCAGCAACAGCCCCTCACACCTGGTTTGTTGTTTTTTTTTTTTTTAAAGAACTAATTTTTTTCAGATGCTTGTTTCATAGGGTGAGCATTGTGAGATCTATATGGTTGTCAACTGTTTTCCTTCCTCCTTTCACATATGAACATGTCAAACTCTTAATTTAAAGATAAAGGAAATCTAGCCTTTATGAATTTCGAAATCTAGCCTTTATGAATTTTGATTCTATCATTTGTTTTAATACTTAATCTAAGTTTGTTATAATTACTTTGGTGATTTCATAAACTTACTGTAATTTTTTTTTTTTTAATTTCAAACTCAATTTTTTTCAGATTTAGTGCCATTTAAGAAGTCCAGACAATTTCAGGGATTTCAAATTGGGAAAGAGGAAAAAAGAAAATCTATGACATTTACACAAGTTATCCAACTATTTCAATAGTGAAATATCCCTGTTAACAGAATGTGCACTCACATAGCTTTTGCTCTGACCTCTGAGGAAGTTTGTATTTTCTTTCTGTTGTTAATGTATTTGACTGTCTTTCAGCACAACACTGAGAGGAACATTTTCATTTTACATCGTGCAGAGTGGAACATTGGCATCGTTATCAATTTTATAGAAAATGTCATTTTGAACATTTCCCCACTTCGGGATGATGAAAGTAATATTCTATCTTCTATCACATGAAGCCTGATATGCATGTTTGAATTTGTTTGCCAGTAACACTGTTTCAGACACATTCATCATCCCTGAACTGAAATGTTAAATGATAGTTGATATTGACTCTGATATGGAGTTGTTCTTCATCTCTCCGTCAGCGCTTCTGTCAGTCACTGACAAGGCTCTGGTAGGTTTGGATAAGTCTCCTGATTGTAGTGGCAGCAGGTGTTTTGACCCGAACTACACAGTGTTGATGGCTCTGGTGACAAACAACGAACCTGCCTGGAACAATCACACTATCAGATTGAACTTGTGCCAGCTGGTAAAACATTAGATTTTGGGCAGAGAAAGATGCAGTATCAGTACAGAACACAGTATGGCTGGAGTTGCAATGAAAACAGAATCACCCTGCAACAACCTGAAGGTATTCTATACATTTCCTGACATCTTTTGCTGAGGAAGAGGAAACAACAAGTAAAGGTGATGTTTATAATGTTGCATTACTTTCACCGATGTCTTTATTAAAAAAAAATAACTGTCTTAGACTATCACGTAATAAACTATAACAGTCTGCCACAATAATGACCTGTTACTGCTACTTAACAAAATACATTAGCAACACATTGCATTTTATGTATTTTATATCATCTAATTATAATATATAATTATAAAATAATTATAATAATAATTCGTGATGTTATCTGTGATATGCTTTTATGCATTCATTCTATATGGACTGACAATGTCCCTGTCTAAATCAATCATAAAAAGCACATGACAGTTGTTGCTGACATCTTCAACAATAGCATAAATCAGAATAAAACATAAAATCTTCTGAGAATTGTTAATCTTCGACTAATATAATAAGCATTTAATGTTAACCTGGCCTGAATGATATTTTACATTCATCATTACCTATACTTGCTGTGCTTTGGACTGTACTACATTTACCTCCCTCGAGCAACAGTAATCAGTAAAGATCATTGGAGGCAGGAAGAGTGAGAAGAAGGGAAGACATGATGGATAAACTTCCTGTGGAATGTGCCTCTTTGGGTATTGAGGGTTTCCTATAAACAGTAGACAAGATCATTTTCCCAGTTTCTTTCCTTTTAATATTTGCAATTGCAGTACCTTAATTGATGGGCTTGCATAAATCTGTATGCCTGGCTTTGTCTCTTTCACTATTTTTTTAAATTTTACATTGTTTCTATCAAGCAGTCATACTGTTAACTTTCATGTGACTGAAACAACAAATTGCACATCTGTATTTGGGTATGAGAAAAAATAACGTGATGTGTTTTTACTTGATCACAACAATGGATAAGAATTTGATTTTCATAACAATTCAAACAAAATATCCCAATGTTAACTAAATTTGAATATAATAATATATCAATATGATATAACATTTTGATTCATCCTGTTTGTAATCGACAGCTGCTCTAGATTAAACCTCACCTTGCCTAATGCCAGTTGGGACAGTCTCCTGCATCCTCTTTGACCCGTGTGCTGGATGAGCAGCACAGACAATGGATGAATGAATGAATGAATTAGTTAATTATATTGATACATGTCACAATGTATGTTCTCCAGAAAATCAGATACACAACATAAACAAACAGACAAACATATCATTAGATTATTGACTTGAAAATCATCATCTGCATCTCAAGAAACAGGAAAGACCCTGGGATCCCCATTACAATGCCAAATCTGGGTTTAGCTCTATCATATTACAACATTATCACATTACAAAGCCTGCTCTGTATACCGTGTATAAGATGTTTCTCAAATCCTTGGTGGATTGTCAGGTCATAGAAGTACATGGTAAGTGTGGCACCACACAACTATCAAGATGGAAACTACATATACTACAACATTTGAATAACTTCATCTCTTTTTGTAGCACATTGGTGCTATGGTCTAATGCCCAAACTCTTAGTTGTAATGACAATTCAGGTAATAGATAAGAATGTAGGGCTGAAGCCAGCTGATACTTTAATTATTAATTGCACTTTTCAAAGTATTTTAAATAAATATATCTTTTTGTGTTACATGTCTAAAAAAAAAGCCCATCCATGTTTCAAAAATCATACAGCAGGTTCATTGGAAAAAAAAATGCGAAAATTGCCGAAATGTGCGGATGAGAGAGTGAATGTCTAATGAGAGGCTGCCTGTCTGTAAATGTGGCCCTGTGATTGACTGGTGACCAGTCCAGAATGTATCCAGCCTCTCACCCAACAGCAGCTGGGATGGGTTCCAGCATTCCGCGCAACCCTGAGTAGAATTAATGGTACACGATGGGTGGATGGATGGATGGATGGATAGACCGCTTAATGGCAAATCAAAAATCTCAAAGTCTTTATAAATATCCAACAAAAATCTAAAAGGAGGCACCACTCAAGATATCCCTTCCCCCCCTCTCTTTGGAGGAAAGGATACATGGTCAGTGGTCAGCTCATTTGTCAATGATGTAAATCTGTTGGAAACACTTATAGTATTTAGCCGTCTTTTTTTTTTTCCTTTTGTTGTCTATTCTTATCATTGTTGTTGTTCACTCTGCTGTCTATTTATTTGTAGATTTTGCTATCTTTTAATTGTCTCTATTTATATTCATACCCATATTTACTGATACTGTCCGTGTTGCGCTGCTGTGACAAAAGAATCTCCTATGGGGATCAATAAAGTATATCTTATCTTCTATATTATCTTCACAACCTCACCTTGACTTTGCATGTAATTTATAGATTAAATTTTTTCATTCAACTAGTATAAGCATATGTATTGATTAACTTTATCTGTTAAATGTCAGTGCATCAGCACCAATTTTATTAGCATATTGAGAGGCTGATGTTTGTACAAGCACACTATTTTCCAGGCTTACACTGATGGAAAGCAAAATGGACACCGACTGTTGACACATCAGTGTATAATATGCACAAGAGGGTTGTTCATTTTTTTATAATGACCTCAATTTCAGTTTTAAAAAAACAGTCACAGCAAACGTCATCCCCAGGGCTCGATTTATGTGTATGTTAGCTGATTTAATTGGTTGATATCGATCTATAGCACATTTATTGTTAATTTACGGCAAGTACTTTTAAAATTTTGAAAACTTTCCAGTTCAAGATTTTATCAAAATGTGACATTGTAAATTCGAAACTGCTCCCAGCTGGACACCAACACCGATGAGACATTTAAATTGCAGGGTGTTATTTCAACTGGTTTTGTGTATCAACACAACTGATATTGTCTATCTACCATAAATTTTGGTGTAAACTGATTAAAGTCCGAGGGCCATGAAATAGTTTACCTTCTTAACAACCTGACTTGTATTATCTTTTAATAACCATTGGTATTTTGTAGTTTGGAAGTCCAGTGTTGGATTTTGAGGTTTATTTTCAATTGAAACTAGTGCGCCACCTTCCTGGTATGAAACCATTGTTCAGTGCAGCTTGTGGTTACTGACAAATTCAAAGCATTTTTTGCTGAAATGAACTCTGATCCATCTTATAAATGCAGTGTCAATGTACTATTGATTAAACTTAATTATGACTTGACACATTAGGAGTACTGGTATTTTTGGTAGTTTCAATAGATTTGACTGTATCAGTTGTGGTCTCATTGGCCTCAAAATATCTAATATCTGGATATGCATTTATTAGACTTTTGTGTTGAAAGACAGGACAGTGTCTGATACAAATGGACATCAGCGTCTACATACCATGTGACAAAACCGAAAAAATTTTTTGGTGATAACTTTGAAATCAAGCAGATTGTATTTCACAAGTCATGAAATGAGTCCTTCACTGAACCTTCACTGTGTACGTGCAGTTTAGAGTTCTCCAAGAGGCGACTCATTCAAAACCTACTTCATGCTTGGCTGAGAAAAAGGTTGACAAACATAAGACAAATGACCAGTCACTGTAAAATGAGATGGATGGTGTGAATTGAAGCAGGCATTTGGGTGGTTGTTGCATTAGCAATGTTTCCTTGGCTTGACAACTCAAATCTGGCTTCAGAACAGCAGGTCATTGGCAACCTAAGCCCTGTAGTTTTAAATCAAAAAGTGAATAGCTTCAGCAGGATTTTATTTCTTCAATTCTGCTTTCTCTTTGCTAATGTTTGTCTGGTACTTTTTTGGCAGATTATAATGTTTAATAATTAGTTTTGACTTTTAGTTTGAGCCTTAGAGTTTTATGAAGACTATCCATACTTGAATTCATAGATTTTTTTTTTTGTGCACGATCTGGAGACTACAGTGCTGTTTGTCACCTTATATTACGGTCATTTTCAGGAGCAGGGCTGAACAGATTGATTTTGTTTCAATCTCTGAAGATCCAGTTAAGTAATTATTGTCTCCAAAGATTATGTGCTTCAGGGTCGGGTTTGCTTCCATTAGATGTCAACAAAGTTAGTCAAACTAAACCACTAAACCTTGTTTTTCCATGGCTGCTGTGGGGAATAAATTACGGTAACAGATGGATGGGTAATGCAATGATTTGAAATAACCCTTCTTCCAATATATCACTGATTATAAGCTACATCAGGTTGATCAAAGGTGAATGAAGTATGAGATTGAGTTTAGCACTCTGCCAAAGTTAAATAACCACAGAAGTGGAAGTTCATTATACCTCATTTTACACAGACCACTCATTTTGTCCGACTGTATCTGAGATACCATGCATATCATTGCAGCATTCATGTTACTGGCAAGACAAAATTGGAAACAAGGAACCACATTGTGCCAATTTAATCAAGTATGTCTTATGTTTCCTTTAATTGTGGCAGTTATCACAGTGCTGTTTGAACTGAACATCACTGTGACAGTGAACCTATATGATATTGGTAACACTGACCTTCTGCTGAGCTCACATTGTTTTTGGCGACGTATTCACCAGGAGGTATCAGTTTTCCCCGAAAGGGTTAAAAGTCAAAGAATTATGGGTATAAAAGGTCACCTCTATGCCCGATGCATTGCATAATCATTTTACATAGAGGAGAGTGGAACATTGGCGTGCGTGTGTGCGCGCGTGTGTGCGTGTGCGTGTGCGTGCGTGTGTGTGTGTGTGTACATACCGAGGCAGTTCTAGGCAAAAAAAAACCTTTAGTGTGCAGGATGCACACTAAAGGTTTTTTAGTGTGCAGCCTTTTTTAGTGTGCAGCCTTTAGTGTGCAGGATGCACACTAAAGGCTGCAACTAATGCAGCTTAAGTCTGCTGTTTTCTGAGATTCAAAAGTGCTAGATCTCAAGTTTTTATTGGGCTAATGGGCAAGAGTGCATTGTCTCAGATGGTTAATGGAAATGATAAATTAATTTTGCCAATATAAAAGCAAGCCTGTTCCTCTTGTTTTTGTATTAATGAAACAACATGTAGTCATTTTAGTTTTTGGTCCCCTGTCTCTAAATATCATTCTCTGTTCTCGTACCCGCTTGTTTTATTTTGACAGTTATATTCTGTGTCATCTTCAGCATTAGTTCTAATTGTTTCCCTGTCCTAAAGAAGTTCACCCATGTCAGTAAAGTAGTTGTGATCAGTATCAGCTGTCTTAGTAAAACCAGTATGCTTGCTTCCCAACGTCATGTGTGCATCTTGCATGGTTTTGCATTGTGGAGGGATTTTGCTGATTTTGTAGTCAAGTACTATTTTTGGTTTGAGTTTTGATCAGATGTGCTTATATTTACCATTATCTTCTTAGTATTAAATTTTCTGGGGTTTGTTTAATGTTTTTTCTGTTGAAATAGTAAGTGCCTTTTATTACTGGTATTAAAAAGTTTTCCTGCATTGTTTGTTATTCAGTAATTTAGTCCATCTTGACTCATTTTGCAGCTTCAAGTGAAATGATGACCTGATGTAATATTGTGCAAGTTGCCGTGAATTTGTATGATTACATATATGACATTATGATGTCGGATGGTGTAGAAGGGTGTTGCTGAGCATGTTGCTAAATTTGACTGACAGGTCATGTGTGGTACTATGTTTGTTACTGTTGCAAGAGACTGTTTTTACTGGTTTCTGTAACCTGTGCCAATCAGGTCATCAAACCCTAACAACAATATATGTGTCTTCCGCCCTCCCTTTTGCTCTCAATGCAACTGGAACTGTTGCCTACTATGTGTCCAGCTAGCAGCTCTGCAGGACCATAATGATATCAAGCATTAAACATCTGGATGACAATACTACAATGTATCATTAAAAGTGTACCTCAACCTATCCAAAGATGAAATAATGAGGATTCAGTAAAAGATTGAGTTATTTCTTGACTTTTGTCTTACATACATTCAGTAGCATTTTATAACAAGTGTTAGCTTTTAAAACAATTCAGCAAATGTCTCTCAGTCCACAATGGCTACTTTATAAAAGCCATGGTGTGGTTCTGTTCCTCTACTTTGGCATTAAATGATGTAAACAAAGTCCATGTCACAGTGGGGACCTGAGAACAAGCCCAAAATATCTATGTACTACATTATAAGCAAGAAACCACAGAGGCTTTATAAATAAATATATAGGTGTATACAACTATGTTTTCTCCCCTTGTTAGATGATATATCTTGCATCTCAAGTGAAGGAGCCATTTCCAAGTTCACAATGGTCCCACGAACCCCCACCCTTCACTGCAGCCTTCCCCACATCATGCCTTCTTTTCCCCTGTCTATCGCACTAAAAACAGTATATTTTTTGTCCTGGATTGCTGATAATGCTAGTTACACAAATGCACTATTGTTTGTTCTGCCATTAAGCTTCAAACTTACCAGAAATGCCAAAATACTTTGCAGCCAGTATCAAAGTTAAATGTATTTTTCAAGTCTAAAAACAGCCACAATTCCTTATAAATCAATTCTGCTGTCGAGCCGATACTCCTTTTAACTGCAACAATAGGTTGCTAATCCCAGACATCAGAGTTTCATTTCGTTTTCAAGTTGCATAATTTGTGCTGATAAGCATATGGCCTTTGGTATGTGTTGATATCCAGTGAATGGACTGATTTTCCAGCGGTGACTCACCCCTTTCCTTGAAACTGGTGACTAAAATGTGAACAGGTGCATTTGAGGTTTAGGCAAAAGGTTAATGTGAAGTACTGATCAATCTGGAATAAAATGTCAAAAAGAATCTGATTATCTCATGTCTGATTAACTGCATAAGCACCTTTTTAGGGGGGAAACCATGCACTGGCAACTTTGTATTTATGTAATTGCAGTAGTTAATAGTGTATTTCCTCAATACACAGACAACTTTATAGTGAAATATCTGCCTTGACAATGTTAGCTGAATGTGATCTCGAATGTGGTGACATCTTTGACTGAGTCACTGCTCTTATATGTAAGAATTAAATTACAAGTGACTTTTCTTTAATGGACAGAAATCTTGTCACAACACTTAATGCTGTGTTAGGTACAGCCAAAGCTCGTTCAATCAGAAGCCGTGCCATCTGAACACTGCATGCTTTGGGGACCACAGATGGAGGACGAGTTTACACAGCACACACGGTAGCCAAATTCATTCAACGGGCTGACATGCAGCACTGGAAATTTCCTTTTTACAGGGACCACATAAAAACCTTGGTGGTTTGCATAGCAGTCACCACAGTCTAGAAGTTGAAAATGACAAGCCACAGTTTTCACCTGTTGTAAATGAATATATATTACATTACATTACATCACATAACATTACATTATATTATATTAATGTTATATATTATATATATTGAACATATGTATTCAACTCTGAAGGGTGCTAGCATTTTTGTACCATCTACCATGTGGGTATCCAAGCATGTAGTACTTTGCGTATGTAATAAGAACATACCTACTTCACAGCTTGTGATGTAAGATGGAGACAGGCTAATTTGTGAGCAAATGTGTCACTGACCTGACAAGGAATTGGGAAAATATATAAAATACAGATGTCATCAGCTAGAAAGCTACTAAACTATGTTAAAGCCAGACCTCATGTTTCTGAATTAACATATTTGGTGTTGCATGACCAATGTACACAGGAACGATCATAGTGGTATTCCCTTTGTAACACAAGGTCCACCTTTCTATTACCAAACTGTCTGTCTAACTAAGCCTGGACCTGCCCTGCTTACATCAGGGATCCATCATGGTGGGGGAGTATACGGGAATGTTGGAAACAACCAAACAGGCAGCAACCCAGGAAACACTTGAACACTGCATGATTTCTCTCGTAGATAAAAGAGGAATTCAATTAGAGGACACTCAGTTTTGCATTGGAAAACAGTGAAAATACCAATGTGGATGAGGAAAAATTGTTGTCACTTGAATATACATTCAGCCCACAAAAAAACATTTCTTTCAGTTTTCATAACACACAATTAAAATGAGTAGAAACCAAAACAGAGAGAGGTAGGTGTAATCCAATCAATAATGATTCAGAGGCATTGCCTCATGGAAGACAAACTGCTAGTTTCCCATGGCTCCCTCTGTCCATGCGAGAAGAGTGGGTGTTCCGAAGAGCATAAGAAGTCACTGAGGCATACTTAATGAGCGTTTTATTTGTGGCGCTAAATCCATATGAACTCATCTCTTTCAGTGCATGCTTACAAAAACTTTGGCCAATCCTCTATCTTCAATTCTGTTAAGGCTAAGTGGGTCATGACAATGGACAGGATAATCAGATAAATTTATTCGATTTAAACTACAGATTCTTGGTAGTTTGCACTTCTGCTTTTTTCGTGGGTAAGGACCTTTCTGCAAAAGCACACAATCAGTCCAGTGTCCTTTGGCCATCTTTCTGGTTCCTCACTTGGGATTCCTCACTTTTTTTTTTTTTTTTACAGAACTTGGAAAAAAGAATGGTCTATAAACAAATATTTGTTTTCACTTAAGCTGCTTGCATCCTTTATTTCTCAGCCCCTGTGCACATATCTGACTTGACTCTCACTCTTGAGGACACAGAGTAAAAAATGGTTAGGGCAAATTTCTTCATATCAGGCATGTGTACATTAACATACAAGTGTGAGATTTTGCATGAACACATGTGTAGCGTGCATAAAATAGTGATGAAAACTGCATGGATGAGCATGATTCCGGAGTCTGCTGTTCAGCTTAATCTTTGACCAGAGGGAAGTGTAAATGAACCTGCTTTCTCATAGTCATTAGGACAAAAACTGTAGTAAAATAATAATTTTCAAGTGAATTTTGTGGCAGAGAATTTTATTTCAACTGTGATACTGTTCATTGTTTGGGTCATTTTCAACAACATTTCTTAACAGTGACTGGACCTGGGTTTTAAAATCCTTGTTATAACATTCATAAAGCAACAATGATTCAAGGCAAACAATAGGAGACTGTATTTCGAGGAATCACAAATGGCCAGTACATCATTTATACATGAGAATGTCAACTCAACTGATAAGAGAAGGCATGTTAAGAGTGAACTAAGATAAAGCACTTGTCTCAATATCATACCAAACATCTTTGCTATTCGGTGCCCATTTGACTTGGCTCTGCTATTTTGTGCTATACTAATGGGTTTATAATAGGTAAACAGGTTTTTGGAAATTTTTTGGAAGTCCTTCCTAAACCCTGCTGTGGTGCATTTTGTGGATCTGTAAATTAGCAACTTGAGTTGATAATGTATGAATGGTCTACATATTTATTTACCTTCACATAAGTAATGCAGTACAACTGATAGAATTAAGGGGAGTACAAAGTCCAAGTGTGGTGTCTGCAGCTTTATCACAGGCATCACATTAATCTGGGATTGTCATCTCAAGGCAGTCACGCAACTAGATTTCTCTTTCCTTTTCTGTGTATTATCAGTTAATATCTGATCTTTTTTAGGGCAGTAAAGAACATAGCAGGGTACTGAGCCAGTCCTCCTTACTTCATCATAGTCAAGCAGCATGCTGCTGATAAGCTGATAATTACAGGGTGAATCAACGTTTCAAAAACATAAAATTCTATTAGCAATGCTTCTCATCACCATGTAATCAGCACTGTGGGATCCTTGATCCAGTTACCATTTTCTTTCATCTGACTTGCTTCGTCACACCGCTTACTTGACACCAGCTTTAATTGGAAGTCATTTGGCAGCTTGAGCAGCACAGCCGGTCCTTAAAAGTTATTCAGAAGCAAAATATGTTGTATATTCACATGAATAAGATCAAATTTGATGTGAAATCACTGACTCGCGCAGAAATCTGAGGTTGTGGTTTTTAAACCAATAAAAAGGCAGGGTTATCTGCCTCATATCCTGTGTTGGAGGCATGGTAATATTTCTAGTGACTACAGAATAACATGGCGTGTTTCTTCAGCCATGTTGTGTTTTTTTTCTCCTCTTAATGAGGATTGGTTTCCCCTGAGCAATGAGATGTCCTGTTTGCGTTTTTGAGCAGCTACAAAGGAAAAACCAAACACAGGGCCTGGCTGTTCTATTTTCAGAAAAGTCAGAAGAACAGGTCTAAGCTCGTCAACTGCCAACATACTCCATTAGCAATGCGAGCAATGTTCCAAAGCAAAAGGAAGCCAGCTGAAGAGATGCTATCACAAGCTACACTCTCATGTTTTCATGCCATTCATGCCCCTCCGCAGTCTCAGTCTGAGGCTTTAAACCTCTTACCTATCTACCTCTTCAAGCTTATCCCACCTCCGCCCTCACACCCTGACATTCAACTATCCTTCAACTGATTCCTTTGCTCTATCTCCTCCGTGCAAACCAACCGTTAACTTGACGGTCAGGATTTTTGTGATCGCAAAGGTAAAGAGGTCATTAGAAGCAACATACGAGGAGTGGCATTCTAATCTTAGTGTGGCCAGCATTGAGGAGGTGAGCATGTCAAGGGACTTGCGTGCAGCACAGGAATTTAGGAACAAAGGAAGACAGATACCCCCCCACCCCCAACTCTCTGGCTTCTTGCCCCTTTATCTCAGAAGCCTCTTGGGATCACCAGGCCAGTAATTAGAAATGCCGCCTTGCAGCTTCCCTAAAGAAGAAACACATTTTATGGTTTGATTATACGAATTCGAAAGTCATGATACGCAAAGCAAGTTCTATGAAGGATGATACAATGGTAGATTACAAGACCTAGTTACTTTTCTACACTTCCTTTCCTCAGCTTGAACTTCAAGCGGGATCTTAAGCGTTATTGCTATATGTGTTGCACGACACCAGGTGCTAAGCCATCTTAGCTTCATTCTTCAGTAAACATTATCCTCACGTTTTAGCCGACTAAATAAGAAATGCCTTGACGAGTCATAAAAATGGTATTCTCTATTGCAAACTGCAATTTAGGTTTAGTTAGTTTTTTTTGCAATGCAAAAATAATTTACACAAACACATGAATAAGTAAAACATAGAAATAAGCGTACATGCCTGAACTGAGCTGACCAAGACTAAAAACTAAATCAAGCATCAAATACCTTATTCTTGCACGATTACTTTCAATTCAACCGGGCCACACTGCATCTATAAACACTAAGTATTACATTCCAATTTTATAAAAATACATACTATTCTCATTGAAAAATTAACTGTGTCTGAGTGGTGCTTGTGTCAATTTAAATTTTGAACTTTTTCAGCTTCAAGACATGAAAGTTAAACTTTTGCATTCTATAAATTTTGCATAGTACAATGTAGTCTGTGTCACACTGAAATTATTTACAGGCAGTATGTGAGAAGAAGGTAATAAAAGGTCGAATATAAAAGTAGAGATTTTAACATACATGCACAAAAATCTCTTCCATTTGTATGTTCAGTTGATGCCAGTCTGTCAGCCCACCTGTCTGCATAACCCAATGCAACTTCAATAACCAAATCCTTCTCATTTCAACCGCAGTTGTGCTAACCTGACAGAAAGTGGTGGAGGTAATTTAATAGCCTATTTACGCTAAATACAACATTATAAAGATATCTATCTCTATAGGTAGTCATTTATTTTCATATTTTCGAGCACAGTTTAGATCCTCTTTGCCAGGTATCGATAGTTCATTACTGTGAAACCAGTACAGGAAGGTATTCTTGTAGTAGACCAAGACTTGTTGTAGACCACACTATGGGCACATTTTTCTGGTAATGTATGACAATATCATCCCTGATGATCAGAGATGTTGATGGACAGGATACTGTTCATGTACTTCCAGTAGTCTCCCAGATAGTTATAAAATGTCTAGCAAATTGAATATATAATTGAATTATATTGCAATGAAATTCTCTTATTTAAAAAATGCAGTCAACAGTGTAAATTACAAGAGTATGCAATTAATTTTTGATTGCTGAACTTGTTTGCATGTTCTCCCCAAATTGTTTCTACGTGTGAATGAGTTGTTTGTCTTGACACGTGGCCCTGCAAGTGACAGGCAACCCCACCTCTTGCCCAATTACAACTGGGCTGAACTCCAGCACCCCACAACCCCGAGAGCAGGATAAGCGGTATAGATAAAGACTGAACGCTGAACTTGTTGAAAGAAAATTTTCTCCTGTGGAGAGTTAAAGATTCCCCATCACAATTGAATTGTGCATTATTTCAATTTTAGCCACCAAATCAGCAGTGGTACCAGGTTGCCCATGCAGCATCAGCCGACAGTGCAGAACATGGTTGTTGCATTAATTGCATTAATTAATTACATTAATTGCATCAATCAAGAGGTGTTCCCAATAACCCTGAAGTATGACCCACTAAAATTCACCTCCAAGGCATCTGCTATTGAGAGGTTGAGTGTAAAATAAAATATCTGTGAAACGTCTAATAAACACTTGGCATGCGCCCCTCAGAGGGGGATTATATTGCCATTTACCCCATTATCTTTAACTTCCTATTTTGATAACTCAGAACTGAGTATATTTAGAAATTAAGATTTTACATTATGATGCCAATATATATAGTTAGTGGTGCTCCATAGCCTTCTTTCTGAAGTCAAAAATGGATATAAAATTGTTTGTCTTTTTCTAGTAGGGTAATTTAAATTTTCAAAATACTTTGGTCAACAACGTCAACAAAGAACTTCATTATTCATAAAGAACATCAGTCAGATGAGAAGTTGGAGGACCCCGGGGACCCATCAGTTCTATTTTGTTTACACATGGATTCCATTATTAGTGACATTGGCATCACGCTCACTCAGACACACATATTCATACGTCTGACTTTCTCCAACACTCTTTCCAAGATAGCTTCTTCCGAGCAACAAATTAAGGTGAAAGAAATTGGTTCACTTCTTAATTTAGGGGATTTGTATTGACTAGAGGTCCATCTAAGTGTCTCCTCCAGTTTCAAATGCTTGAAATGTGGGAGTGAGCTTTTTCTTTTACATCTATTGGATCAGAGTGATATCCTCACATCAGAGGTAACATTTAATGTTTTTATTGCTTGTCATAAAATTTGTAATCCCAACAGATACATCGCAGTTGCATGAAAAACTTTATTTTCCTCCTGACTTTTAAAATACAATGAGTGTCTTGCTCTATAATTAGGGCACTTACCATGGGCGGTGCAAGGCCAGATACAATGACCTCCCTTGAAATACTGTTGCCCTCTAAAGATGCAGACTGGTCAGGGGAGCTTGTGCTCGTGTGTAATAAGGACTGTTTGTATCATTACAAAACACACACACACACACACACACACACACACAGTAAGGAGGTGATTTACACGCCACCCATGTCTTTAATATAAGAGGGTGGAGAAAATGGGTGGTTCGCCATGTTTATTAAGCAAGACATAAACTGCCCATACCAGATTGCAATTTGAGGTAAAAATACTTGCAATCTTCTCTTTGACTTTACTTGTAACATGAAAGAGATTTAACTTTCTCAAAGCTCTAAACAAAAAAATCTTTTTCGAAAAAGATCCACAAATCATAACTCACCTAAATCTTAAACTAAATTTCTTCAAGTTGTTGAGTATATGGACAAGTGTTGGAGTGCCCATTAAAGCTTGCAGTTTAGCTCTACTTTTCCACAGAGGCCAAATACTTGGTGGACTTTTAAGTGTTTTTTTTCTCCGGAATACCTAGTGGTGCTATATTTAGTCACTGATTTCAACACAACAAAGGGTTACTTTGTAAAGCTAAAAGGAACACACATTTTTTTCCCTTTACTTTCATGTATGGAAAGCATATAAGGCCTTACAGCTGTAACACATAGAACACAGAATAAAAAAAACATTTGCACAACATATTATAGTACAAAATGTACAGTATATGTGATTCATCAGTGATATTAAGTTCAACTTGACTGTGACAGTGTTACTGACATCTCCCTTAAAATCAAGAAATCAATTTATACAGGAGAGATATTGACAATGTAATCATTGTTGTACACTTGATGACCTACATACTTCAAAAATCTTTTAACATGATAACTGTTTAGCTGTACTAAATTACGCTTCTGTATATTTTCTCTTAACCGATATTTTCTAAACAACATTGAATATTTCAGAAGATCAGAAGAAACAAAACTAAATAAGACAAAACAAACCAAAAAAAAAACAGTGCAGCTTAACCAGTACAAATATTAAAGGGCAACATGAGAGATCACATGCAAAAGAGATCTGTTTAATGTTAAGTTTGTCATCAATCAAGAGGATAAGAATGAGGGGCAGCAAGAATTCCAGAATTACCTATAATCTTGTCATCTTGGACATGGTGTTCATGAGGTAAAATCTGGTCAAACCTGCCTTAGTTACACAAACAATTGCTCGACACTGTGGCTATCGTTTAACACTTGCTGCTGTAACATGCTGCAGAAACAAAAGAGGTTTCTTGAAGCTGTGCTCAAAACCCTAACAACTGTGCTGCTTAATTTTGTATGCTTGTATATTTTCCCAAAGGTTGCATTAGCTCCTTTATTACTATTAATGGTTTGGGGTCTGTCGTCAATCCCCTTTGTCTTGGTGATTTCTGCCCATTTAGAATTTACAAGAATTGATTTGTGTTTGTAATCTGGTGAATCTGCTCTTATACTTTTGTTTTGGGTAGTTCTTGTGCCCCTATTTTGTAGTTCTGTGCTCAATTAGCTCCCGTCTTCAGTTTCTCACAATACTTTAGTTCCTGACAAGGCCTTCATTGCTCTTGTCGTCAACATATCCTATGCAGCTCATCTTGAGCTGGCATTTTAAGAGGATTTCACACATAGGAGAACGTCTCTTAGACTGCCATCAATAATTTAGTGATTGCAGTTACTCATGAGAAATTACCGTGATGGATGTAAGCCCCACTCCTGCTGACTGCAGAGGGCCAACATGCTGATGACACAAGCCGTAGTCATTGATTTCCACCAGACCAGATCAGAGCCAAAGCAGAGCCCTACCCTCGCCCTGTCTACGATTCTGGCGCCAGTGCTGTATGCTCTAGCTTTCCTCATTGTGACAGTGATCCAGCAGATGATCATAGGCAAATCCGCAGTTTTATTAAGATATAAAGCTAGGGTCAACCTCATACTGCATATTTTCTGTTTTTCCATGTGCAGTATTGCCAGATATTAGAATTGCATGGTATTTTGATAGCACTTGTAATGACCACCAACAATAGTCAGATCTGTTATCTCCTGCTCTTGCTGGCAGACAGTATAGAAATCGGTGCTTGCCTGAACATCAGAAACTGGAAATGTCAGTGAACCCATTCTTATTCTTCAGACTTTGTCAGATGGTGGTTTGCCGTCCAAGTACCACAACAAGATATTCTGCGTTACTGTGAATTTGTGTGCTTCATTTCTAGCTTAAAAACAATCACAGGACTGAAAACATGGAAAGGAATGGGCATATAGATTATCAGGTTACTTAAAATAAAACTTTCCAAAAACTGTATTTCCAAACATTTTTTGTTCTATGATAAAATATGAGAATGATTAGAAATAACCTAGTGCAAGGATCGGCAACCTTTAACACCCAAAGAGCCATTTGGACCCGGTTTCCACGGAAAAGAAAACACAGTTACACAGCCACAGTTACTTTTAGACGTCTAAAATAAAGGTACCACTGTATATTTTGCTTTTTCATATTTTGCCTACCTGTAGTTTAAAGTCTCAACAAATTGACGGCATCTTGGCAGGTATACCGGCTTTGTAGAGTGTGACGTATATTTTGAGCGTTGAAAAATAATAAATATAATTTTATTTTCATATTTCAAGATCACAACAATCCTCCAATTTAGAACTAAAATTAAAAAAGGAACTAACACAAATAAAATACACTTCAATTAAATACATATGATTTATTTTCCCAAGCCACTCAGGGCCGCATTGTAAGGATGAAAGAGCTGCATACGGCTCGGGAGCCGTGGGTGTCCGGCCCCTGGCCTAGTGTAACCCCAGCTGTTTCAGAATGTTTAATTCAACAACCAATTGCAAATGAGAGAGAAAGAGCTATTGGGCTTTTATTTGTTAACTGTTGATTGTTTTGGAATACACTTAAATATATTGGTTACTTTTGTAAGAATACTAATGATGATGATGATGACGCCAACAACAACAACAACAACGACAACAATACAATAACTATATGAGTAATAGTATATAGCATACAATATACAATATAAATTATTACTATTATTATCATTATTATTATTATTATTTATATTATTATCTATTTATTTCAAATCTGAAAAAAAAACAACCTCTTAATTATTCTGCATTGAAATGTGCACATTGAAATGCAATAGCTTGGAAATCATGGAAAATTCAAATTTCATAGAAAACTGGTCAGCAATTAATTTTAAGTGACAATTATGTGATAATGGCAAATCAGCGGGAAATTTCAGCGGGACCTGAAAAGCTGGGGAGCTTACACACCAGACGTTATCCCTTCCTATCCTTGAGGTCACGACCTCCACTTACTACATGGCAACTTATGTTTGGATACCCGTGTTAAGATATATTATCAGTTATCCACATGAGCCTAAAAATACTTGATGACTTAACAAAAAAAAAAAAACTTCTGTCATTAACAACACACAAATTAAACTGACACAAGGACTTATCAGTGTACAAGGGTAGTTTAAAATGACAGTCCTTTCAAACGCAGAATACTTGCTCACCGTTACTTCATGTTTGTGCTTTACCGTGCAGAATAATCCATCTGCCATTTTGTTCTTGCCAAAAAGGTGAATTATCCCTGAAGTCACCTTTAAAATTTGAATTGAACAAAATGTGAAACCATAATTCACTGACATCACAATATCCTCCCAAAGTCAGCTAGTCCACTGCCCAAATGGGAACACACCTGCTCAGTGTTATACCTCAGTCATTGTATTCCCCTGCTCTCTTTTCTCATTTCCTCTTATATTCTAATTACATTCTCCTTTTTTAAATGGGTCTGTGATCCTTTAAAGATTATCAAGATAATCTGAACAATTTAATGTTGAATAATTGAGCATACAAATGGGTTAGAACAAAACAGAATTAATCTTCTATCATTTTATTTTCAGTTCCAGTTTTGTCACAATGATGAACACAAAGGATACCTGGGGGACATAAGAATGCTGTTTAAAAAAAGGAAAAAAGGGTTGGTGCAAATCAATACATCCAAATTCTTGTTTTTTTAATCACTGAAAGAACTTGACCTTCTGATCGGATGCATTCGTACAGTATGTGCTCGGTGGGGTTTTCAGTATATTCACCCAAAATAGTCTAATATTGTTCACAGATATATCCCCAGAGTTCATGCAGGGACAGAGACCATTGATGATTTAAACATTCAGAATGTTCTTTTATACAGCCCCCTAAAGAGACCCCAGCATGTGGTTCCACTCAGATTATAATAAGTGTGATTTACCCACGACTTGATATTTTCAGACAAGTAAACTTCTTGGTTTCTAAACACCCTCCTCACATCTCCACACAGTCACATCTTAAGTTTACTGCAACTGCTTGGAGGGTTCTTCTTATTAAGTGTAAATTCTCTTATTAAATTTTGTGACACTTCGTATAATTTTGAATACATAAGATTCCCAGTGTTCTATCTTTGCTAAATGAGTTAAACCATAATTTGCACTCCAAGGGCTGTAGCTATGGTTTATGCTTGTAGCCACTCCTTCATCCTCCTTTCATTCTTGATTAACTTCTCTGGCTAATGGAGGGTTTCCTGTTAGAAGAAATAAATAGAAAACATGCTCGAAGAAAGCATTTAAAAATATATGGTGTTTTGAAATGCAGTGTGGGATGAAAAGGATGCAAAATAAAGGTATAAAATTTGGATTTCATGGAAATATGGGAAAAGTCCTTTGTAACGAATACACTGAATTATTTTGTAAGGTGTGTACCAGCTCCTGTTTAGCTTACACTGGACAAAAAGAAGATCTTAAAACCCTTTGTAGTCTTGTGCTTATGCTGAAGCCAATTTCTGCCGCTGAGCAGAGCCCAACAACATCTGGAATAACGTCAGCATTTAAAACTCACAATCTACTGTTAAACAAATCGCCCTGATCATTACTGCTAAATATCAGCAACTCTTGAATCCAAATATTCAAGACTGAGTTGTTGGACTTTTCCAGCATCAGTAGTAATCTATTTTTGGTACAGTGAATTGAAAAGTAAGCTTGCAAAAAGCAGATAGCTAACACGGATCATGTCTTTTTATAAACTGTTGGTCTCTACTGATAATACATGTTCATTAGAACATATTGTCTTGGCGGAAGTCATGGAGGTCAGAAAATATTCCCAAAGACCATGTGCAGAAACTGCACGTAGCAAAAGTGTTTTCAAAAACTAGTAACTTACAACCTGCCATACATTTTGAGCAAATCCCGAGCTATTCAGTACACTGTAAATTAGGTTCTAGAGTTAGTGCAGTTGTTTCAATAAATCTAAGGATTTATAAATTATTTCAGAATGTAGTGAATACATGAGAGGGATACAAAAAATGTTTTGACTTATTTCAGCTAAGGCCAAGTGTACAGAGGGATCAGGTAGGATTGTACAAAAGATTTTAGTGATGGCCCTTTTTTGGCCTAATTTGATTTATTATACATAAGACAACAAAATACTCATCTACACTAAATCCTGAAAGTTATTATTTCAAATTACATAATTTGCAATTCAAATGACTGCATGCACAGTGCTCCAATTGGACGAGCGGATCTTTCACTGTAATGGTGAGAAAACTGTCCTGGTTGATTCTACTATCAACAACCCAGGCTGTGCGAGCTGTCGCGCTTGACTGGACCAGGACCAGTTCTCCCAATGACATCTTCGCACGCAAAGACAAAAGAGCAGCTGTTAAGCTGTTAACTCCAGACTGGCCACCTTCATCTACAGAGATGTCATCAGATGGGGCCTCTTGGTCATCACATTAAAAAAGGCGCCAGTGTTTTGCTTTGGCCTGCTTTTTCCTTTTGTGTGTGTTCTTTAAACCGAACAGCTTCCAGTCAGAAGAGTGACCCCAACAAAGTTTCCATTTAAGCTTTAAGAAGGCAAAGAGGAAAAAGACACTGGCAGTGTGAGCCTGAGTGTGTGTACAAAGTATCTGAAATTTGCATTTGGAAAACAAGGTTTTTGTCAAAAATGGTGAGATCTAGGTACATCATTCATTGCTGTTGACTTGCAGGTCAGATGATAATAATGTCTTTACATGAAACAGTTCATGTTTCATGTAAAGGTATATTCAGCACAAGGTGAATAAAATAAGTTTACTGAACATTGCTGGGCTGAAACTTTATAGAGCCAATAAATATCAATTTTCAGAATCGCAAAATTATTAGTTTGGCCTTATTAAAGCCAACAGATACATGCTTTTGAATTACTTTTAATTGTCTAGTGCCAAATCTCTTGGTATTTTATAATTTGTAACAAATGAGATGTTTCTCAGGTCTGGTCTCAAAAAATGGTGAAGATAATGTTATAATGTTAAAATATCTCTAACAGGGGGTGCCAAAAAACAAGGAGGGAATCAATCACATGATCACTCCCTTTAAAAAATGGTACCACAATAACATGTTTGTGAATACATATGAGGAAGGGTTTTTGCTCGAAATGTCATGTGAGAATAAGTTTTTTGAACTATGTGTAAAATAAATTATCTTTATTTTGTGGAGCACTTTTGGTATGCAGATTTTTTTTTCATACCTCTATCTTGATACTGGTCTACCACAAATAATCTCACAATCGAGGACTGTAGTGCACTGCGGTGTTTCTATTCCATTAAAACCCTGCTGATTGATTGTGTTACCTGTGGACAGAGATAAACAGATTCCTCAAGAAAGTGAATTGAAATATTTTGCAGACGTTCTTTATTTTAATACATGCTGATTTTTTTACACCCTCCTCCAAATGTGAAAGTTTCAAATATACAATGATGTAGCATTTGACAAACATGTATATAGTTTACATCATAAATAAGAAATGCCTCCCAACTCATCACATGACTCAGGTTTAAGTACCTCTGAAAGCCTTTGGTATAAGCAGCGATATGACATGCACTATTCTCTTAACAATATGAATGTTGAAAATATTTAAGACAAAACGCCATTGTGAGTCTTCCTTTGTGTAGTCGGTCAGTTAAAGTAAAAGTAAGTTCGGGGAAAACACAGACCAAGCACAGCTGCAGTCGCAGAGTTGACCAAAGAAGGAACTGCTTGGTGGCAGGGCGGCTCAGCACAGCAGCATTGGCGACCTGAACAAAATCACATAGAAAGCATGCCGTTAAAGCAGTTCTTTCCCAAATGGCTTTATTGGTGGCAATCATTCAGATTGATGGGGTCTCCTTGCATTTCCTTGCAGTCTAGGTTCAGAACAAACTGCATAGCAAATAAATCTGCAAAAACCTTTACAGATGGAGAGTTTCTTTCTAATCAAATAGTTAAATCTCTTATGTCTTTTGCGAAGATGTTTTATATTTATATGACATCACCTTGCTGAGCCTATAAAGTGTGTGACTGACAAAGTGAGTGACTGTCATTTGAAAATCAGAAAAGGAGCCGGCAATGAAAAAGTCTGTTGCGTCGTTGATGGATGCAGTTAATGGAAAACAACCAAATTTTTTGCAAAGCACAATGATCGAGTTGACAGCCATCAGATTCAGCTTTTTATAGATCCAAACCATGTGCATTAGAGAGATCATTTCCAGTTTTGATGCGGATGTAGTTTTCATTTTAAAAGACATTGCTTATTTGATAGTAGTCAGTGTGAATCATTTTTCCTATGGAAAAGTTAAGGAAGCAAACATGAGAACTGTTGGACATTACAAGTGTGAGGTGTAATGCAGCCATTTTGCAATGACTTTTCCCAGTGTGAGGACTTTTAATGCTCAATTTTCATTGAACCTTGATTTTCACTGTTATTTTGAAGCTGTAATTTTGTGGTACCGTTGAAGTGAATTGGGTTAAACTGACAGTCTCTTTTAATATTTTGTCCCACCCATAAATGTACATTATAATGGGGGGTGATGGGGTGGTGCTACAAAATTACAGTCAGAAATTCATGCTTGTCTTAACAACAACTCATGATCCAACAACAGAACCATATAATTAAACACAGCATCCTCTTAATAAGATTTTGTATCACGCTTCAGACAAAAGTAATTGGGCATGTCTTTTTTTTAATTTTATTTTGTCTTTTTACATGTTTATGTATATTGAACTTACTGTGTGTGCATGTGTGTGTGTGTGCGTGCGTGCGTGTGTGGGTGTGTGTGTGTGAGTGTGTGTGTGTGTGGCTCTATAGGGGCACCAATTCCCGTATTACTGTAGCACAGAGAACAATACTTTCACTCCTCCCACTGCGCTCAGCTAGGGTGTGATTTTAGCCAATAAAATCTCTGAAACCTGCAGTCAGTTGGCTGGTGGGGGGGGAGATGAAGAGATAGAGAGAGAGAGAGAGAGTGTGAGAGGGAGAGGGAGAGAGAGAGAGAGAGAGAGATAGGGGGAGGGCCAGCAAGAGTAAAAGAAAAGTTGGGCAGCCACACTGATGCACTCTGCTGGTTCCTGCAACAGAACTCACTGTGGTTTTATCTCCATCCTTCCTATTCCTGGCTGCTGCACATTTTGGTGAAAAACTGCAGATGAATGAAATCCCGGTGGACAAACTGAAATGGACATACATGGATTTTTTTTCTCCGGCTTTTTTCAATTTGATTTTTCTTTCAAGGGTTTTCTTCACTTGGATCCAAGAAAGTGCTGCAACTCCTGTAACTAATTTGGTCTCAGCTTTGTGGAAAATGTGAAAACATCTCCTCAGAGATGTTGTTGCATTGGCAAGACAAACTTTGTCTTTGGAAGCATGGAAAGTCATTGCTGCAATTTAAACAATGGCAGATAATCCTCAACAAGTCTGAAAAGTAAGCAATGTATGGAATACTGATTTTAATTTCACATACTTTTGCAGAGAAACAGCTCTTTCAAGCAGCCAGAGCTTGTAACAAGTGTTTTGTTGACTTCAAGTAAAAAAGACAAAAAAAAACATCAATTTCTTGTGACCGGATTGTGGAGGTGAATTATGGATGGCAACCTGAGCATTGCAGTATCCAGTGGTTTTAATGACACAGGACCCTACCACCCTGCAGCTGGACTCTGGAGCCTTGTCATACTTGTCATCATCATACTGATGATAGTGGTGGGAAACCTACTTGTCATCATTGCTATAGCCTCTACCTCACAACTACAGACGACCACAAACACCTTCATCATGTCTCTGGCATGTGCGGACCTTATCATGGGTGTCCTGGTGGTGCCCCTGGGAGCCACAATTGTGGTGACAGGCAACTGGCAGCTTGATGAAACATTTTGCGACTTCTGGACTTCTGTGGACGTCCTGTGTGTCACAGCAAGCATTGAGACTCTCTGTGTTATTGCAGTGGACCGCTATATAGCTATTACCAGGCCCCTCAGACACAAAGTTCTGCTCAGCAAGTGGCGTGCCAGGATAATAGTTTGTTTAGTGTGGGTTGTGTCCGCCTTAATTTCCTTTGTGCCAATTATGAAAGGCTACTGGCGCGCAGATGATGACATAGAAGTGAAGAAGTGCTACGATGACCCAGCATGCTGTGACTTTGTGACAAACAGGGCCTTTGCAATTATATCTTCAATAGTGTCCTTTTACATCCCACTTCTCATAATGATATTTGTGTACGCCAAAGTTTTTCTAATAGCTAGACGGCAGGTGCAGCTCATAGATAAGAATCGATTGCGGTTCCAGAATGACTGTTTAACAGCACAGACGCAAATTGGCTCCCACATTAACAATTTCTTGCCGTCAGTCTGTGCAAGCACCAGTAGCTGTAACAGCGCACAACGGAGGAAGAGTGCCAAGCGCAGACCGTCACGGCTAATAATGGTCAAAGAGCACAAGGCCCTCAAGACTTTGGGTATTATCATGGGGACCTTTACTGTTTGCTGGCTGCCATTTTTTGTTGCCAACATCATTAGCGCTTTTGATCGAAGCGTTCCTTCAGATGAGATTTTTAGACTGTTGAACTGGCTGGGGTATATCAACTCTGGTCTAAATCCCATCATCTACTGTCGGAGTCCAGAGTTTCGTAATGCTTTCAAGAACCTGTTGGGCTGTCCATGGCTGTCCAACCTGTGGCTCAATTCTTTCTATAAAGAGGTACGGACTCGTTGCTCATGCTTTCTGTGGAAGGCTGAATCAGGCTCAGCAGGCAACTTTCAAAAAACTCCAACGGGAAGCCTTGCCGGTTCACAGGAAAGCAGCAAAAGCGAGGAGGCTTCTGATGCTCATCACCAGTCCAACGGCAGCACACAGTTTAGTGTCATATCAGAACCCGAAACAAAGTTGTAAGTTCACTTTCTTTCATTTAACAGTCAATGTGTTAAAATTTATATTTTGCCTCCTGCAAATACAAAGATGGAGTCACAGTGTCAGACACTAAAACATATAAACTTGTAACAGGTAATGTGTGAATGTATGGCAGGACATGCACGACACACCTGTTTGCAACATGGGAGAAAACTATGAATATTTACACTATTCGCATCAATCCGAGCATAGCATTATAGAATTTAATAGATGTTCATGTTGTTCTTTGGCTATGTCTTTCTTAATAAAAATGTGACAGTGTTATATTTACACTGTGCTTTACAATGGGGGAATACTTTCAGAAATATGAAATTTTTCAGAGTTCCTCATCGCTGATTAATTTAGGAGAGTTAAGTAATACATTGGGGCTCTTTCATATGAATTTTCAACAGATCATATGCACAATGAAGGATTAAAAACACAATGTCACAGAGACTCAATTAATTTGACACTACTTATCACTAATAGACATCCTGTTGCAGATAAGCAAAGTGTTGTATAATGTCACCAGTGTACACACTAATTCTTGTTTACGTGTGTGTTTGCTGTGTTTTGAGAAACTTTTTTCACTGAGTAATGAAAAAGATAAAGATTCAAAATCAAACAAAGCTTTTGTTTTTGTAAATTGCAGTGTACAAATTATTCAGTTTCAAAAAGTAATCACTGATTTTGACTTAGACATTCTGCACATGTTTGAAAAATAGAGATAATGGCAAATGGTTGTTTTATCAACGATTTATGCACAGTCAACTTAAAGATGTAAAATAGAAATTTGGTACCTATAATTATAAATACATGTTTTCCAGTTATTGTATTATCCAATTATTGTAGTGAAATTAAGACGGCTTAAACAAAAAAAACAACTTATGCAAATTTTAAAAAGACTTTTTGAAAATGTCATGTGCTCTTAAACTTCATGGTGCTTTTGCAATTATTACAAGTCGAACGTAATGTACAGTATGCCATTTGTACACATCAGTGTCTTGCCGTCCTGATGTTAAATGGGGTGAGAGGAACTGTACTGAAAATGAATCCGTTTTAAATTATCAGCTGCTGTTAGGGTGTATTGATATTTCAAAATATAAACTTAAACTTAATAGTCGGATCTTCGCAGATGTTTCAGTTCAGGCTTGAAAGTTGTATCTGTACACTGCCAGAAGTCACTGTAGAAAATTAACTATTTTCCACATATTTTTCAAAACCCTGTGATACTGCAGAGACTTCATGCTGTAACAGTAGATGAGGTATCTCAAATGTATTGTATCAGGAAAGCTGTAAAACAGCAGCGCTAAACATGCTGATTCTGAGAACTGCATAGTCAATTTGAGGAAGTTTGAGCATATTAATGTCACTCTCTGCTTGTCTGTGTGCCTCAGCCTGCCCTGCCCAACACTCCCTGCAGGAGATAAATCTTTATCACATATGCACAACATTTCCCCTCAAAACATGACAGGCGGACAGCCAATGGAAAGTCGGTGAGAATAGGTTAACTGGGGTAAGACAGCAGAATGTTCAATCCATTATTATCTGAATGTGCAGGTCAGCCAGAGAATGCACATAGTTATTTGAGTAGTTGTACAAGGACAATGCCTTGTCAGTTCTATACTTTCTTTAATATGACAACAAATAAGAGCAAACAAAATGTAAAAAACAAAAATAAGGCAAATGTAAAAAATATTCATAATTTCAAAATATCCTAATTTTATTAGATTATAGCTCTCAGTATCAGTTTATATTATGAATTACAGTTGAAATACTGAAGCGAAAATATGTACCTTACTCTAACCATGGTTCTGATAACAAATGAGTCAACAACTAAAATATAATAGTTGTTGTCACAACATGACAGTGTCAGAGTTCAATGCAGGTTATTATGCAGGTTGAATTTGAAGCTGCATACTTTCAGATATTAACACATTTGATTTCGGTCATGCTTATGAGCATTCAAACCATCCGATTAAGTCTCGGATGTATATCTCTCTTATGATATACAAGTCATAATTCAAATCCCACAGGAATTACAGGAATAACTCTGCTCTTCGTTTGTGGTCTGATTCTCATGAATCTGCTACTAGTGATGACTAGACATAAACATATTTCCCCTAAATACCAAAAGATTATTTCTTCTTCTGTTTTACAGTATATATCCCAGTGGAATTTGAACAGGCATAATCAGTAGCCATGACATTTAGGACTACATAAAAGTCCTCCTTAAAAGGAGTCTGGTGTGTTCTGTAATAAATCATTTGAGGTTACGGCTGAGTGGGTTCACACTGGATTTTGAACGGTGATACCGAAGTAAATGAGTCCAGCCATTCCCACTGACTGTAATGGGTGGGTTTAATGTTGCAAAAACTCCGTTTTGTATCTTGTTGACTGTTGATGCTTTAGTTCCATCATAGCATCTTCCGTTGTCTGAAGCTCACAGTTGTTCACATATTGTTGTGTATATATTAACAAGCAACATAATAGATCAAATTTGTCGACTTTTTCATTTTAAAACCTGGAACTGTACAATTGTATGGTCAGTTAAGTCAGGCGTTGATGTATCCCAGACCTGATAAGGCTGCGTAAAATCACTGACATGAATGGTTACCAGGGAAGACTCAGCGTACTCCATGATCCAGACTGGCAATTATCAATAGTTGCTTTGTTTTCACAGAAATATATGCAGGCTTATCCCCGCTGCCCTTATCACCTTCTACTGCAGCCCTCAGACTCGGCCACATATGCACATTTAAAATGGCAAGTGCAATTCCTCACTAATCTGCATAATAGCATTTTCTACCCATCGATCATGATCACTAAATAATTGTCATTAAAGTAGATGTGGAGGGATCCGTACAACCTTTCATGCGGTTTAATACAGGTTCACTTGTTTTCCAGAGTTTACATCAAGTATTTTGCCACTCAAACTGCTTCTCCATTAGTTTTTAATATGCGTATGATAATTATTTAACTCGATTCCTGATTCCTGTTTGCACAGTTCTTTAGCCATCCGCCTTCTCTGAGATAAGCCATAAAATACAGTACTGTCACATAATAACAGACTAGATGAGCTGGAAAAGAGCTTTGAGTTTTACTATTATTTATGATTGATACTTCTATCGCTAGGTGGCAAAAGGGCATAGTGGTTAGCAGTTCCGCAGCACAATGGACCCTGGTTTGATTCCCACAGGGGGCCTTTCTCTGTGGAGTTTGCATGCTCTACCTGTGTTTTCTCCGTTTTTCTCTTATGGTACAATTACATGCAGAAGGTTAATTGGAAAAAATGCCCAGATGGTTGAATGAATGGTTTTGTCCATATGTTGCCCTGCAATTGACTGCGACCAGTCTAGGATGTTCCCCGCCTCTCGTCCAATGACAACTGGGATTGGCTCCAGCATCCCCACAACCCGGACTGCAGGAAAAGCGTTAGATAATGGGTGGAAGACTACAGCTTCTTCCAGTGAAAGGAGATCTGCAACCATTTTGCACATGCTCGTATGAAAAAAGTAGTTACCAAAACCATGCAACGCCCACTGACAAACTTCTGTAATGTTTTCACCCATATAATGTTGCTGATCCTAGTGCTGTTTTAATTTCAGGTTTTTAATTCTTCAATTTGGTTAAACTTTCATTTCTAAACCATCAAGTTTTTGAGCTGTTTTTCTGGCCCCCAAAATAATCACCCATTCAGTTAAGCGTCTAGTTGGTAATTAGTTTAATCGACCATTCCACTGTGGCCGCTTTGGTGTACTTGTTTTGTAACACATCAACATACATTAGTATGACATTTTTACACATCGGACAGAAATTAAAATTGAAACTAAATTCTTTGGGGTGAAATGGATCACTTGTAGAACTGATCAGAAACCTGATGACAACAAACTTTCTTTAAAACATTTTTTTTTTTTTTATATTGGTAGAGTCTCCTAGACATCATTCTCAGTTTATGTTTGGTTTTTGGCACAAAACAGGAAGATGCAGGAGCGATCCAAGTAATCCATGTCTTGGTATCCCAGGATCCTTCAGGTCAGTTCAAAACTATAGAAACCCTTTGCTATGACAAGCTTAAACAAAGACACAGCTGATGATAGTCAATATCTACATCTGTGTCATCTTTTTAAAAAATAAGAATTATTATTTTGTGAATAAACACATTTGCAGTGTCACCAAAAAACTAAAGTAAGAATTTTCGGTAAGAGTGGACAAATATTTTTACAACCTTGGAAAATTGAAGAACCAAGAACCAGGTTATGTGCAATAGTTGAAAGTACAAATGCAGTCCTAGATGTTTGCCTCAATTTACTTTTGAAAGTGGATTCTATGGTCATATGTTTGTGAGTTCATGTCATATTTGGCAACCATAAAACAGATATATATGGCATATGATTGTATTTGTTGACATTTAATCTTTCACTGTTTCAGTGTGGCTAAATTAAACGCACACGTGAACAGATCACACAAAGCCTGGACAGATGGTGAAGAATCAATATAAATACTGACTCACCGCTGTCACTGAAAGTGGATCATTACTCAAATTGATTGTGTAAATATTCTAGTCACATTAGTTTATATCCATTAGGCCAAAGCTAATATAAAAAGAATCACGCTTACGTTGAAGCTGCTCAAGTTTATACTGGTAAAAGGAAGCTCTGTGTTAATGTGTTAAGTTTAGCTCAGCGTAGTATTAATGGGGAGGATAATATGACAAACACTAACAGTCTTTCCTATTGAGTCATGCAACACTCAGGGGGGGCAAAAAATATTTATGGTCAGTCATAGCCAGTGATTGGCAAATGGGTGGCACTACCTTTTGCAGATGTAGATTATTAAGATTTTTAATTCATAATGGCCCAGGCTTTTGCAGCAATACGGAGTTTGATTAAAGATGAGCAAATGGTTTTTAAGCATCTCAACATGTCATGAAGTTTTAACCCAAGCATTACTTCATGTTATGTTTAGGGATCAGTGGGATAACAGCATGATAACACATAACAAGGAAGCCAGCGGGACACTTCCAAAGCTCCCTTTCAAATTCAGCCTCAAATAAGCAGCATTGAACACTTGAAACAACACTTTTGAGGTTTGAAAACATCTTACAAAGGAAAACCTTTGTCCCCCAATGAAAAATATGTAAAAAATAATCATGACCAACTTAAGCTGATCATATGATCTATCTATGCATTCAAATAAGTAGCAGATGTTTCCCTCGCCTTTAATTGAATTTGTAAGTCTGGTGACATGTAAAATATTGCCATTACATAATGTTCTAAATTCATGTTTGTAGGGATAAAGTTATGAATGAATTTAAAACTGAGCAGGGTCAATTTGCATTCAATATTGTATGTGATTTCTGTACTTTTGATTACTATAGCCTTAACAATAAAATCTTAAAGTGAAGATATTTAAGAAAGAAGCTAAAACACTTTAAAAAACTACTTATTAAAAGGTAGAATTTTCATTTGATATTCATTCAACATATGTGAATTCTGCAAGGGCCGTGGTGGTGTTTCTCTGCATGTTTGTTTTCATATGCGCTGAAATTTCTCAGAGGTGTAGGCAGTTCATGTCTTCCTGTGGAGACATGTACTGCGACAGCGATACCATCCAGATTCCTGTCGCGTTGGGGAAAAGCGACACACTCAAGAGAAAGCTTTGGAGAATTCAAAGAAAAACAAAAGTCTCACTGTAAATAAAAAAAAATAATAATTGTAAAATTGAAAAAAGCTTAGGACAAAGGGGAATGAGGCAGAAATGCTGAAACACTTATTTCACCTCAACAACATTAACACATAACTTGCAAAATAATGTTGTTATTGTTGTTGTTGTTTGTCTGATACAAATTGATACAAATGTGCCATACAGGGTTTGACAGGTGCGTACGTACAAGTATAAAGCATTTTCTTATCCAGCAACAATAAGCTATTTTTCTAAAGCATGAACCAATAACACTTTTAGAAATCAAACGCCATTCCGAGGAAATAAATGTTTTGCCATGTTGACATTGATAAGGTAAAACAAAAATCAGTCTACATTTAAATAAATAATAATCAGTTAAAAAAAAAAAACATTAGCAAAATGATCTAGAAGCATGAAAAAGGGACAAAAAATATTGCAAAAATAACAATTATAGTTAAAAAAGTTACAGATAAGTTGCTTTTTCTATATTTGTAACAAAAGGGTTATTTTGCATTTCATAGTGTTTATACAATATATTATACAAGTGTCTGTTTCATCCATAATATGTTAGAAAGTGATATAATATTGACATTTAACCCACATGTCAATGGCAAAATTTAAATTCGATATTTTTCTCATAAGTTAAAAAATAAATAATTGGAACTTTCTGAATGGGACTCTTCGTGTATTGCCGTCAAATTAAATGTAATAATTTTTTATTTGGTATAGATGTGCCAAATAGAAGAACTTGTTGATTTAAATGTGTGTGACTGCATTGTGTTGATATAACATTCAGTGACTCAGATCTGTAACGCTGTTATGTTACAAATAAATTTAACAGTGATAGCCCCCGAAAAAATATTCTGTTTTATGCGATCACAATTTCATAAAAATTCCCAAATTTCCAATGTCTTATCTAAGAATGAACCCAAGCTCTTTAAAATGGCTCAAGTCATCAAATATGTATCCAGTCTGTGAGGTGAACCACCCAGAGAGTTGTAATGTACTTAAAAGATGCACTATATTGTTACATGTAATGGAAAAAATGAAATGAAAAAATTAATGATTTATGTGTTCTTCTGTTTTCAGCTTTACTTTACAGGAAAAAATGGATGAGAACTGTGAAATATTAAGCTACTGAAACAATGTCTTCAGCAATTACTGTGAATCCTACAAAGGGTAGAACCAAGCTGTGGTGGACCTTACCCTGAGGAGGAGAAAGAGCCGCAGTCAGACAGACTCACAACGGTGAGCAGACTGGACTGATAGGAAATAACAGATGATACGGTCTGGTCTGAGCAAGAAAAGCGAGTGCACGGTCTTCTCTATGGAAAAGAAATGGACACTGGTTGGCATCAGGTGACACGTGGAAACCGCACATGTCCTCGATATACTGTTTGCTGTAGATTCTGTTCCTGTGTAGGAGAATGTTTCAAGTCTTTAAAAGCAAACCAGTAAACCGTGACATAGAGTCGATGTAGCGAACCCAAGGTTTACAAAAGAAAAGAATCAAAGTTATTTTATACATTATATTATCTTAAATTATTTATGTTAAGTGTTGGGTAATGTCATATTTAAAAGTATCTTGTAACATTATTTCTGCCATTAAAAGTAAGTAGTTTTGTTGCAGGGTTACCTACTGAGGAAAACAAAAGCATTCGTTTTAATAAGTACTTTTGTTTTAATGAAAAGAAGAAAGGAAAGCTTTTATAACAATTGCAAATGACTACAAAATGACCTTAGATAAGCCTTAATCCTTTAAGATTTTGGCTTTGACACCATTGCATGGCCATTTTAAAGCCACAGTCTGTAACTCTGCAAACTAATGTGATGTTGTCACAAGTCTGTCAACAAACAGGCATCACACTTTAAATCTCACAGGTATTAAAGCTGTTGCTGTAGCCTCAAACAGTCAGTGAACCTTGCTGAATACAAAGTAAACCATCTGCACCTTCAGAACATAGTTCACACATAATGTCTCATTGGTATTCGAGGCCAGGAAAATATATCTATCATTGGAATAAAAACAAACCCTGATGCTTTTGTGTCACCTGCACCTCCCCTAAGACTTTGCCTTACGCTACTTCCCAAAATCGTTTTTGATAAACAGAAAATCCAACAGAAAATAAGCGTTGTCTGGCAAAATTCTGGTCGGAATGTTTTTTCATAATGACAAAAAACTTGATTTCATTTTCAAAAGGTTTTTAGGACATTAAGTAAACTGAATCAGCTCTGTTATCAGCTTTTATGTTTCTTTTTTGAGGTTGAACTCTGTGTCTACTTAATCATTAGTTTCCTTGTAGCAACAATAAGGAGTTTCAATTTGACGTTGGTTCCCCTGTGGACAGAAGTATTTGAGCTCTTTTGCAGACGTAAATGTCCTATTTCAAAAACAGGTTAACTTGACCAAGCCTCGAGCGTGTTGTATATCCTGCCAGTAATCATGTAGAAATTCTTGGACTGCGTTTGACAACGAGAAAACACCTCCCTAAAAAAAACACGTCATTTATTATCATTTGATTATCATTTTCAATTCATTCATCCCGCCTAAGCATGATTCATAAATTTAATTTGGATGAATGCTCAGTCCCCCCAAACAGATCCCGTGAGACATTGAAATTTTTTTCAACAATTTTCCAGTCCTTTAGCTAATGCTCACAAGTTTTCTTAAGCAGGTCATGTCACGGCATCATTGTTATATTAAGAATGCTTTGAAACAAGTTAAAAACTCCTTCTTGTGGGGTTTCAATGCCCAAATCTATGTTAAATCATACCATAAATCTCATTTTTGAGATGTATTGTCTGTTGACATCTTCTGTAAACACACGTCATAGAAATTTCCAGTCGACTTTGTGAAATTGTGCAATATAACATATTTTAAACTGCTGGCAAATATAGCAGTAAAACACTCTTGGCTGACAAGCATTCCCTTCCTCTCATTGTCTGGTAAATGGCTTCAGTATGATGCAGACAATAATACACGTGGGGAAACACTACAGCAGTGTTCTTCTCATATGGCTCATCTATTAGTTTGTCATTTTAGGACACATGTCGTGAATCTTTACCTACATGTTTTGCATTGACAAATAAAATATCAAAAACTAGTTGCATGTGCAATTTTACTGCTGGGGTTGAATTTTGAGGTTTTTGGTCTGTATTTGAGTTTTCTCCCTTCTGTAGCTGTCTCAAGGTTAGTTGCTCTTTATTGTTCACTCAATTTATAAAAATTTCAATACGATTCATAACCATAACCTATTAATTTGATGCTCGTCATCTAAGGAGGGGTGGAGTGGGGGCTTGGTGTAGTGCCTGCAAGCGAACTTACTTGTAAAAACATGTAAAACATATAGGGCAGAAGCTGTGTAAGGAACAAACACACTTCTGTTTACAGAGGTCTATTCATGACTTACTTATTTGAATTATTATTTTTGCTAAAAATTTTAATGCATTAATCATTATTGAACAATGACTCAAAAGTCCACAATTCCCCTCACTGGTCGGAGTGATGCTCCACTTAGAACAAAACAACCCAAACAGAACAATCGGCCAGAGTAAAGTAATTTGTATACTTGTATTGTCTGCAGGAAGGAGTTGTCATTATATTGCCACAGTTTGAGCTTGAAGTACTGAATCAATACAGTGCAGACGTTAGGCGTTTTTTTAGGCGACCGCGATGCCTGGTTTACGCCTAACCCTTATGGTGCGTCGGGGTCTAAGATAATGTCTGCTGGCAAAAGGAGGGTCACATTGATATGAATACATATTTGTGGCAAATTTACACGTAATCTGTAAATGCAAAAAGTCTTGTTGTCTTAATAACTTAGTGACTCTGCCAAGGTCCTTTTTTTTGAAAATAGATAATCCAGCCCAGATGTCCCCTTGCTGCTGATTGGCTGAATTGAAGTGTGTTTTCTGGTGATTTAGCCCAAGTCCAGTTTAGCAGATAGCAATCACTGCCAGAAGCTTTAACAGCAGAGTTGGTTCTCCCGAATGCTGACTTCTCACACACATTATTGACATTTGGACAAGCTGTAACACAGGGGTAAAGAACTCTCATGCTCAATGGAAGTGTTCACAAATTTTTTCTTCAGTTGTAGATGATGTTTCACGCAATGTATGACAAAATCCTAATCTCACTTTGATTTCAAGCCCTCATTTTACTTTTCAGTGCAAGGCAAAACGTCCTGCTGTATGAAAACACAACTATGGCCCCCGCTTTAAGAGGCCTCGCCCACCAGAACCCCCACCATCATAGGCTTGGCTGTTTTTTGAGTTAACATTGTGTTGTTTTTTTGAACGGGACTTTACAAGATTATGGACTTTAATAAATAAACCTAGAGAAGAGTGCAAGACGTTTAAAAACAAACGGCAACTAGCATTATCTCTGCCAGGGAAACTGTATAAGTCTTGAAATGTCATCCAGTGAAAAGCCACAACAACTCAACATGGAAACTATTATCCTGTCTGAAGTAAGGCTACAAGCTTATCAGCTGATTCCTGTTACAATGTTTATCATAGCAAGATTAGATCATGGTTCATTCCAAAAAACACTACAAGAAATTTAAGGCAAAATTAAAATAATTTGAGGTGATATTAATATTGAAAAGATAAGTTGGAAAAAGAAAACAATTGAAAATAAAGTGCGTTCATTAGCATAGATCATGGGAACACAAACAAAAGAAAAAAGAGGTACAGAACCAGTCGAGCAAAAGAAAACGTCATGTAAATAGTATGGTCATCTGTTCCCACCAACCCTTAAAGTCGGGAAAATATATTGTGTTATGGCTATTCAGGCTTGTCGCATTCATATTACTTGGGATATTTCAAAATCATTCATATTAATTCTAACAAATCTTCTTTTTAATGAATTACTATTTTGGCCTTACAGAACAATACAATGGGGTGGGGTCTTTAATTGCATCAGATTGTTTAAATATTTTGAGAACTATTTACATTATGAGTCATACAATATATGAACAGATGAATAAACCAGAATAAAAATAGCTTGAGGATCATTATGGAATTGTGAGAATTAATGTTGAGATGGTAAGCATAAGTTTAGGATTAAGGGTAATGATCTTACATTGACTGCTGAGCTCAAATTTTCACTTTTCAGGCAGATCCATTTTGCCCAATCAGAGGTCACCATTTTCAGTATAAGTAATTCACAGCATGTTGTCAGCATATTGTCTGTTTACATTTTACTGAGAATCAAGAGGGCAATAAAACCACGGGGATACACTCCTAATCCCAGCAGCAATGAAGTTTCATAAAATGAATAAATAAATATTAAAATAAAGCAAACTCTATCTTCCTCTGGAGAGCTATTCGAGGATAAAAATAGGACAGGAAAATGACAGGAAACACCAAAAATGGACTTCATATATTTCATTTCAGCTCTTAGGAGCTATATAGGGTTGAGTTTAAAAATCCAGTAAGACCTGTGCTTACATTGTAAATTGAGTTTTCTGGGATTTTATGCATTTTGCACTTTGTAGTTGTCGGGATACGGCACTTTTCCTGCAGAACAGCCTTCCTATCATTATTTGCTAAATATTTTTCACCACAGACATCCTGTGAAGCCAAGCTATACCAATTAATCCCAATACCGTCAACCTTATTTACAGGTTTATTTCTTTGTGATACGTTTACTTTAGGACATAATAGTCATACTATTCATAACAGTTTTTAAAAATATATATTTAATTTCCATCTGTTTTACAGGCTTTTCAGTGTTTCACTGCATTTGAGCAGTTGAACACACAACAATTATTTTAATTTGCAGACTCCCTCACTAAGTATTTTTCTAAAGACTAAATTGTTGCTTAGTGTGAAACAGTATCTGTTTCATTAGACATGCTGAAGTTCTGCAGGGGAAACCCGTTTTTCTCCCTTTGCAGTGCCCTCTGGGCAGTCTCCTCTTGACCTGAAGTCAAAGGTGCAGGTCTGGCAGATGTTAGACTTTAGGACCACAGTAATTACTTGGCAATATGATACATGGGGCAGTGGAAAATTTTCACAGCTGGGCTGGGAGGCAGTGACTCTCAGATTCCGGTGAGGACCAGTCGTGTCTTGTGATCTGGTGCTTTTATTGAATGCTGCTATAAAAACTGTGACTTTAGGCAAGATAGCAATCATGGCATAACAATCTTAGTTTTCTATTTGGTTGCTGTCTTTTATAGTGCTAAACCAGCCAATCAGATATAAATAAAAACATAATGTTGCAAACAGAATGGACTATTAGTGGATTTATGACATTCCTGAGTGGTGCAAAAGACTGATGATACTGTTTGGGTTGATTAAATCTAGCCAGTCTTCCATCACATGTTAATGATAATAACAGAGGTAATTCTTCACATTATTCCTGGTGCATGAAAAGGTTACTAGGTTACTTTATAGACAGGGACAAATTTGCCACTTAAATGGTTAAAAACTGAAGACACTTCTCATAAGCACATGCTATTTCACGGCCGCCCTAAACTTTTATCACTTGTTTGATTTGGAGACTCAATGCATTTGAAATGAAAAACAGAGAAGATAAACAAAGTTATCACAGATTTCACGTGTTGGTGTATCTATTGCATTCCAGTTAAAGCCATAGCTTTCGCCGCTAACAATAGCCTTGTGATATGAGCACATAATAAGCATGAGCACAATAGACAGAAACAAGCCACAAGTCACAGAATCAGTTTCGTCACAAGCATTTTTTTTTTCCCCTGCCTTAAAATATGCCTCAGTATCAGACAGCTGGGTAAACACATTACACTCACACAGAGACATGTCTACTGGAAGAAAACATATAATCTGCAAAATACACTGTAACAACTGTGCCATGATTTGTGTTCACAGAAAAATGTCCTCTCGGGTGACATAATTGACGCACAATGGGAAATTCCGTCAAAAAGCAGGAAGATAATGTGTTTTAATGAGACGCACCATCATGCACCTGCATGGGATGTCTGATGTCAGGAGGGGATGTTACTCTCCTTGTTTTTTTGTTTTTTTTTACATGAACTCCTGCATTTGTACAGAATATGATCTCAAATTCCCACAAGCAATTTGATGAGCCTAAATGTCTGCTTTTACTGCCATCTAGTGCAGTGATTTGTGATGACGAGGTCCATAAAGAGCTCTACGCACCTCTTCATCTCTACCAAATAATAGCTGCAAGAAATTCTGACGCTATTTCAAATTACTGTAAGAATCCCTTCCTAACAAAATTGTGTTTCTCTTCTGTACAGAAAAAAAGAGCATTTCCTCAAAGGTTGTTCAATGTTCCTCACAGCTTTTTGTGAAGAGGCTGGTTGTATAAATGTCATTATCTGTGCGAGAATGCATGGAAATAGAGGCAGAAACAGGTAATTGCCTTTCACATGGAGACATCAACACGTTTTCAATGAAACATTCAGGAGGATATTTCATACAACTAATCTGCTTCCATGGAGCCTTTTTGATCCCGTCCTGTGTGGTTCAGTGGGAATGCAAATATACATTTGAAAATAAATATGTGCCCAACTGATTCAATAATTCCCCTGAAGAACTGCAATACCCTCTTGACACCTGACAGAAACCATATGACTACAAGTGTGACAATGGATGAGAAGGTTGGATGGGTTGTCCTTTTTCATCCATTTCCTGTGAGCAGGGAGCTTGAAATAAATATATCTGCTATGGAGTTTTACCAAATCCCAGAACTGATGCTTTCATTTGCAAACAAGCTAGCCTATTGAGCAATTGATGACTAAAGTACAAAACCCAGAGAGTGACAAACCCATCCATTACAGTTGCCCTGGTGACAGAGTCCCAACGTGTGCCGTTGCCTGGCAACCCTGCCTAAACACAAGGTTCACAGCCGGTGGACTCATATTATCGGGGTAGTATTCAAGATGAACCAACCCGCCAACGGCCTTGATGAAAGAGAGGTCAACCAAAATGGAGACCTAGGGAGTTACTCCTCTGTGTTCAGCTGTGTTCACTCCGCTGCTACGTTACATCAGGGGACTCTGTCCGCCTTCCAGAAGGACACACATGCACAAAAGGTTTACCTCGCAGGGAGAGGTGAGTCAACTATTGTGACCATCGCACCTCAAGGTGGAAATAGGGACTTACTACTAAAGATCTGTTTCTAAATTTTGCTGACATAGAGTAGATACTGCATATTTCTATAAATGGTTGTGTGCATTTGTGTGAGTGTGTGTGTGTGTTTGTGGTTTTGTATTATACATTAATTACGGGAGAAATATTTTGTGTTGATTTGGTGTGGAGACACATTTTGGGAGAGTTTCAGAGTTATGCAAAAGTCACATATTTATCACTTTAACTAAGTGTCTCTCTCTTTGATATCGTAATAACGACAGCATTTTACACACAGTTTAAAGATTTGTTGAGATTTAGGGTAAAATTAGTTTCTACTTATTCTTCTTTTTAGCCCAACAGTGGTTCTTTATAAAAATGTTGTTGTCTAAAAACAAATTTATTTTCCAGAGTATTTAAATGAGGATGGGCAGACTTGTGAACCACTTCTTGTGGGTAAATTGAAGCAGCAGGCAAATAGTGACCCCACGTTACGTCCGGAGTATCCATCCTACTTTGGTCTGGAAGAATTCACCAGGAGATCCATTGAGGTTGCATTAAGAAGTTGTTCCAAGGCTCTTGTGGAGAATCGGGTAATTTCAGCTATTAATGCATTTCATCAGATCGTTGCATACGATACACATATACAGGTTTGAAATGAGCAAACAAATCAAGCAGTAGGCAAAACAAACAAAAAGCATCATCATTTCCTCAACACATTTACACTATAGATGAAAACCCAAATCAAACATTTCTCTCTGCTGTAAACTATCCATGGCTACAGAAAAAGACATACAGAATTGAATGTGATGGACAAAAAAAAATAATCTGTTCAGAAAAATCATCAAATAAATTGGGCAAGGCTGTCAAATTACTCTCAAGCAGCACAAATGCAATAACCTTAAGGGTCTACAAGATATATTTGTGAAAACAGCAATTACTTTTGGAAGATCAGCTTAAAGCCTGCCTGAATGAAAATGGTCTTATCAGATTCATAAATTAAGGATAACTGAAGGTTAAAATGCCAGAAACAAAGGATTGGTATTCTTAGGCCTGTTTTGGACACACCCCATGCAATGGTGTATTTGTCCGGGAAAGCTTTAAACTAAAAATTGGTCTTCTGAAATGGGTTCAATATATAGCGGTAAGTTATCAGAGAACACAGATGGAGTAAACTGTGATTAAATGTGGTTTAAAACCCAGCAATCGTATTTTGGACAGTTAGTAGATGATAAGGGGATGAAAAAGAGATAATGTAACCCACACTTTGAAGTTAAAACAGGAATTAAGAATCTGAGCTGTGCTTAAATCTGTCCTTAATTAAACAATATTTCCTAATTTGAATGAATATAATTGCAAAATGACCCTCAAGTAATGAGGACGGAAGGAAATCTGACATATACAGTTTTGGAGGGTTATGCAGAACACAGCTATGCAATGACAGGATATTTGTTGCTTGATGTTCAGAATAAAAATGTATATAGTAACTACCAGTATGTCTGGCTAATTTCATCTTAACTGCAGGCAAGTGTCAGCTATCAAAATCTAAATGTATCCAAATATTTGTTCAAAATGGACCATTGGTTAGAATCATGATGTATGAAGGAACAATAAAACTGAATAACACTGGCATAAAATGATAGGAGATGCCACTAAAATGGCTAATAGTCCGGTCCTGTGGGACACCAATGCTTAAACGTTTTTGAAATAAAGTGACTCGCACAGATGAAGGAACACCTGTCTCTGAGAAGAGGTTTAATCCAATTCAAGGCAGACCAAGGGAGGGCGAATAAACTTATCGAAAATCAGTGAGCGTATCAAAGGGGAGCTACAATCAAGGAAAACTATTGAGGACCACCTCTCTCCAACAACAGTCATTCTGACATCATTACTGATCTTCGGTATTACAGAGAATTATCTCATCAACTGATTAACAGTATGAGATGCGTTATACATCTCAGGTATATCTGAGCTGGATTTCTCAAGGTGTCTCGAGGTTTTAAAATTACGGGTCAGGAAATACCGGAGGCATTTAGCTTCGATGTCGGGGGGATATTTTAGATATCATTTTTAACATTATCAACACAACATTTGAGAATTTGAGAAAGACAGACATTTTATGATGTAGAAGCAACAAAAAATGATGTTTCAGTTTCAAATACAATTTGACTGATGAATCTCTTATTTGGTGGCTTTGGTGTCTTTCTAAACCCCCCGCTAACATTTTTCCAGGTCAAATTCAACTGTCAATTTTTCAGTTGTTTTATTGTTTATGTGGTGAACTGCAGAACAGAACTGAAATATATAAGACTCATGAATATTTCCTAATATCCCCTAACTACTGTTACAGGTCTTTGGTGTCCAGACACCTGGTTTCACTGGTGCTGTGCGTCTTGGGGCTGAACTTTTGAGACACAGATCTGATGTTAGCAGTGTTTGGAATGGACCAGTCTACCTCTCTTCCGATTGTGATGGTAAGTAACCTCCCCTTCTTTTGGAGGCAATTGCATCGTTACAAAATGGACTTAATGGTTTCGAGACATGATTCTTGCCTGTGAAATAACTGTATCGGTATTTTTTACCTGTGAATCATGTAATTTCAGAGAATTCAGGATAATTTACGTATAAATTGCAATTGAGAGAGAAAAGAATGTGGAGAATAGGGTTGGGTGGAGGCAGATGATTTGCTGTGGCGACCCCTGAAGGGATCATCCATCCAACCATTCATCTTCTCTGCTTATCCGGAATCGGGTCACGGGGGCAGCAGTCGGAGCAGTGAGGCCCAGACCTTCCTCTTCCTCACCACCTGGTCCAGCTCCTCTGGGGGGACCCCAAGGCATTCCCAGGCCAGCCTGGAGACATAGTCTCTCCAGCGTGTCCTGGGTCTTCCCCATGGTCTCCTACAAGATGCCCAAAATACCTGCCCAGGGAGGCGTCCAGGAGGCATCCTAACCAGATGCCCGAGCCACCTCATCTGGCTCCTCTCTATGCGGAAGAGCACGACTCTACTCTGAGCTCCTCCCAGATGACAGAACTTCTCACCCTATCTGTAAGGGAGAATCTGGCCACCCTGTGGAGCTTGTATCCACAATCTCATTCTTTTGTTCACTACCCACAGCTTGTGACCATAGGTGAGGGTGGGAACGTAGATCGACCAGTAAATTGAGAGCTTCACCTTTTGGCTTCACCACGTCATACCGGTACAGAGTCTGCATCGCTCCAGACACTGCACCGATCCGCCTGTTGATCTCCCGCTCCATCCTTCCCTCACTCGTGAACAAGACCCCAAGATACTTGAAGTCCTCCACTTGGGGCAGAACTTCTTCCCTGACGCGGAGGTGGCATTCCACCTGTTTCCGGTTGAGCAAAGTGGTCTCGGATTTGTAGGTGCTGAGCCTCATCCCGGCCGCTTCACACTCGGCTGCGAACCAATCCAGTGAGAGCTGGAGATCATGGCCTGATGAAACCAACAGAACCACATCATCTGCAAAAAGTAGCGACTCGATCCTGAGGCCACCAAACTAGATCCCCTCAATGCCCTGGCTGTGCTTAAAAATCCTGTCCATGAAAGTTATGAGCAGAATCAGTGTCAAAGGGCAGTCTTGGCGGAGTCCAACTCTGACTGGAAACGGGCCTGACTTACAACCAACAATGTGGACCAAGCTCTGACACCGATCATACAGCGACTGAACAGCCCGTATGACGAGGATCGGTACCCCATACTCCCCACAGGATTTCCGCGGTACACGGTCGAATGCCTTCTCCAGGTCCACAAAACACATGTGGACTGGTTGGGCAAACTCCCATCTCCCCTCGAGGACCCTGCCGAGGGTATAGAGCTGGTCCACTGTTTCACGGCCAGGATGAAAACCACACTACTACTCCTGGATCCGAGGTTCAACAAACCGGCGAGCCCTCTTCTCCACTGCTGAATAGACCTTACCAGGGAGGCTGAGGAGTGTGATCCTCCTGTAGTTGGAGCACACCCTCTGATCCCTCTTTTTAAAAAGGGGGATCACCACCCCGGTCTGCAGTCCAGCAGCACTGTCCCCAACATTCACACAATGTGGCAAAGGCGTGTCAGCCAGGACAGCCCTACAGCATCCAGAGCCTCGAGGAACCCAGGGTGGACCTCATCCACCCCCTGGGTCCCGGTACTGTAGAGCTTTTTGACTGCCTCAGTAACTCCAGCCCCGGAAATAGGTGTGTCCCCTCCAGAGTTCCCTGGCTCTGCTTCCTTATTGGAAGGCGTTTCACCGGCGTTGGGGAGGTCTCAGAAGTATTCCTGCCACTGATCTACAATGTCTCGAGTTAGGGTCAGCAGCGCCCCGCTCCCACAGTGTTGACGGAGCACTGCTGCCCCCTCCTGAGCCGCTCGATGGTGGACCAGAATCTCCTCTAGTCATTCTCTATGGTCTCTCCAAACTCCTCCTACTCCCAGTTTTTGCCTTGGCAACTACCGAAGCCATATGGTGCTTGGCCTGCCGGTACCTTTCAGCTGCATCTGGAGCCCCACAGGCCAGAAAGGCCCGATAGGACTCCTTCCTCAATTTGCTGCCCCGACAGGCGCCGACTGCCTTGCAGCCGCAGCTCCAGGCTGCAGTCTCGACAATGGAGGCACGGAACATGGCCCATTTGGACTCAATTTCCCCTGCCTCCCCCGGGATGTGGTTGTAGTTCTGCCGGAGGTGGGAATTGAAACTCCTTCTGACAGGAGACTCTGCTAGACGTTCCCAGCAGACCCTCACATTACGTTTGGGTCTGCCAGGTCTGACCAGCATCCTCCCCAACCATCAGAGCCAACACACCAACAGGTGGTGAACAATTGACACCTCCATCCCTCTCTTTACCCGAGTGTCCAAGACAGGCGACCGCAAGTTCGATAATACGACCACAAGGTCGATCAAAGAACTGTGGCCTAAGGTGTGTTGGTACCAAGTGCACATATAGACACCTTTATGCCTGAGCATGGTGTTTGTTATGAACAATCCGAGATGAGCACAGAAGTCCAATAACAAAACACAGCTCAGGTTCAGATCTGGGGGGCCGTTCTTCCCAATCACGCCCTTCCAAGTCACACTGTCATTGCCCACATGAGCATTGAACCTACCAGGGAGTCCCTGGTAGGAGCGCTCCGCAGCAGCCCCTCTAGGGACCCCAAGATGGGTGGGTAAACTGAACTGTTTTTGGGTGCATAGCCACAAACAACAGTCAGAACCCGTCCCCCCACCTGAAGGCAGAGGGAGGCGACCCTCTGGTTCACTGGGTTGAACCCCAACGTGTAGGCACCGTGACGGGGGGCAATCAATATGTCCACACCTGCAACTCCAGAATAAAAAAAAGAATCCAGCCCCTCTCAAGAGGCCTGATTCCATACCCCACACTGTGTGTCTAGGTGAGTCCGATCTGGTCAGAATCTCTCAGCCTTACGCACTAGCTTGGGCTCCCTCCCTGCCTGAGAGGAGACATTCCATGTTTCAAGAGCCAGCCTCTGCAGACTACCAAGGGGATCAGACTACCAAGGTCCCCCGCTCTGGCTACCGCCTAGCACACATTGCACCCGACCCCTTTGGCCTTTTCTGTGGCTGGTGAGCTCAGGGGAAGAGGGACAAATGTCGTTCCTTTGGGCTGTGCCAGGCCGAGCCCCATGGCCACTAGGGGCTTGCCGCCGAGTCCCGTCCCTGGGCCTGGATCCAGGGGGGGCCCTGGTGACCCACGTCTGGGCAAGGGAAAACTGGGTCCAGTGATTTTCTTCTTCATGGGACGTTGAAACCTGAAGGGATTAGCCGAAAAAAAAAAAGATACATTTAAACCACATTTCACATTAAATGTGTATTCCTGTGTCCATTTCAGCACAATGACTTTGCCCTGATTGAGATTTCAAAATTATTAGAAGCAATCACCATTGCTGTGGACACGGTGTTGGTCATTGCTGGTAACCAAAATTATTTCGGAAAATGCTATACTTGGTGTAATGGCTCCTATAATGAGTCAACTCTTCTTTCTCCTCCAGATACAGTAATAATACCAGGCTAGGATCAGTTGTTTGTGTAAGGAAATAAAATGGCCTGTGATGTTGATATAAAAATATAAAAATAGATACTCTGTCACGTGTAGGGTTTATTTTTTTAAATCATGAATAAAGACTGTGTGATGTCAGTGTTTTATGTTGGATTCATGTTCCCTTATTCATATTTTTGAGTTGTTCTCCATTGTACCCTGAACTTTGCCCCCTCTCCAAATAGGTAATTCATTATCTCTGATATACAGATACTAGGATTGTCTTTATAATGTCAGAAGCTCATGACAGAAACATTTCTTCTGTGGAATGGACAAGTTTAATCTCTGGGAGTTTTCCATTTGATCATGGAAATGAAAAGGTCAACCTCATGATTTGTGTGCTGATCTCCGACATTCTATAGCATTCTCTTTTCAAGTGCCGGCAGATCTAGATGAGTTTGGGATTTATAATAAGTAGGCTACTTCAACCTCCAAAAGATCGTCCCATGTCCACCTACAGAGAGAACAGCTGACCACTGAAGAGGCTGAATTGTTAACTACCAATTGTTCTTTATGACTTGTCATAAATCTTTTGTCATAAAACTAAGTAATATTTCTACTTGTCTATTGGGGTTGTACTGCAAGTTCAATGTCAGAGGAAGCTGTTCGGTGCAATGAAGGAAATTATACATGGAAAATCAGCTGGCAGGGGAAATTCCCAGTGGAAACATAAAAAGACACAAAGAAGGGAGCATGCAAAAACAAAAAAAATGGAAGGTGTGGTAAAATTAAGTACAGAGATCAAGAAAATTATAGAATCTCAAAAGCAATATGCACTTAATGTGGAATGGTGGGACACTGGGAAAGGGACAACACACACCAGCATCAGAAAAGACTTGTGTCATGGGCACCAACGAAAATCAGTGTTTATCTCTGCAAAGACATATGAATTGACGGTCATTTGAACTGCCTGGGGAAATTCCACCTGAGCACAATCAACAAATAATAACTTATATCCAGCGTAGGTCATCCACAGCCAGAGTGTGTACAATCTGCTAATCGGCAGGAGCTGGTTTCCCAACACATCAACAACATTCTGTTCACATTTGCAGTCCTAGAATTTCACTATGTGTAATATAACCATCTAAGTCAGGGGTGTCAAACATACGGCCCGCGGGCCGGAACCGGCCCGCAAAGGGGTTCGACCAGGCCCGTAGGATAATTTTGAAAGTGAAAAAATGCATAAAAGACAAGGATTTTTTTTAATTAAATGCAATTCAAGAATTTTCCGCTAGGGGGCGCACTATTTTGGTCAGAGTAGACGGCAATCTGCATCACTGAGACGGACCAATTAGCAGACGTTATCAATGTACCACCTGCTGCTTGTTATGATGTTTTTTCGACCCTGTTCTCCACCTCCCCGCTTCGCCCTCATTAGCTAAAATGTCGTTATCGAAATAGAGAAAAGCCGTTAAAGAGAGTAGAATTTTCAAAGAAAAACGGACTACGTCCTATTTATTTACGGAGACGCATGGGAAACCTTCGTGCTTGGCGTGTTTGCAACAAGTTTCGGTATTTAAAGAATATGATATACGGCGCCACTACGAGACCCATCAGAGCGAAAAATATGACAACTTGCAAAGACAACTGAGAAGAGATAAGATCAACGAATTGCTGGCGGGTCTGAGGAAACAGCGGCCCACTTTCACCCATAGCCGAGAAATCAGCGAAGCAGCGGTAAAAGCCAGCTAGCTAATTGCTAGCGAAAATGTGCAATTTAAAGTTAGTCACCAGCTTCACTACAAATGAGTATGGTGGAATTCAATTTTCATGCAACTCCATACATTTTCAGTATGTATTGTATGTGTATGCATGTTTCATGTATGAAGTTTACACATTTACAGGACAGGTGAACACTTTCTTCCTTACTCATTTAATAGCACTCTTTTTAGTTAGTAGGGTGTAGGCAGGGATTCAATTCAGATTTCATATGCACATGTGTAAATGGTTTAAAAATCCCTTTCTTTATAAGTCTCATTTAATCTTAAAGTGCATTACTATATTTTTCAATACCAATTACTTGTTAAAGTTTTGTGCCTTTGTACAATCAGTGGGATCGCATGATCACATGATTGCAATGCATACATGTGAATGATAGAAGTAAATTTCACTTTTGCCGAAGGAAATATGAGGTGTTTCATGAAATGTTTTGTAAAGGGATTGTTCATGAAATTCCAAGATTTTCCTAATGTTCTTGTACTTCTTTACACCAAAACAGAGGAAAGACATGATATTTTGGTTATTTATTGCTGAGTATGCCATTATTTTAACGGTCTGGCCCACTTGACATCTACCTTGGCCGTATGTGGCCCGTCATGAGAAATGAGTTTGACACCTCTGATCTAAGTTGATGTATAGAGGACATCGCGCTGCTGCTGCAAGATAAAGGTTGAGGATCTGTGGCAGACCTGGGGATTTTATGGCCCGCGGGCCACATCCCAGCTTGCCAAACAATTTTCTTATATTTTAATAAGAATTTCTTATCAATATTGAATTTAGAAACTCCTTATTTTTTCCTTTTGTTTAATTTTGTATGGATGATTACGTACAAAATAATGATATGTAATGATTTTTAATGATTTTAAAGTTTAAATAAAACGCCAACAAATATATAATATTAAAATGAAATATTATAATCATTTATTTCAATTCACATGATACCTAGTTGGCCCGCACATAAAAATGAAATAAAAAATGTGGCCCGACAGCCAAAATAATTGCTCACCCCAGTCTACTGTGTACTATTCATAATGCCTATCAGATGTAGACACTAAAAAAAAAACCTGGACTGAAGAACATTTCACAAGCACCTGGGCTTATGAGAGATACCAGAATCACCTGAATGGCCAAAGAACTTTGATTTTAACACTGACTATAAGCCCTTAGTTTACTTGGGTCAGTGACTCTATAAAGATTCACGAAGCTGCCATTCAAAGCATACCAGAAAAGACATTGAAAGAGGAAGACACTCTGCAACTGCCAGTTGTCGTGCTTGAAATAAAACATCGAGTGCAACATTGTAGTTGACCTTGATAACATGTCTGCCAACCCAATTTAGTGTATTAGTCAACCAATGCAGCTGTAGATCATGTGGTATTCTGAATGCTGTTGCTCAGACTATATTTTTGCCCCCAGTGGCTGTCTTATCAGTACGGATTTGACAAAATGTACTTTAATTGTTATAAAAGGAAATGGAGTGGTCATTTCAGATTTTTTGATAACAGACATCCTGAGACAGTTACCCAATGGACATAAGGATCTAAAGAGAGCAGAGCGTAAGTCATCATGTGTATGTTAGACCTGTGTCTCATCTGAAATTAAATCAAATTTAAAAAGCCCATTCCTATCTTGTATGCCATGAAATGAAACAAACACAATAAGAAAATCTCAAATCCTGATACTTGACAGATCTGTTCCTGTCATCATGTGTAATGACAATAGACATATTTTCCTCTTTTTTTGTCAAACTAGTTCGCTGGGTATCTGGACATGCACTGCATGTACAGCACATACCCACCACAAGTAAGATGGTCACAGATGGCCTTGAAATATAAGGCTATTCTTGAAACAAGTGGCTCTTCAGAGGAGGTTGTGTCTGATAAATATACCTCAGTGTGGAGTTGAAGAGGTTTGCAAGATATTTGATTTTTATTTTTCTGGTATAGACATGAAGCTTGGAAAGTACAAATATTTTCAAAGCATCTGGAAATACCCTCTGCATCTGTATCAAATGTGTATTGTTCCACCCTTTTCCCTGCAGACTTATTGGCTAGTATCTTCCAGGCAGCAGGGATTGAGGACATCCGTCAGTATTCTTACTGGAATGAAGAGTGGCACGGTATCTGTTTTGAAAAGCTCCTTGCAGATTTGGAGGCAGCTCCTGAGCAAAGTGTTGTTGTTCTGTCAGCCTCTTCCCATTATCCAACAGGAGCAGACCTCTCCCACAGTCAGTGGACCAGTGTGGCTCAACTCATGATGGTAACCATTACTGATGAAGCCAACAATATGTGAGACTGAATAGCACTGTCCTCATAACTAGAAAGTTATTTCCTGTTTTTGCATTGTTTTGACAGAGTCGTAGGCTTTTCCCATTCCTCTTGCTGCCAACTCAAGGGCTTTGCTTTGGAGATTTAGCGAAGGATGCGTGGCCAGTGCAGTACTGTGTATCGCTGGGGATGGAGGTCCTTTGTGCTCAGTCATTCGCACACTGCTTCGGAATCTATGGTTAAAACCTAATTTACTTGAAATTCAAATCTAACAGTACCAATTATGCAGTCATTAATTTTGGGATGCATCTTTATTGATTTGTTATGGCAAGGTCAATGTTTTCCACTTGTGGCTTTATCTGAATATCCATGGCAACAAGCAAGGAGAGTCAGGAAACTATATACAGTAGATCACGGTTACACATGATGAAAATAAGTGAATAGGGAAAGAATAAGCATGACACCACTCTGCACAAAAACTTTGAAAAAGATGGTCTAAAGATTTAGTCAGCAAGGCTTGCCTGGAGTAAACTAAGATACATATCTCACTGGAACAAAAAATCTAAAAAGCTTGATAAATATTTTTTAAATATTGAAAGGAGGAGCCATTGATGTTAACCTGTGCCTGGTGATGGTATATTCAATCTTTGCATGTCAGCAGCTGTTAAAAAGCATGATCTCTTATGATTGATCCATCATGTTTCTTTACTCCAGGCTCTTTTTCATTTTCCTCTTCCAAGGTGAAGCTGTCGGACACCTCACCTGTGTCCTGAAATCCAATTTGCTCATGCTTGCTGTGCAGTCTCAAGCAGAAAAAATTGTCAGATCCTTGTGGGTGCCACAAAGTGTAGGTGGAGCTCACATTGTTGCCACCATCCTCAGCAACCCTGCTCATCTTGTTGAATGGTGAGTAACCTCGAGTTACAAGATTAATTTGGTATTTAATCATTTTTACCAGGACTGTCACATCCACATTTTTGTGTGCAGCATGGAACGAACAGCTAGCTTAACAGAGACATAAATATAAATAAAGGATAAAGGATAAATTATTATTTGAATGCTTATACTACTTTCTACACTCAAGGTACTGTTAAATGTTTGAAAAAAAAAACCTAATTTTTCAAGGCAGAGAGATCTTAAGCATATTGTGAAGAGATGCATGCTGATCAGAGAGGTGCTGAGAGAAAGACTGAGGCTCCTGGGATCCCCCGGCTCCTGGGACCATCTGACGCAACAAAATGGACTCTTTTGCTGCCTGGGTTTAAACAGTAAGAATATGGATGTAATTTTTATAGTAAACAGATTGCCTGAAAAACTTGTAATGAAATTCATACAAAAAGCTTATCTGATCTTTCAACCTTTTGGTGGTTTGTGCTGCGCGGTGAAATAATCCAATTCAAATCATTTGGAGTACAACATGTTTATTTTGTGCTTGAGCACTTCAGGGTCAGACATCCTGACTGTGACTGAGTACAAAGTGCAGTAATTAAGCTTATAACTCTGATAAGACAATTTACACCTCAACATACCTGTGCAACATGTTTCTAAAAATGAATAGTCATTATATGGATGTCAATGTTGACACATAACAACTACATTTTACTGCTTGCCAATTTTGTCCATTTTATTGCTTTGAAACTTTATGTGTTTTCAATTATTGTTTTTATTTCGATGCATTCCACATTGATTTTTGAAAAATAAGCGAAAGACGGAAAAATCCCCCCTTCATTGTCATGAATCTTGCTATTAAGTATGTCTTATATGTTTTTTCTTCCACATTTAGGTCAGCAGGTGGACTTTCTGTCAAATAGGAGACATGTATACATGCTTCCTGGCGGTTGTCTAAACATAAGTGCAATCAACAGCCGTACCCTGGATTTCATTGCCGAGTCGATCCATCTGGCTCTGACCACTTCTCTCTGACTATCTGGCTTTTAATCAACATCAGAAATCAGTGTCAGAGAGGCTTTACAGCACTCAAGATACCCAAGATCGAACCTTGGAGCTGATTCCTTTCACATCACCTAAATTGCAGCTGGACAGGGTACAAGGCTAAAAGTTTTCTTTCCATTTTTCAAAACCTTCTCAGTTTAGAGTATAATATATTGCGTCACCAACTCAAATATGTGTAGTCGATGAGGAATTAACTGTGGAATCTGAGCAATCAATTCTTTACAAAAACTTTGATCAATAGTTATGTTACAATTATGTTTTTTGAATCAATCACTTGTCTTTTAAAGACACATTACATATATATGGCATTTCTGTTTACAAATGGTGAAGGACAATATGTCACAGAACTTATCATTTTATAATCTATTATAGTGCTAAATGTGTAATATGTGTTGAATCTTATTTTAAATTCTCATCATGAGATCTGTTGTATATTTCTGTCATTAGTATGGTCAGACATCCAATGTTTTAAATATAGTCATTTTCTTCTGGTCAGATATGTGGGGCAAGGGATAAAGTGTGATCATTTTTGAATGGTTTCAAAATAAATATTTATATTATATTCTCCAATTAGTTAAAAAAACATCCATTTTATACTGGTTTTGAAAGGTTTTCTGTCCATGCAATGACATCAGAAAAAAAACACATCTATGAATGGACAAAAGCTCATCTGTAAGCACTGAGTATTGAAAAACATGTGCGCTTGTAGAGCAGTAATAGAGACAAAAAGGTGAGCGTTATTCTCAAGCCGCCTCTGGCTAGAAAACATGAAGCTGTACCTAACTTTGTTTCATCTTGTATCAATGCCACTATTTTCACTGTGTGCTATTCATGTCTGGAAAACAGGTTGCTGCAAGGTATTTAATGGACACAATGTGCTCATCCTTTTCATTTCCACAACCTTGGGTGAACGGTGAGGATAATCGACAGCCGCTGTCATACACATTGTGAGCCATTAGCTGTGGCACGGAACCCTTTGATTTGCATCTAGACAGGCTTATATGCAGCTCACGTCGTTGCCATGACTTTGTGATGTCTGGAAAGGGTGGTTCACATGCGGTTAATTCTCCGCACGCTACAGAGTTATGTTCTCAAAAAATTCAAATTAGCTATGGGAAGTGAAAAAAATATTTTTCCCATTTTTGTGTAAAACTCTTTTTTTAGAAATGGTTCAGTACCCAAGATTAAATAATGTCAGCAATTATGACAAATTATATTCTAATTGTTTGTTCTCCCTTTTGATACCAATGTAGTCTAAGCAAATAAAAATTAAAAATCCCCAAGTCCTGGTATGTCATATAATGAAGCCATTTTGTTCATATATTATCCCAAAAAATGATTATCTCAGCAGATTTTAATTTAGAATATTGAATCCTCTCAACCTGCAATAAAATGTTGCCCGACTATTTTTGTCTGTGTGTAATTAACGTAATTAGATATATATTAAAGCATCTAAAATTAAATACCGGACTGACTTGAATCATGTGGCTTTACACTGTGATAATGATGACAATAATGCTTGACTTGTTCCTGTTCTTCCACTCTGACTTTAATGACAAAAATAAGCCCATGCTGATTCCTCAGTGCTTTATGCTGCCCAGTAAATGTTAACCTTGAGCTTCCAATCAGCGGTGGAATATTTAGACAATCTTTAAATTTCTGCAAAATTACTGATCTGCTCTATCAACAAGTTGGATGGGAGCTGATGTGACACTTTTCTTGTCAAAGTTTTTCACACCTTTGCTGTGAGAGAGAAACATCACCCGCGATCCACGGGCAGAAATTTCGTTGTGAATGGCTTTACCCTGAGCCATTAAAAATTATGTGAAACATGAATTTTTGTTTCACATCCCATGACAATCATGAACATTTTTCCATAATGTTTATACAACATTGTGGACAGAGTTCCACTGCAGGTCACGGAGCTGTTTGTGATGGAATTGGCAGTCGAAGGACTATATTCAAAATTTTTGGCCTGCAGTCTTGTAAGTTTCAAATGACCAGCAAATATTTAGAATGCAATTTATCTTCATCATATTGTGCTGGATATTACGCACATGGATGGATAAGGCTTTTATTCCTCAGCATCAACACAGCCAGGATGCGGGTTTAGCGAGTCATTATTTTTCATTTCGTTAAATTATGATTGACACATTAGACAACACAGACAACTCATCCAGCATACCAACTCTAGGATGTGTGAGTGAGCTTGAGTCAGAATGGATGGAGGAACAATAACAGTTTTATGCACTGCATTTCTGAAAATACATTTATTTTCAACGGTTTTGTGAATGAAAATTAAATAGATGTTAAAGTATTTGATGTCAGCTACATGTGTAGTTTAATTTGCAACTAAGCTGTAGAAGCTCAAGAGTTCATCCTTCCCAGTATAGTTAACCTGGGCCATGTGATATAACAATCAATCAATATAACAAGAAAATGGTCGAAAATTTCTCAGCTTTTCTAAAGCTTTAAGAAATGCTTGGGAAAAAAGAAGAGTTGACATATGGCTCATTGTCACAAACAGAATAGAACTGGGAAGCTCAGAAATACTGATGGAGGTAATACAAGCACTGCGACAAGAGGAGGGCAAACAGCGGGACACTGAAGGAAATGAGAAAAGATAATGACTGGAGTCAGAAGTGTCATATAAACCAGTTTGCGTTTTAAGAGCCAGTGAATGAGATTTTGTCCTGATGTTGTTTAAGTATCATTTTGATCATTTGTATTTTCATCATTGGAAAAAAAAAAAAGAAAACCAGGGAAACACATTATTTCCTTTTCTGTCCACTTCCACTTGACACTGTACTTTATAGATTTTAAATGATGTACTATTTGATAGAATAACAAGAATGTTTCTGCAGAACATCTTGTATTTTAGAAACTCTTAAGGGAGTCATGGTCAATATACTTACTGATTACAACTAACTGATTACATAAGTCTATAAACAAAAGTTTATTATGAAATAAAATATGAACCAAAAAGTAAAAGAAAAATAAATTGCAGTGTCAGCTATATGGTAATGAGCAGATGCTTCAGCAGTTTCATTTTGCACGCTCAAAGTCAAATTCGTAGTAAATTTTAGTGTCAATACTGCCATACATTCACGCACACAGATCATTGAATGAGCAATACTCTAAGAACCGCAGTGTAAAAGTACCTATAAAGTATAAATAACAAACAACAAGCTATGCTGAGGTTGATATGGTTAGGTTTGATTTTTAAAGTGACAGGAGTGCTAAGGCACAGTTGCAAGAAAAAAAAAGAAAGAGAAGTATGAAAGTGCAGTAGCATCAACAGTTTTACAGTGACCCTGCCTCTGGTTAGTGTCTTCCACTTCTAGCCCATAGGAACCTTGGTATTTGTGTTCCTTAGAGAACGATCAGTGGACTCTCTTAACTCGAGAGGCAGCCTGGTTGTCTTTTGCATCACTGATGGATTGCAATGGCAGCCCAAACCACTTTCAGATGAATGAGTCGGCTTTTTCTGTCCATCTTTCCTGCAGCGGATGAAGAGATCCGAGTCATTTTCAGCAGCCACATTATCCTCCCATAGTGGGTGAACTGGTAGCACCAGACCTTGTACTTGACTTTGACCTGGTATTTTATAGCAACAGCTTTATGCAGGTGTGTGAACATCCTTTAGAATAATAGTATAATGAAAGAGCGTGAGGATTCTTCTTCAACAATCATTATATACCCAGTCCATACCAGCTACTCTTGAACATTGTGTGTTGAATGAAGCCTCAGAAAACCCTATAATTTTTGTGTGTTTGGTGTTGTCATTGAGAGTGTTTTGCCCATCTTAGATTTTATAAATTCAAAAACAGGGGTCACCCTGAAGGAGATGCACCACTATAGCGTCCTTGTTTAATACTCTCATTCAATCGAGAGTGGGCCACTTAACAACGTTGTATTGAAGATTCACTCTCTCAGCATAGAATGCAGTTACAGTTGTTTTTATGTTTGCATCAGCTTTATCTTCCCATATCCCCCCAGAAAGTGAGCGGGATAAAGGGGGGTGTTTCCAGGACACTGGATTCACTGTCAAGCCTTGTGATGTTGTTGGCCTAACTCGACAAAACACCAATGAAGGAAGGTGCCCACTTGAAAACCCCAATGATATGCTGGCTGCTGTTGGCTAATGCAGGTAAGTGGTGTCCGTTGAAAATCTTCACATGCAGTTGTTTCTATATCTGCATCAGCTTTATCTTCCCTTCAAATCACAATTTCACCTAATTTGACTTACATGCATAACCATTTCTGGGCCTATTTTTGCTTACAAATATTAAAAATTGCAAATACGGATATTCATTTCAAGACAATCCATCCATTAGCTACTGCTTATCCTGCACTCAGCTGAGTTGCATTAAAAAGGGTGAACCGTATACAAGTATGAGAGTGGGTGGTTTCTGATTTCCATGGCTGCCGCTTTTGCCTTGTTTCTATATGCAGGTAACCTGGCGACCGGTCCGACGCGGACCTCACCTCTTGCCCAGTGTCAGCTGTGATTGATGCGACTGCAGGATAAGTGGTATAGATAATGAATGAACTTCTAACATGCTTGGACTTGATCTAAATCTTACCGATACTGGAATTTGGATGTTGGTCCTAATATTTTGGCTGTTGTCACACAGTCAGAAGACCTTAACACTGAATAATTGTGGTCAAATGTTGTTGTGACAACTGGAATTTTTTTTTCTCTTGACGTTTATTCATCTCTCATCCGTGAGGCTTCTTTAGTTTTACTAGACTGCTAGGAGTTTATGTTAGATATGTTGGGGTTGGAAGTTGGTCTAAGTTGTGATAGTGTATTATGTTGTGTTGTACCTGCTTGATTTGGGTTGTTATGTTGTTATATGTGTGTGTGTGTGTGTGTGTGTGTGTGTGTGTGTGTGTGTGTGTGTGTGTGTGTGTGTGTGTCATGGTACCAATTCCAGGGATTCACTCTGAGTTGGAATCTGAAGAGGTAATGGACAGTGATCAGAGATGGCTTCTGACAAAATTATCAGGGGGGGCAACTTTTGCAATGCTGACTAAAGTGACCCATTAAATGGGTAGATTAACAGGTAACCAGGCAATTGTCACAATTTACTGTATGTTTGTCTTGTCCAAATGACATAGAATCTGTTTAATATTCACATATGGTCTTGGGGTCCTAATTATTTTGTTGCCATTTTTTCTTTACTATTGCATCGACTGAAAGAAACTTCTTAGAGAGACTTGTGAGAATTCTTCTAACTTGCCATCTTAACATATAATGTGACTGGATCGAAGTGATGCCCTTCTTTGGCCTGAGCAGAAAACATCAAGACAAAAGCGCATATGTACAAGCCCTCCTGTGAAGAAGATCTTGTTTTTTGGAAAAAAAAAAAAAGGTTTCAAATGAGAGCCTTTGAGAGAAGTTGAGCAATTTCAACCTGATTTAAAATCGCCCAAAAAGGGAGGTTCCATAGAGTTCTGCATGCTGATCGGCCATTAAATTCAGAGGCAGCTACAATTGGTCAGAACCACTGTAACAGTGTTGGAATGTCATCTTAAAAATGTCGCTTTTTCTGCACTTCGGTTGTGCGTCACCCGGATCTTCATTGCAAAATGTTTTCTAAGACAGTTCAGGTTGTACATGGGTGGAGGACTTTTGGCTTATTATTTTTTGGAATTTATATTTGTTAAAGAAAGCCAATACTGCCTTCGGCATAGAGCCTGCACAGCCACACTCATGCCTATACCAACAAAACTGAACTTTTCTCTGCATTTCTTGGGTTTCAATACATGGTTGACAATCTTAGGATAACTTTTTTTTTTTGCAGAGGAACCCCGCTGACTGCAGAATGAGCCAATGGCTGCATGCAGGAGGCCAAACAGACGGTGTTTATCTCCATCGATCTCGAGGAAGTTCTCGAGGCTTTAAATGAGCAGGACGAACCAACAGCCACACGCACCTCGGCTCCCACTGTGGCCGCGTCTACCGGACGTCGAGATCACCTAAAAGATGCCCGGCCCGGCGGTTCCGAATCAATCCGGTGACGTCAGCGCGAGGCCACGTTTGTTTTCTCTCTGGCCGTGCTTGTTTAAGAGCAAGTTTACACAATTGGAACGGCGTGATCGCACGACTCGATCTTTGATTGTCGTCATCACAAAAAAAAAGGGCCTCAAAAAGCTCCCGGCATCGCTTCCACCCGGCTCCTTATCAGTCGGCCCTCAGTGCCCTTTGCAAATATTTGCCAGCAATTACAGCTCAAACAGAAGGAAGACAGTAACAATGGTGCTGCAACATTGACCTGCAGAGCAGAGCCACCTGGACATCCTGGAACATGAATTCATCACAAGTTATTCACTGGACCGAGGTGAGGGTTCCTCTGTTTTTCTCAGTGTTGCACCCAGAATTAGATGAAATGGACTGATAAACATGTGCGTGACAGAGTGAGGAAGACTGTTCCAGGAGCACACATTGCGCATCTTCCGTTGCAGACCGGGTTGCGCACAAGGACATCGCAGCTCCATCGCAGTCGGTTAAACGATGTCTTTTCGTCCGTCCCCTTCTGATTGACAGCAGGTAAAAACTCTCAAACGTCACGGACGGAGGTGATCATGACCACGCGTTTTGCGGGAGGGTTGCGAATCCTCTCACACGTCTGTGGGTTTGGGGGACAGCGCGCGTCTCTCCCGACGCGCGTCCAGGTTCCACGCGTGATCGCTTCTCTTCCTCCGCGCTTCTCGTCAAACGTGGATTGTGTCTTAACTGGAAACCGGCAGCAGGTTGGATTGTTTTTATATCTTGTCGCTTGTTTTTTATACACTTTACATGCATCATCATTCCCTTGTTGAAAAAAAAAAACAACAACTTTAAAATGCATTTTCCTCTTGATTTGATTACGTTGGATTTGATTAGATTAATTTCACTTTGTGGGATTATTTTGTAACTTTATCCTTTTTTCCAATGTAAAGGAATTTTTGTCCGCTTAAATACTTTCCTCTATCTGCGATCTGTAAATCTCCCTTGATGCTGAGCATCAGTTCATTTCCAGAAGTTCAAAAAACGATCCTGGAAACCTCAAACGCTTTATGTTACGCACCTTTTATTGTGAGAGATCATGAAGATTATTGTTCAGACACAATTTATTATTTTTTTTCACTGAGAAAATAGTCATCCTTGTTTTTCTCTGTCCCTATTGAGTCCAATATTCTATTCAGCAGCTTTGGCAGATGAGAAAAATATAAAAGGGACGACCCAACTCAAACTCATTTCACTAATTCCATGCGTCTCAGTCCATTTCATGATGATAAATTTCTGATCGTGTAATAACATGAGCAATAAATGATCCATAAATTGTATATCTGAACTAAATCACTTGGCTTGAAACTTCAATGACAGATTTTGAATGTAATCAGTTTGTTTCAGTATGTAATAATCAGTTTTCCCAAAGGCCACAGAATCCACGCTGTTGAAAAATATCATTTTCACCCCTTCCCCTGATGTCAAGAATTTTTGGGATGCAGGGCACTGGAAGTGGCTCAGCCGCAGAGCTCACCCCGCCTCGCACGATGGACAACGTGATCGAGAACCACACGGGTCAAATCTTCGAAGTGGCGCTGCAGAATGACTCCTCCAAGCGCAGCCCCCAGTTTGTGGGTGTGGAGCTGCTGCAGTCCTTCAAGCTTCTCATCATTCCCTGCTACACTTTGGTCGCACTGGTGGGCATCTTTGGCAACTACCTGCTCCTGTATGTTATTTGCCACACGCGCAAGATGCACAACGTCACCAACTTCTTCATCGGAAACCTGGCCTTCTCTGACATGCTGATGTGCGCGACGTGCGTCCCCTTCACGCTGGCCTACGCGTTCAACCCCCATGGCTGGGTCTTTGGTCGCTTCATGTGCTACCTGGTGTATCTGATCCAGCCGGTGACGGTGTACGTGTCCGTCTTCACTCTCACCGCCATTGGCGTGGATAGGTATGTCTCAGTGCTCGGACATCTTTCGAATCAACCTTGTTGATAAAACGTGTGGTTTGAGAACATTGAGTTATTCTTATTCTGTGTTTCAGGTGCTACTGCATGTAAGAAACAAATGACACATAATTGCAGTAGCAGATGAATTTACATGGCTGAATGTTGTGGATTTATAGGCTGCTCTAAAAATTACACTGAGACGTAGCGCACGTGACTGAATGCAAGTGTCATGTAAGCAAGAAAAAACACCAGACTTTTTTTTTTTTCCTTTCACTCAATAAATAATTTTATTCCTTTTCTTTCAATAAATAAAATCAATTTTAGTCTTCTACTTAATTCTTAGTAAGTCGAGGAATGTTTTGTTATTAAGGTTCTCAAGGTACATTACATTCACAAGAGAATGAGACGTCAAAATCACAAAAAAAGATGAAAGATGATTTTTCTTTGGATTTTTTGTTTTTGTTTTCATTTCCATCGGAGTCACATTTTAGAATTTGTAAAGCCCGCTTATCTATTGGCCTCGTACCGAGCTGGGCATTTTGCATGACTGATTTTATTACTGTCGGGATATATTCTGATCTAAATCGAGAAAAAATAAGAGCTGTCTTTTCTCTCCATTGACAGATACTATGCCACAGTGCATCCTCTGAAAAAGCGCATCTCGGTCTTGGCATGTACCTACCTGCTGTCTTCCATCTGGCTGCTATCTTGCGGCCTGGTGGCTCCGGCTGTGGCTCACACCTACCACGTGGAGTTTAAGAAAGAGGGCTTCATCATCTGTGAGGAGTTCTGGATGGGCCAGGAGAGGCAGCGGCTGGCTTACGCCTACAGTACCCTATTTATTACATACGTCCTGCCTCTGTCTGCACTCTGCATCTCTTACCTGTGCATCTCCGTCAAACTGCGGAACTGTGTGGTGCCCGGCCACCACACCCAGAGCCAGGTAGAGGCTCGGCGCATGCGAAAACGTAAAACTTTCCGTCTGGTGAGTCTCGTGGTGGCCGCGTTTGGCATCTGCTGGATGCCGATAAGCGTGTTCAACGTGATGCGCGATATCGACATCGATCTGATTGACAAGCGGTACTTCCTGCTAATCCAGTTGTTTTGTCACCTGTGTGCCATGAGCTCGTCGTGCTGTAACCCCTTCCTCTACGCCTGGCTGCATGATCGCTTCCGCGCTGAGCTTCGGAAAATGTTTACGTGCCGCCGCCGCCGCATCGGCATCTCAGGCAACAACTGCGCCACCGCCAGCGTGGTGCTGTGAGGCCGTGCGCTTTCACCGGGCTGTGGGATTCAGCAGTGGATGACATCCAAGCAAACTGTAAATTTGGTCAGTTGCTATCTATTGCGAAATTGGGTTTTGCTGAACAACAGCTACAAAGCTTCCATTCTAACAACAAAACTGTATTGAGAGTTACTGAGACATTGATTGTGCTGATTATTGGTCAGGGATCAGTTCTTTGGCAAGGGAGCTGGAATGGTGTTTTCCAGTTAACTCCAGGGGTGTTTATGTACTGTTAAAAAAAAAAAAATCAATAAAAATATATAATGAGCATGTTCTCATTTTTGGGTGAGCCGTTCCATTTTCTGTGACATTTCATATCGTCATTCTTTTGGTGAAGGCATGGAATTACCCGAGTATTATAAGCGTGTTATAGAATCATGTTTTCACTGTATAGCAGTTGAGTAGTTAACTGTACGTACTAATTTCTGTTCACCATGATCCTTAAATATTTTTGGTTAAATGAATGATGAGTTAACATTTTGGAAAATATTTCATCTGAAATGAAAAGTTTGACCAACTTCAGATATATTGTGATTTATTTCTTAATGCACATTGGGCAGTTGCCAGGGGTATCTGCCAAGAGTGCTTGTAAAATGTCATGAGTTTCAGTAAATAGGATGACACTAGTTTGGTACAATTTCATATAATTAATGATCCGCAGCAATGTCTGCCTGACACATTTGAGCCTAAACACAGCAGAGACTGCCGGGCTTCTGAGTGTCTGTATATGTGAAGCCACATGCATTACGCTGGGCTTTTACTGTGATCAGATGAATTAATGTTTCTAATAATTTCATTTTGAAAGAACATGAGGCAGGTTCCGTGGACGACCGTAATTTGCTTTTTCCTGGATGAAAAACAATGTTGTCAGGCTTGAACACTGATTCGTTTAACTGATATAAGGATAAGGAATTTGAAATGGTTTTGCCTCATCAGTTTTTGTAGTTATACAGATTTGAAAGCCTGTTCAGTCTTGCCAAAGGCAAATATTCACAAAAAACAATTATTTCCCAGTATTCATCAAATGGAAAATGTGATTATGCACATAATGTATGGGAGATATAATTTAAATACTTTTCTTGTTCTACCAGGGTAAACCAGTGTTTGGCTTTCATTGAAATTGGCAAATAATATGAACAATATGGAACACAAATATTAAATTAAGGCTAAAAATAGCATGGGAGAGATTAGCTTAACTGCTGACATCAATATTCTAAGCTGCATATTCAATAAAGAGTTTTCTTTAGTAATGATTCTACCCTTTATAATCCTTGTAGCTCAAACATTACCCTTAAAGCAGGGGACATCGCAGCGCAGGTTTTAGACTCAGAAAAGATCATGGCCTCTTGTCTTGACGGTGACAAAAGGGGAAAAATACAGCTTTTTCGGAAAAAAAAACCCACGGCCCACAATCTGACGAAAGGCTTTTATTTAAAATAAAACAATTTTTTCATAGCTATATTTCTTTCAGAAGTTATTACATCGACGGCGGCGTTTTCTCATGCTGTTCAGCCTTGCGTACATCAGGCTGTAGAATCCGCACATTGTAAGCTCACCAGGAGAAGAGAGGTAGAAAAAAACTCATCCAGCAAATCATATAGAACAGTCATGAAAAGGAATTGAAAGGCACAGGTCTGTACACTCTTATCACCGATATTGCTAGAAATTCTTTCAAGACATTCAGCAGCATTATATAAGAGCATCCATGCAGGCCTCGTTTATTAGTGTCATTGTACTAGTCAGAGAAAGCTGGTTAGCCGCGAGGTGACTAATGTATCCTCTGATGATTAGGTTTGGATTATCATTGTCCTCAACAAAAACATGCGCTGTAGATAGTAGCTGCTTGCTTTTATTCATTGCTGGTTTTCAAGACAACACTTGAAGAGAAACAAAGGCACAATATCTTTTAGGGACTGGAAGACCTTGTGACGATTGTCTGTAGTGAGTTTCTTCACACATAAATAATCCAGTGTAAAAAGATCACATTGAAAAAAATAGCTTTTCCTCCTTAGCATAAGAATATTAAATAAATCACAAGCCATGCGATCTGAAGTATTGAAAAAGACCACATTTTTCACATGTCATCAAATAACATGTTTTTAAAGCACTTACAAGTACCTTTCTGTCAAAGCAAATACATTTATTTATTTAGATACAATGTCTGCTTGATATTAAGGATCATCACATATCATTTGAGAAAAGATTATCATTCTCAACAAATCTCTGTCTCCATACTGAATAATAAAAGTGCATAATGCTTGAAGACCTTCATAATCTTATTACAGAGCGGTACCACCACAAACACACAAAACACAGGATTGCCCTTACACCGGGAAATTTCTTCTAGCACTCCTGGGCTCACACTGGTTTGGCGTTAAGGGTCTGCAGGATGGCGGGTTTCTCCTCTATGACGCGGACCAGCAGGTTGTCAATGTACTCTTCGAGCTCGGTGATCTTGGCGTCTCTCTTTGACAGGTCAGCCTGCTGCTTCACCACCAAAGTGATCAACTCTTCCTGCGTCAGTTGAGTGTACGGTCCACCTCCTAATGAATCTGCCACCTGAATAAAACATGTACTGTCTTATTAATACGGATTCATTAAAATAAGAGGTATAAAAATAACTGTAAACGAGTGTTTAGTATGCCACTTGAATACTGAATAGATGGATTTATACAGTGATCATATAAAAAGATAAAAATATCACAAAAAGTTGTGCTTCCTGTGCTTTTCTACTCTTCATGATCATCTTTTTATGACACTGAATAGTGTGTAAAGGTTTCGGCACAAAAATCAAAACCACCAAATATTTTGAGCTACGTGTCACCATAGCGCATACTAATAAAACACTTTGACGCAGCAATTATTAACTCAATTGAATTTAGTCAAGGTTCCCTGTTTTGATTTTATGGATAGACCATTCAGAAATACGTGACTCACAAGATTATGTCGTTAAATGAATGTGATGGAAATCACAGGAACAAGTTAGGTGTTGGGCTTAAATTTGTGTTGCAGATCAGCACTACCTTTATTTTCCCAGATGTGCTATTCTGGATCTTAGACTCCTTCCCTGCAGAGGCACTGATGGGATATTGGCTTTCAATGGAGTTCATGGGCTTCACAGGATGAGGCCTGTAAAGAAGTTGTTAAGACTATCGTAAGGCCCTCAAAGAGAAAAATGAAAAGTTACTGCATCACAATACAATAAAAGACATCAATGTTTCCCATGAAAAGTTATCAAGAAAATATTCCAATCATCCCTAGGCAGTTCATGTTGGGGAAAAATTGCCAAGAAATCACGAGCGCACTAAAGAATCACACCTGAGACAAATCCCAACACCTTATTTGTTTACCCATATAAAGGCCAGAGCTGCTATCAAACCTGAATGTAAATTCCACAAATGCATATGTTTTGAGTAGCCTGTTTAAGCTGTTTCAGCTCACCTGCGCAGAGTTAAAGCTAGTCCACCTCCATTGCTACTCTGAGCACTGACAGCCTGAACATCCGATGGCGAGACCCTTGCACGTAAAGGAGTCTTTCCCAAAGACAACATGCCTTCCTCTGCTGCTGGTTCCTCCATAACGACATGGAGGGGTTGTGAGTTGGTTAAAATAGATGGTGCAGTGAAAGGATCAGCACCAAGAGAATCCAAACCACCATACAAATTTATTTGTGTCTTTTCATCAGCTTGATGCTTTGATGAGATGGTCTCATTCATAATGTCTCTTCTAGGATGGACTTGACTTGCCGCTGATATGGCGGTGTCTTCATTGTATGCGGGTTCCTGCTCAGACACTTTAGCTGATACTGTTGCGGAGGTAATAGCGGGCTTTTTTCTCTGTGAATTTTTTCTTTGGAAAGCAAAAGTGATATCCTCAGAATTATCCTGCCCCCACTCCATTTGCTGGGCTGAACTATTGCCGCTGTTACTTCCAAAGGCATCTGTTGATTTCTCTTGACCAAAAATTTGATCAAGCTCAACTGTTGTCATTCCCCAATCTACAGGGTTCTGCTCTGGCTGTACATTTCCTGCAAAAAAATCATCTTTCCCTTGGTTTTGGTTCCAAGGGTCTTGTGTGAAAGTCCCATTTTCACGCAATGGCTCAAAGTCTGCAATGTTTTCTTTTGACTGAACATTGTTTTTGTCCATTTCTTTCATACTTGAGCTGGATAATGTGCTGTTCCTTTTGTTTTGAGGTAAAGCTGGTGTCGTGGCAGACTGCTGCTGTTGTACTGGCGCTTTGCTGCTAATCTTTTGTCTTGGTCTGGCTACGGGTGCTTCTTTGTCTGGATTGAATGAAGTTTTTCCCTGGTTATCTGACGGCGTATCACAGTTGCCTAGGCTGGTTGGTCTGGGCATTTGTGCTGCTGAAGAGGGTGGTTGCAACGCCCTCCTAGCTCCATCTCTGGATATCTCTGGGAGTATCTCTCTGTCTGACTTGTCAGTGTGTTGACGTCCTGGACCCGCAGAAAAATCTGACCTAGCGACATGCTGGTCAGACTGCGTGATGTTCTGATTTTGTCTATCTCTTGAGTCCACAAATGATCTAGTGTCTTGAGGTGTCATTGGTTTCGGTGGAGCTGGGGCAGCTACCTTTTTTAACGATATAGGTTTGGATACCACTGGCTGTGTTTTCAAGTGTCTCGGAGTTAGATCCTCCTGTGTGGTCTGAAACTTTGGCTCGTGCTCATCAGGACCATCCACACTCATTTCTGGACCCAACAGTTCTGGTACAGTATCTCTATGTTTCTGATTGACCTCTGCAATGATATTGTCCCATTTGGTATGTCCCTGTACCCCATGCCTCCTCTGGGGAAAAAGGATATCATAATCAGGAAGTGGTAATGCGGGCTTTTTGTCTTGCTGCAATCCATTGGTTTCACTGTATGTAGGGCTCTTGTTGTCTCGGACAGGAATGTTTCCTCCAGTCGATGCCTCATGTACCGTATACAAGGGTGGCAGGGGTGCTCTTCTCTTCTCAGCCATGGTGGGTGGTGATGTAATAGATGGCAACTTTTCTATGCTGCCAGAGGGAGAATCAAATGGATTCTGACCGATGTTTGGTGGAGCCAGAGAAGCATGAAGGTTGGAGAAAGTATCAGGAGACTCTGATGGAACAGTACTAAGGGAAGATTCAGAGGCAGCAGGGGAAGCAGCCTGCTTACTGGGGGTTTGGCACTCAGTGTTTTCAGACGTCAGAGAATGAGCCAATCTGCCAAGGTGAAAACAAATGCCTACAGATCAGTGTCTATGACATAACTCAACGTTCCTTCAGCCGATGTACAACCCATCACCAAATCAAACCCACAACCACCAGATCAACAAAGTAAAATCCCCTGTGACATTTCCATCACGCAACTCTCATAAAATGCGCAGAGACAGTTCAATGCCAAGCAGTATTAAAACAACCTAACAGAATCTCTTAACAGTGAAAATCAATGTGAGGACACGCTACCAAAGCATTTGTCTGTGAAAGGTTCCCCACTTGGACTAAGTCTAAGTCCTAAATCCTCTGCTACTCAAGTAGTTTGTTGTTCATGGTTTTACTTTTAGTACAAACTTGTTGACGGATTGAAGGTCTAGAGCAAGAGCTTTTATATTAAAGTTACCAACACAATGAATAGACTTCCAGGACTGCACAAGTAAATGATCGCACATTACTGATAATAGCAAACAAGTTTACCATTCTGATCCAAGTAGAAAATCCACACAGAAAAAAATCTAAAGAGAAAATCCAAGCACCAAAGACGTCCAACAAGAGAAGTGAGACTGAGACCAACTGTGTCCTGATGAGCTTTGTTCAGCCAACAACCTGTTCTACAACATCTTCACACACCAGACACACCTTCCCTTTATAAAGTTGGGGGAAACTTGCTCAACGGGATAAACAACAGTTGGCTGGAATACAAGGCCAGAAACAGGAAGTACGTGCAATTCACAAATTTAACTGTCAACACACGTTGTACAGAGAATCTCAATCAGTGCATGTGTAATCCAAAACAACTGTGCACATATCTGCGTGTGTGTTTTGAATTTCATTGCTAGCTACAAGTGATTTTTTTTTTCTTTGATTTTTCAATTTTCTGGTGTAGGAAAACACACATGCAGATGTATTTGCAGGTCACCCAGAGGTACTGTGCAAATTGCATCAAACAATAGTATGCGCATAGAAGGCACAATGGCACACCCTGTGACAAAAAATTATGGCATAAGATCATTTCAGAATAACATTTAAGATCATCATCATAAAATGAGAAGCCGTCTTACCTGGGTTTGACTGCGGACACTTTAGTAGCCCGGTTAAGGAAGCTCACGGCAGAGGGTGTTTGTTGGTTTCGGCTGAGTTTCTGCTGATCTGCTGGGATTTCGGTACTGGTGACCGGAGTATCTTTGCTGAGGGACAAGTCTTCAAATGGATTGGTGGATACGTGGGTGGCTGGTTGATCTGGATCTCTCCAGTCACTTCGAGGTGCAGAAGGTAATTCTTCTTTGATGGGCTGCTGTACTTCTTCCTTTTTCTCCTCCTTTTTTTTTATCATTCCAAAAAGAGACGACAACCTCTCGCTCATGGAGGCCTCTTCCTGCCTCCTCTGCTCCTCAGCTTTTTGTACCTGCTCCTCCTGTCTCTTAAGCTCCTGCCTGAGGCGCTCTTCCTCAAGTCTTTCATTCTCCGCTGCCTTCAGTTTCTTGCGCTGTTCTTCTTCTTCCTCCCTCCGTTTCTTCCCTCTTTCTTCCTCCTCAAGTATGCGTCTCCTCCTTTCTTGCTCCTCTCTGAGTCGGCGTTCCTCTTCTTCCTGCAGCTTCTTGGCCCCAGCTCTGTACCTCTCCTCATCCACCAGCCTCCTGGCCTCTTCCACAGGCCTTCCTTCTGCTGGCATTCTTTCTTGCTCCTCTGGGTAGCGCTGTTGTTCCAATAAAATCTGCTGGTCTTTAGACGCTCGCTCGTAGGAAGGCACAGGTGTGTTTTTGAAAGGATCTGCAGTGACATCAGCAGACTCTTTCTGGAAATCCTCCACTGATACTTGACCCGAGCTATTAAGGCTGAGAGTAGACCCGCTTTTGGGCTCGGCATCTTCTTCTGCATACACATGATTGCCATTGATACACAGGCTGTTCAAGTCACTGTTGCTTTGCTTGGAGCGGCCGAGTAAGGAGAACGGGCCCTGAGACACTTTGCTGTCAGTACTGCCGGTCCGCTTGTGACCCAGGAATTTGAACTTCTTTTTGACTAGAAGAGAAAGTGGCAACGTAAATTGTGACTGCATTGTTTATACTCAAACACAGTGTAGAAACATTTAGATTACCTTCGGGGGAGTCCACGTTGAGGCCAGATGAGCGGCTGCCACTGAGAGACGAATTTTTCTCAGACAATGGTCCCAGCGTAGATAGGGACTGCGATGCATTCCGATGCAAGTTTGATTTGGGGGCAAAGAGCGATTTGAGTTTCGATTTCTTTTTCTCTGCTGGAGTTTGATTAAGTGACACTGAATCACCCTCTCCCTCACTGTCTGTTAGGACCTGCGTCACAGATGGCACAATGGCTGATGCAGAGTCAGAGAAGCCATCCTTTTTCTTCCCACGAACTTTGTCCTTGAGCTTAGAGATTCGAGAACGTGGTTTGTCACCCATCGAAAGGTCGAACATGCTTGCAGATATGTTGTTTCTCATGAAGTGGATATCAAGTAGCACCTCCCCTCGCTCCTTGTCCTGTTTTCCAGATTTGTCCACCATCTTGAACCAACTAAAAATGACAAAATGAATCGACAAAGTAAGATAAGCTGTTGATCATCAAATTGAGATACACCCAATGACAGATATAATGAAATATACTTCACCTTGCTAACTGTAATGACCTTGCTAACTGTAATGATTACGAATGACGAATGAAATGATTAACCCCGAATGCATTGCAGAATATGTACGGTTTTAATTTTATTTGTCTCAAAAAGATGGACAATCTGTTAACAGAAAAAAGCTTAAACAAAAAGGTTTTGCAAATGTAAGAACACATCTGTACACACAGGAACAACAAATACAAAACATTTGTGACTAACTTCCTACTACCAAAACTTCCAGAGAAAACCCAAATAGCATAGCTATTTTTACAAACTATGCAAGATCCTGATTGTGATGTAATTTCCCTATTTTCAAGTAAGACAATACAGTCTAGAAGCCATTTTATTGTTGCCTTTAAAATAGGCAGCTCGCAACCTTTGTTCTTTTCTAATACTGGGTAATTTTCTGGTATTTTAGATGAGATATCATTCAACAGCCCTGTTACTGTTTCTGGGTTCTGGCTTGTCAGAATGCTGGAGGATCATATTCCTTTGACCTAAAAACCGAAAACTGCAACATCAAGAAAAACTCTGTAGGGAGGTTAAATTAAAGTTAAGTGTTTCAAAATGCTTGCTGCCAGGACTTTCTTTAACTTGTTTAGATCTGATAGTGATAGGTGTACAAGTGAACAGCTTGTTCCATTTCCTGTTGGGAATACCAAGCCACATGCAGATAAAGGTTGACAATTACAGCAGTGTTCTACCTCTGCAGTCATCCTCTCTGTATTGACCAGCATCACAGCTTTATGTCTGCAAGAGACTGGTATGTGTGTTCTAAAGGGGTGGGTCCCCCACCATGCATACAAATAATTAGTGCCATTACGTAAAGATAATTTCTGCGTTCTGCGTGCGTAATTATAGCCTTCCTAATACTTTCAAACAAGCCTATCCCATTTTCAAAACCATTAGTTTCACTGCAGCCCAAAAACTGTTGACGTAATTTTTTGAATTCCTCTTTTGTCCAAGGAAGTAAGAGATAACTGATGTATTCTGAAAAGTCCTGTCACTGAATTTAATAACACAAAAGTTATCTGCAGGTCAAATGGAGTTTACTGCGACAGCAGTCATTTAACTGTTATGAAGCAGACACCAGGACAGGTTCTTCTTGGGTTAACAGTCAGGAAAAAGCATGGGAGTGAACCAAAAATCCTCAAAGACTCTCAAGCATGCAGCTCTATGAGATGTCATGATGTTGAGCTGAGATGAATTCAAACATTCCTTATCGCACACCCTAAGCATGCCAAGTCAAACAATCACAAAGTCTAACCACAAGGAAGATCTGAATACTTTACTCAAGCTTCTGCCAAAATGCTCCTATTGGGCACCTTGTCCATGTCAGTTGCAAGGCTGCACGCCCTTTTCTTTACATGACAGTGCATTGTTATGGTTATTGACTGACTGTTCTTGTTGTGTAGGGAAATACTGAGCCATGCCCCAGATGCGCTTCTGTTCTTGCCCAACCGGTTCCCTCAGTTACCTGTGGATAATATTTCTCTTTCATGTCTAATGATTAACAACAGGACTGATGTTAAGGATAAAAAGGTCCAACAAAGTGAAACAAATATGTATCCTTACTCCTAGATGTGTTGTCCAATTGTCCTTTTTTAATGCCTTCTAAATAAGGTCTAATTTTAAAAATCTAGTAGACACATGAATACAACAGGGTTATATTAATTTTTATGCTGCATTTAAATAATGCAACAGTACCCTGAGTGGTTTGAAATAGTGCAATGAAATTGCGATTTTAGTGGCATACAGAGAGCTAATAGCAGGTTAGTCAGATTAACAGGACATTGTTTTCTGTTAGCTACAAGTGGTATTTGTATTTGTTAGTGATTCAAGCCTGATATGAACACGCTTGAAGTGCACTAACTCGTCCTTGTAATATTTAACCTTGGAAGATTTTCAAGTAGGCATATTCATGGGTTATTTATTAGATTCCTCAACTTCTAACACAGGATACCAAACCGATATAATGACTGCATAATTAGTTTATTCACTTAATTACACATACATATATATATGTGTGTGTGTGTGTGTCTGTGCACCCTCATATATATACACACATGTATACATACACACACACACATATATATATGTATATAGCAGAAAAGGAGAGAAGAGGAAAAAGAAGAAGATGATGATGATGATGGATTGATGCAAATGAATCAGGAACCAAACAACTTCCCTAATGGTGAAAGCAGCAACAACCAACACTCCCTTGCATACCTCTAAGGACTAAGTGTGCGCTACTTGACATTTGAAAAGAAAAGTGCAAAGACTGAACCTTGGCATTTTTACTTAAGAATTCCCTGCACAAACACATGATAACATTTGTGATGACACCACACAAGATATGGTCCACAAACCACTTCCTCAGCTAAAACAAGAGTGCTAACAACCTTGACCTTACAGTTTAACCGACGGTTTTTGTTTGTTGTTGGTGTTACACAAGAGGGAGTGCCTGTCTATTTTCAACACTCTTGAAAGTTTTAATGAATTCACTGTGACACCCATTTTGTCAAACCACAGATGTGATTCAATGACAGGTGACATATTTGGGTGTGAGCAGACTTTTTGTGTGCCGCTTGAGAAGCTCGGAGGAATTTTCAACAAAAACAGCTACAATGTGAGGAAAGCAACTCAAAATAGGCTTTCATCACTCAGCTGGTAGAAGTAGCTTCATGCTAACCATCATTTTAGCCCACAAGCCTTTTCAAAATTGAAAACTTGAGCCCAAATTTTGTTGTCTGACATACTACATATGATCTCATTTATGAGTCAATAACCCTATGATTTCCATTCACATTTGTTTACATTTACATTTAGCCCAATAACAGTCTTTGTAAAAAAAAAAATGTCACAATGTGTGTGTGCTTTTAGTAAGTTTCAGTGAGCGCTGAAGAGTTAGCAAAGTTGAAAACAAAAGAGTTCATTCAACTTGTTTGGAGCATATCCAGCCAAGACAACACGTGAGATCTCTTTTCAGTCATTTGTTTTAGAGGCATTGTTCCTTTAGACTTTAATTCAACCAAGAGAGTCAAACAAACCTGAACACGGTTTACGATTTCAATAAACAAAAAGGCTTTTGTGATGACGTGAGTTTATGATGTCATGTCATGTCGTGCATTGATGCTGAAAGATGACCTTCTTGGGAGGTACACTGAGTAAAAAGTAAAATAACACTTAATAACTGTTGGAAATCAGCAATCATCCCAAGACATAAATCAAAAGGCAGGAAGAAAGTACAACTCCCGGCAGCTTCGGAGAAACAGGGAAATAAACCAACAATTTGTGAATAAACACTTACTCGGTCTTTTTGCGGGACTTGTTGTCATGGAGGTCCAGCAAGTTCACCACTGCTTGGCCGAGGAACTTGTCAAGCCCGGCGTGGGCGCGATGCATAACAATGATGTACAGGGTACATCGTTCGGCGTTTCCCAGGTGGAAGAGAGGCAGGTCGAACGAAGCCTCCTCTTTCCACACCGGAGCTACGCTTTTCTCCGCCACGCTTGTAGAGAATTTGTCTTTGGCCACCTGGATGATGGCGTAGGCGTCGTTGGTTCCATTCTTGCCCTTGACTCGAAGGTTCCGAGCTTGATGCACCGTTACCTGGACGCTCGTTGGAAACCACTGCTGGCTCTGGTCGGCCAGAGACATTGTGACAGTCTCTTAAGATGTAACAAAAGCTATTCTGGAGCGTCTCGGGAAATAATGCTGACAGAATTGAGCCTTTCCTGGTCTGTTTTCCACCTTCACCCTCCTCTGCGGGTGGAGGTTTAGGTTACCTAGTTGTCCAGGAAGCCCAGGTCGATGTCGTAATTATACTTCCCTCCTACAACGGATGCTAAAGCTAACGTTTAACCAACACTTCTGATCCCCTTCAGAACAGGGAGCAGCCTGTCGATTCCAGTATGATCTCATGTTGAGCCATCAGTCACGGCGAAATAAATTACATCTGCAAGAACCTTCACGAAATACACGTTTCCTTGTTTTCTGCCATGGCTAAAGTTACACGGTTCACTTCCTCGATGTTCATAAAGTCCTCGCTCATTCTCTACATACTACTCTCTGATTGGTCAATGTATCTGTCAATATTTTACATTCAGTCAGTGATTGGTCAGTGAAGGATAGGCGTTGCGCGGAGGACCGTTAAATCGCCCTCCCAGTTACGCGTGTCTTGGGTTTATCCATTACAAAACAATTTATTATTAAAAAAGAAGAATATTGAAAAAGAACCATACATTGATACTCATTCAGAGTAAAGATAATATCCTGAAAATGTATAGCTTTACTTTTTGAATAGAATTGAAGTTTGCAGATTATACTAAAGAGGCTCTTTAGCACATAGTGCTAAAAAACAAATAAATAAATGGGTAGGTAAATGAATAAATTATTACTTGATTGATATGTTTGCCTACATATGTTCATGTTATGCCTGTTGAAACATGATGGTCAACATCGTAACATTCTACTGGAGCTCATCCTAGTTTTCAGACATTGTTTGAGATACTAATTTTGTCTTGCACGACCAGTTGAAATAACCAATTATAAAATATACGTGTCAAACTTAAATCAAGTATTTCTGTAATCTTATGTAAGGTAGTATATGTCACACAATATACAGTATTTTTCAGGAACTGTGGAAGGCTATGCTATCCCACCACAGTAAAATTCTCAGTCGGTATTTTTGTGAGAACAAATCCAAATAGAAGTGTAATGCTTGACTCCTCACCACATGGTCAGAAAAAAAGTTCCTGTGAAGGAAATGACTCAATGTCCTTAAATAGATATTTGATTCACAGTGGAATAAACTCTACATCTTGGAAAATTTGTCATTGAAACCAATATAGAGACAGAAACATTTCTTAACTGTTAAAAGGGCTACAGAAGTATCAGGAATGAAGAAGCCGCACATAATGCCGTGCCAAATTATGAGCAAGTTATAATAATCATATTTGTCTTTTCCATTGGACATGGGCATCTCTAAGACTCCCATGGATACAGGGTTATTTTCCCATTGTATTTTTATACTGTTATGTTCGCCCAACATTTATAAATTCCTCTATATATATGCAGCACTATGGAGAATGGTGTTGTCAGGAGCAACACAATGTGATGTTCTGATCTGATTCAATGTATTGTTGTGTTGAACCATGTTTACATAAAACAGTGGTGGTCAGGCTACGGATGCAATAAATTAAGAGTCGTGGCTGCACGTTTTTATTTAGAAGTTTTTGTTGTCTGTTGTTGTACTGTTGTCTGTCTTGGAAACAACACAAGCGAAAAAAAAATCTCTAAAACAGAGAACAGTCTTGGTACCTCCCAATGGACCTTAACAACAGCTGCTGTGCCCGATCAGCTTTCCTTTGGTGAAAGGGGAAGCTGTAATTCCCCAGGGATCAGGTGTCGGGGCATTTCTTGGCATGAGAGATTTCAACTGCTTATTCACAAATCTTAAACATTTTCAAGTGGACCTTCCTGCTTAAAGAGGAGAGGGGTGTTCAAGTGTAAAGGGGAAAACATTCGCACCTGGGTACCTGTGATTGTCACTTTCCACAAGACAAATGACTTGTCTTTTTTGTCCAACTGTTTTTTTTGGGGGGGGGAAAGAGGAGGCAGTATTGTCCTGAGGAAAGGTACACATGACAAAAAGGTTATGGGTGTCACCTCATGATTTCTGGAGGATAATCTGTGATAATCTGTGATGTCACATAGGGGATTCACAAAGTTTTATGATATCATGCCTCAATGAAAGGTGGACGGAATGTACAGCAAGTTCTAATGTGATATAGGCGAAACACACTCAGCTGTACATACTGTTTTATAGAGATATCTTTTTTAAATGCTTCTTATTCATGAGTACAATAGAGTACAGCATCAACTGTTTATTTGGTGGAAACAAGGGTGTTTATTGATTTGATTAGCAGGAATTACTCTGTTTTGATTGATGTGCCGTTAATATTCAAAAGTATATGTAAACCATGCAATCAAATCCCAGTACGTATTAAGAAGTCCATGAATGTTAGCAATTAAAAATGTACCACAACATAGTCCCGCCTGGTTGATCTCCGGTTTAAAACTATATGTGCTGAAGATGTTTTTCAAACTAACTGAAGTAGGTTGAACAGAGCACCTACCCTTTTGCTTAAGAGCAGTTTGTCAAACCTGTTTCAGCTGGATGTCCTGCAAAGTTGTAAAATAAACCCCTTTCAGACGTCAGTCTTAATGATCTGTATAATTCACAAGCACAACCCAGGATTGATTCCTTGTGCCAGAGAGGGCAAAGAAGTCCACTGGAGCAGTTCAGGTATTCTTTGGATGCACTGACAATATAAACTAGATACAGTAGTGAGTTCTATTCTGATTTAGGTTCACTTTATTTCATCTTTGTGGTCCTTGGTCACATTGGTTGCACATGTTCCATGTTTTAACCCCACATATCAAAATCTCTCATTTGCAGAATCATGTCTTGCAAGAGCGACCTATATACCCACAACATCTAAATCAATATAAGCAGAAGGGATTTTCAGAGGTTTTGTATTTAATATGAGCTGTGCTCTTAGAAACCAGTAAAATGTTCCTGAGTTTGGTTAAACTACAAACATCCATCAATCCATCCATCCATCGTCTGACCCTTATCCTGCACTCGGGGTCGTGGGGAATGCTAGAGCCTATCCAAACAAACATGTTCTATTCACAATTATTTCACAAAATGATGTTGCTTCTCTCTGTGAACTATATTAAAGTGTTTGAACATTTGGACTTTCATTTGAACAGATAAAAAAGGGACACTGGATTCCTGTTCTCAGCAGAACAAGGTCAGTAACAGGCTGGCCATGAAGCACAAGATATCTGTATCAGTCCGTATCCTGCGGTGCCAAGATAATCTTGTGGAAGACATGACTCTCCATCTTCTGCTCGGGGAGAAACTAGATCCAAGATTAGGAGAGCCCATCCTGTGCTCCCATGAAAGCAAAAATGCTGGAAAGTAAATACCTTTATCTAGCCCTCTGGAGGGCTTTTCCCTCTGCCTCAAGAGTCTAACACCACACATCATGAACAAGAATTTGATGTTAGAAACAAGCCCTGCTAAGGCTGGCTGAATCTGACTAGTTCTCATAGGGGTATAGTTTTTTTAATTTTTTTTTTTTTGACATAACTGAATCAATTTTAGATCAAGCAAGTACATTGAAGACCAGACCTGGGCATTTTATGGGCCGCAGGCCACATCCTGCCCGTTTCTCTTTTTTATTTGGCCCACCAAACTATTTTCTTTAAATATTTCAATAGGTATTTTCAATCAATATTGAATTTAGACACTCCTTATTTTTTACTTTTGTTTAATTTTGAGTGGATGATTGCAGACGAAATGATGTTGGCACATTTATATGTTAATAAGGATTTGAAAGTTGAAATAAAATACAAAAATATCTAAAAATTGAAATTGCAATTTTCATTTTGTTCAATTTACTTAATACCCAGTTGGCCTGTGCATAAAAATTAAAAATGAAATGTGGTCCACCAGCCAAAATAATTGCCCACCCCTGACATACGATCCCTGTAACTTTTCCCTTTTTGTCAAGTTGACCACAAGGAGGTGCTAGTTTAGTTTGTGCAGGAAGAGTCTATTTGGTTTTCAATTTGGAAATGGTCAGGGGAGCGAATGTCATCAGTAGGCTGATTGTGGAGATTTCAGAATTTTGTGACAGTAAGTTAGCACTTCAAAAACACAAGACAGAGAAATTGGAAGGATTTTAGTTAGTTTGTATCTGATGTGGCCCCATCCAGACACACTGAAGGTCAAATTTTAATGGTTCTGTATGGTTTTCACAAAAAAAGATATTGGAGGTGTATTCCATTGCCTTTTTATGCAGTCTACTTCTAGTGTAATAAGTTTTAATGTTGATAGTCAATATTTTTATCGGGTCAAAACCCAGACAGCTTGGTGTTCTGTGAAGCACCGGATACCATAAAGTGCCTGTATGCTCATCTGCAGAGAGCTATGGCAAAAAAACATGATGTTCATCTACTGAAAACTGAAATGCATTCAATCAGCAGGGAGTCGATAAGGCCCTGACAGCCTCGGTTATGAATCATAGCCCAGATGAAGACTTTAAAAGTTCTGGTGAATGCTGAGTTATAGCAAAAGTGTAAAACAGACAATCAGAATGACTAGCAGTAATAGTCAAAGGAAATTTATGGTAACAATTTTATGGTGAATTTGTCCATCCCAGTTTTGCAGACACTTGAGAACTACAGTTACAACCAGCATTGCTAGAATCTTTTACTTACTCGCTGTCAGACTGAATGGGGCCGATTCGTGAGAGGAGTAAAGATATTCACCCAAATTTCCCCACTGTAAGATGCAAGTGGATACAGCTTCTAAACTCAGGTGGTTTGTTTACTTACTTGATGAGGAAATTTCACAAGCAACATGAACTTGATAACAGGAGTTTGCTGATCAAGGGGTTTTTCTAACAGTGGAGGAAGATTGTTCTTTTCAAGATCAACATTGGATTTGGGTGGAAAAAATGATTATGTATTAAGCATGCACCTACACACACACACACACACACACACACACACACACACACACACACACACACACACACACACACACACACACACACACACACACACACACACACTATACATGAAAATACAAACCTTAGTTTTCAGTGCATCATCCTATCCACTCACAACAGGTTTTAATCACAGGGTTTGGCATTGCTGAATTTTGAAACAAAAATGGTGAGACAGAGAACTAACAATCTATATTTAAAATATTCAGAACTTCACAAAATAATTGCTTTCATGGCCATAAACTGCATCTGAAAAAGTTAATAAATTGCAAAGCATTGCTATATTTTTAAAAATTGCAATAGTGTATTGTTAGTTATATTGTACTGTGGAGTTACTGCTAATTCCCATGCCTAATGCCCACATTTCAAAACACATTACAACATGTACAATAAAGTGACCATAATAGGGGGCTTATAATAACATGGACCATATGATTCTCTGAATTTCATTTACAACAATGTAAAACAAAGAAATATCAGTGACAATGAGCATTACAATACTAGTTTCTGTTAATGACATTAAAGAGTACAACATTTGATTGAAAAGAAAGAGGTGCAAACAAAAGATTTGTAAGTGTGTTTGCAGGCTGTGCCATTGCTCAGATTGTTAAAGCCTTAAAACCAAATCAAATTAAAACTTGTGCTGATTACCTCAGGTGTTAGAGGGTGACTGTATTGTGATATTTTTTTTTTTTTTTTTTTTAGATAAATCAGTCATTTTAAAACCTGAGAAATTTAAGTTGCTGGAAAGAGCATATTTTTAATATGCTAAAAAACCCTACCATCCAGGAGGGGGCAGTCAATTAGTCAGAAGGGATGTACTGTATCTTCTTTTGACGGTTAAACTTAAACGCACATTACTAAGAATGTAAAAGCTAAATATTTCCCCTGACTTTTATTGATATGATTTATTAATACAAGCTTTTCTTTATCAGTGCTGAGGGGAGGACACAGAAATAAAACAGACATTTTCATCATAGAATCAAAGGTCTCACATAGCTTTTTCTTTAAAATCAGACAGAGAATTTGTACATTTGTACTCATTTGTATGCTCTTTCTCTCATAAACACACATAAAAATACACACCCCAACACACACACACACACACACACACACACACACACACACACACACACACACACACACACATAAACACAGAAGCAGTTGAAGCAAACAAGAGCATGAAAATTTGTCCACAGATTAAATGCATATAGTTGTACTTTGGAAATGAACAATCGTGTGTTCCATTTCATGCTATAGGTGATATGCATAGAAAGATCATTGCTAAAACAATAAAGCTCTCATTATACATCCTAAATTATCATATACCAATTTCATAGTAATTTTGCACATTTTCAAAATTGAAATAAGATCTTAGTTTTGAAATAACAAGAGAAAACCTGCATTCTATATTTTTTAACCACTTCACAGCAAACTTACAATGCAACTGAGGCAAAAGTTCCAGTTTAGGGTCCTGGCTGCCTTTTTGATTTAATCTTAAATTATGTAATTATGCTAATTAAGAGACCATCAAAACATAATCCAATCATTATAAAGTCCTTCTGGTCATGCATAGAAATTCACTCATAAGTAAAGATTATACTGTGGTTTCGCTCTTCCACAAACTACTCTTCATTCCAACAGAGCTCTGGGATTGGTCTGTTCCACTCATGTCCTGATCCAATTCTAGCACAGAGTTTTTCAAGGTGCCATTGGGGACAGCAGCTCCAGGCACAGTGGTGGCGACACTGTTCGAAGGGAAGGAGCAGCGCTTGGCTTCTCGCTCTGCAGCAGCTGCCAGTTTCAAATTGTCTCTACTGGCACAGCGTCGCTGAGCGCCATTCATTGCTGCCCTGCTCGCCATCGAGGGTAGCAGCGGGAAAGGTTTGCGGCTGCCGCTGCTGCCCCCATCGCTTCCCTCCGAGGGGCTTGTGGCCACTGACTCTCCGACCCGCTTTCCATTAATCTGCGGGCTGGTTCGGCTTTCTGAGAGGCTGTGGTGGATGCTGCCGTTCTCACTTGTGGCCTGTTTATAGACCGCATGTGAAGAACTGAGGTGCTCCAAACCTGTGGGACCCAAAGCTCCAAGGCTGCCCCCACCTCCACCTGTCCTTAGAGCTCTGAGACGATAATGACTTCTGCCCTCGCCCCGATGGTGATACTGACTGTTCCCTTGTTTAGTTCTGCTATTCACTTTCCTTCGCTGGGAATACACTGGGGCTGTAGCATTGATGGATGGAAGAATGTTATTTGTTGGTTTGGTGATATTGTCAGTACTAGTGCCTGTGTTGTTACCTGCAAAGGCACGGGACGGGTTGTTTGGATTGTCTTGTCCCACCTGCAACAGGTTGGTGAGTTTGCAGGGCCCGGGGCCGACACTGCTGATTCCACTCGGTGTAGATGACGATCTGGCTGATGAGGAGTTATGTGAGTCCCCGGGTGGATGACAGTTTATGAAAAGTTCGGATCCCTGTTCAGAGGTCTGCGCCGCACTTCCTGTTGTGAAGGTGTGAGTGTATGCAGACATGGGATGGGAGCGACCATAACCTGGACAGCATACCAGCCATGAGGCTTGCACATCCAGACGTCGGAAGCAGTGGTGTACCACCAGAAACACACCCAAAGTTGTGGCAACCATTCCATATAGAAAGCTAAACAATAAGCTAGTGTACCCTGTCAACCACATCGCCATGGCTCCACAACACCAGAGAACCACAAACAGGAAATGGGTGGCCACCAACACAGAGAATTGTGTCTTTAGTGAGTACTGGTCCTCTTGAGCCACAACAGGGTTCACGGGGCCCACAGCAGAGTCTGTGGAGAGAAGGCTAGTGCTTCCAGCCAGTGCTGGTTGGGTCTCGGTCACAGGAGTGGACAGAGTGGTTCCTGTGCATTCTTTGGCCACATGGTGCCTCAGGCGAAACACTGTGCAGAGGAAGTAGATCCAGGTCACAAACACGATTAGGCCAGAAGGGACAAAGAAAGACCCTAGACTGGGGCGCCACACCAGCCAGCAACTGCAAGACACAGGGAGAAATTCACAGGGATCAGTGAAATACAAAGACATCTTTGTTGATTCACCATGTCACAAAAACATTCACTTCAGCACTAAAGACAGTAACATGATGTCAAGGGCCACATATCCCAAAGGAAAAAAAGCAGTGCACTCACTAAGGACCATTGTCTACATAGTTGCTGACATTGACAGCTGCGGTTATCCCACAAATGATAACAGGTACTCCACCTGCTATCAGGTAGAACCTAGAGAAACAACAAACACATCACTTGATGAAATGTTACATATGAAAATCTTGCATGATGTTGTATGATATGTGGCTGTTTAAGTGTCTATGTTGGCATCTTTTGGGGGGGAGGGGGTTATAATATTCTGTTTGTTTCCAACCTGCTTAGAGCTGTCTCTTTCTTCATTCTTTTATTGGACACAGTATGACAAGGGGCAGCGTGGCCACTGGAGAACTGTGATTTATACAGCTCCATTACACATGGCCAGCTTAACAGTGGCTGGTGGGCCACTGAGGTCAGTAACACTGTGTATTACTATCGCTATAGGATCATAAGGGCACGTGCAGGGGAGGGAGAAACACAATGAACCATTTGGGACCCATGCTAAGATTTACAGCAACCCACTCGTAAATTCCAGCCCTCCCTATTTTGAGATCATCTAGGGTTTTGTGCCTTCAAGCAGTACTCAGTAGTGTTCCTTGAAGGTTTCTTTAAAACAGAGGGACTTTGGTTGTTTGGCACAATGGTGTATTTGACCATGTGCAGTCTGGGTGGCCAAGCACAAGAACTCCTGCATCTGCCTAAAACATTGATTTTTTTTTTTATTCACAGAATAAAAGCTCTTATGGTATGTAATATAGTGGGTGACGGTGAGTGTTTTTCGGTCTGACCTAAGCATTGGTCGCTGAGTAGGTGGAACAGGAGACTCTCCCTCTGATTGTCGCGGCATTCTCCACACAGCTTCTTTGTAGATGACTCGGGCACTGACTCCAATCCACAGCAAAGTGGACAGTGAGGAATAGTGAAGGGCAATGCCCACCTGTTACACACGGATAGATCACACATCGGGTGTACACAACACTTATCTGAACTGGACTAAAATAAGGATGTCTTTGGATGAACTAAGGACTTACAGCTTGACAAACAACTGGATAGCCAGTCAAACTTATGCCCCCTGTGTATAAGGCTGTTGTCATTGCAATATGGAAGCAGGTATTTAGCAAAGTATGCCAGCTTTTTCTTGATATGTGAATGGAACTGTTGGGGTGAAAAAAAAACAAATGAGTCGAGGAAGAGAGTGATCACTAGCAGTCTTTTGTGTACATATACATATATGTGAGTTTTACCTGTGGTGTAAAATGTGTGTTATGATGATGGTAAAGACGCAAAGGAGCAACAATGCGGTACAGGCATACACCACAGGGTGGAGCACAGAAGTGCTAGGAGATTGGGGGAAATCTGGCACCTCCTTGAAGAAAAAAAGGATTCAAAATTACTTTTAGAGCCATAAAACACATGCTAGGAGGATATATCCAACTCCAGGTTGTAAATGTAGCTTCCAACCTGCAACACTGCATAGTTGCTCAGCAGTGAACAACGCATGGTGGAGGTACTGCTGTCACTGTGGACAAGCTGACATCCTTCTTGACTCCAGCCTCCATTCTTGTCCAGGGCTTTCAGGCTCCACTGGGTGGCCACAGCATCAGTACCAGGGTACAAGTATCGAAGTGATACCCAAATGGGATCGGAGTTGTTTGACATGCTGCAGCCATCTGTCACAGGGCGGACAGATATACTTCATAAAAATGTCGTGCACATTCAGCTGATAAATTGCACGGTTGTACTGGTTTCTGCTTGTGATGCCCAAGGCCTCTCTATTTGCCTATCTTGTGATTTTTAAACCTGATGGATGACTCAAATTCCCTGAATGGCTTTCAGCTCTTCACAGAGACAAGGGTCATCTGTCTTCATTATGTGCTTAGCAGAAGGCGATAAATTATTTTTCAAGGTTGGAAGCCAGAGAAAGCTACCACCAGGGTTTGTTTTGCCCTACTATCTTGGATTGAGTGTTTGCTGAGTATTGCACTAAATACAAATCTGCAGAAATTGGACTAATACCCCATTTGTCTAATAATACCCCATTTTGCCAAGATTACTTTGTGCATTAAAATAATGATGATCAAAAATAATATCAGATGAAATTTCTGGTTTTGTGAAGAAAGAAAGAAGAAAAAAAGATGAACATGCTGTACGCTAACATGTTGGGGTTGATTGTGTAATGAATTTGAAAACATGACAACATTGTTCTATCATTTACATCAAAATGATAAAGCAGAAGCTGCTGATTTCCACATCAAACATTAGGAACTAAATCATCTGTAAAGGAAATTTGTGTCATGTTGTTTCCTCACCTAAGCCTACAAAGATGACAGGAGTGTTTACAGTCCGTCTGCGGGAATGTTCCCCAGTGTTGCTTGAGTTTCCAGAGGGTGGGAAAAAGCTTCCTGTTCTGAAGGCTACAAACTGCAGCTTACAGTCAGCTGGAGCATCAGACGGAAACAGTGTGGCAGGGAGAGTCACGGAGGCCACAGCCACTGAATTCTAGAGAACGAAAGAAACCGATACAAACACATTCATCATTGACTCTTAATGATTCAGGTTGATACGTGCAGTTTAGACACAGTAAGTTGAAAATATACTTCTTCTTCTTTCGGCTTTTCCCTTCAGGGGTCGCCACAGCGAATCAACTTTATCCATTTAACCCTATTCTCTGTATCCTCCTCTCTCACACCAACTACCTTCATATCCTCTCTCACTACGTCCATAAATCTTCTCTTTGGTCTTCCCGAGACCTCTTGCCTAGCAGCTCCAATTCCAGCATCCGTCTACCAATATATTCTCTATCCCTCCTCTGTACATGACCGAACCATCTCAGTCTGGCTTCTCTGACCTTCTCTCCAAAACATCTAACATGTTCTGTTCCTCTGATAGACTCATTCCTGATCCTCTCCATCCTGGTCACTCCCAAAGAGAACCTCAGCATCTTCATCTCTGCAACCTCTAGTTCTGCCTGCTGTCTTTTGGTCATTGTAACAGTTTCTAGTCCATACATCATCGCTGGTCTCACCACTGTCTTGTACATCTTTCCTTTTATTCTGGACGATAGTCTTCTATCACACAGTACCCCTGACACTTTTCTCCACCCGTTCCAACCTGCTTGGACCCGTCTCTTCACCTCTTTTCCACACTCTCCGTTGCTCTGGACTGTTGACCCTAAGTACCTGAAATCCTCCAGCTTCTTGATCTCCACTCCCTGTAGCCTCACCGTTCCACCCGAGAGTAAGTTGAAAATATACTGTGATGTGCAATAATGATATTAATAATGATAATCACAGAGAGCAGTAATGCTATCATCCCACCTTTAGAGGAAAGTTGTTGAGAGATGTGTTATGAGATCCAGTGCTGCAGCGAAAACGTAGCTGTTGTTCATGGGTGGATTCTGGCATCTCCATACCCAGGCTGCCTGTGGAGACCTCACGGCGCTCATATGCAGTGCAGGTTATACCAGTGAAGTGAGCTGGTCGAATCAAGTGTGCCTCCATCACAATGTTCTTTGAAACCTGAGAAAATCCATGGATTTACTAATACATTTTAATTCTTGCAGATTTTTCCTTAAAATCTAGTCATACACCTTTTGGAAGTAGAATTACTCAGTTAATTGATTCCTCCAATTTTGATGAAAACGGTCAGACAGATATTGGAAAAAAAAAAAACAGGGAAAAAAAAAAAAAGGGTCGAAAGATCCTACCACAGAGAAATCTTGAGCATGGCTGTGTAGCTGAGGCCAGGCCAGACTCTCCAAAGAGACAACAATTGAGCTGCATGCCCTCTTCTCTCTCTGAGCGAGTGCCAGGATCTGGTTGTCCACATGCATCAGGTTACTGCCCATCTCTACCAACAACTCTGATAACTGGACAAAAAGGACAATTTAGTCTTCAGGCTATTGACGACATAGCTGTGCATGCAAGACATTCAAACACATGCACATAAGATACATTATTGTTACCTCTTGCAGCTGTTGGACATATTCCATAAATTTCTCCATCATTTGGGCTACATAAAGTACATCCACAGAGTCAGTGAAGCCAGCTGCCTCCAGGGTGTATGTGTGCACTTGATGTGCCAAAGTAACAGCATTTGATGTATTGATAGGGCTCTGCAAAAGGTTGAAAAAGGGTTTCATAATAATTAAATCTATATTTAACATTTTACTGAACAGGATTATATCGGAAATTTTAGCCATAGCACTGACCAGGATGAATGTATGTAGGACTTGGGTGATGCCATTAGTGTAATGACAGTTTGTGTAGTTGCCTTCCTTCCACTTTCCTGTGCGATCACAATGACGTGAGGCTTTTTTCTGCTCAATACCTCCCTCAACAGGCAAGGAAGGATAACGCAGTTGCAGGCAGTACTGATGAGAAGTGATACCTGCCAGAGTTCTTGGCCACCTAGAGTTTTATACCGATAAAAAAATTAGCCCAGCACACATGTGGATATGTAACATTGATCACTGTGACTCCAACCAACCTGAACTCTCCTCGATTGTTCACAACTTTATCCTCTGGACAGAAGGAGGCACTGTTCTCAAGCACCACTATTTCAACAGAGCGAGATGTGTTGCCCCTCCCAGTAGAAACCACACATTCCCACTCTCCACTGGCTTCCACATGTACGTTGAACAGAATAAGCTCGCTGGATATTTAGAATATAGAGCAATCATTCTTACACAGTGCCATGTTCAACAAGTTTCTGAATAGATCAGACATTTATCTCATTCAAAATGTAACAACGATAACGGAATACAGCACAATCAAAGATCATTTATCCACCTGGTAATGAAGGTGCAGTCATGTAACACACTGTTCTCCAGCTGGACACCCATCTCTGGATCAGAGGTCACCAGCTGACCATTGTGATGCCAATGCAAGGTGGTAAATTTGTCCACCAAGGCAGCGGTGCAATGAAATGGCAGACGATCACCTTTGAAGACCACTTGACGTTTGGATGGTAGTAATGTCAAGGTGTGCAGCTCCAGAGGTCCCTCTAAACAACACAGGTGAGAAGTAACATTTAAATATGACTCAGCTCTATCATTGGTCGTGGACGCTTAAATTATTCCACAATATTGTATATTTGTACTGTTGTCCAGAGCAGATCACATGCAGGCACTAAACAGTAATAACTCTCAAATGTCATTTTTAAGATCGATTGTGAAATCAAATGCCTCGTCTTATTAAGGATCTCACCACAGCTAAGCTGGCTTTCTCTGAGTCCACGAAGAGGCTTCCCCCTCAGGCTCCTTGGGTAGGCACACAGTGTTTCATCCCCCAGGCGGGCTGAGCTGCTGCGAAAGAATCCTGGGACCCAGCGTAAGCCACAGTCACAAGACAGGTAGTCTGAATTGAAGTTCCTGATGACAGAAAACATATCTCATGGAATATAAAAAGGAATGAATGTTCTCTTTCACTCCTAGGTAGTACATATAGGCCCCACATATCATAATATCATACTTTAAATATTATATTGTTGCATCCATCCAAATAATATGTTTGTATTGAGACATTGCAGATTCAATCTGGAACAAACCCAGGTTTTTATTCCAAGGACATGAAAAACATCTGCTATTCAGGAGGGTGAATCTTCATGATAAAAAATGTATATATATTACATATCTACAATTCTTAGGTTTTAAATCACAGTAACTATCATCTCAGAACACCCAGGAAAATATTAATGCTCTTAAGACTGAAATATAACACTCACACTTGCTTGAGGGACAGGAGCTCCTGAAAAACCCCTGCCTCCAAAGTTGATATGATGTTTCCAGAAAGGTTCCTAGCAGTACATAAATAAGAATAAGTTTGTTTGGCGTCAGAAAGACAGACACAATATTTTATGTAAAGATCGTATCTCTCTTACAATTTAGTGAGATTGGTCAAACCCAGGAACATCTGTGATGTCAGGCAGCCAATGCGATTGTTGGACAGATCACTGAAAGTATGAAAAGACAGAACAATGCATTTTTTGTTTTACGATTCAAGAAAACACAGATAGCGATATCTAAGCTCCCTCATTGCTGTTGTTGTTTGTGATTTTTGCTTCTGTCACCCACCGTGGATCTACCACCATATAATTCTCATTTATTTTTCATGACTAGAGCATTTAAAGTTAAACATAAACAATCCCTACCACTTTCCCTTATCTCCATTCCACGGAACACCAGTAAAAGTTTATCTCAAAGCAAGGCCCCTGTTCTGCTGTCCACCCCAGAGTGTGATGTATAGCCACAGCCGGAGAGAGATCTGCTCTGTTGCACCTCTGACACTACCCAGCAGAGAGCTGTCCAGAGCATGTGTTTATCTCCCCCTGTTTGTTTTGAGAAGCCCCAGACCTTGCAGGGAAAACACAAGTAGGGGGAGGAGGGAAGGGGAGTCATGCGGTGCAGCACAGACGACCAGCTTCAACCTGCACCGCAACCAGACATCTGTGTCCAAAAGCACAATGAATGAGCAGCAAGTGGCTGCAAACAGTCGTACTGTCACAATGACTGATCTGTGTGGAGCCTCTGCTTGAGGTTTCTATGGTAGCCAAATGAGCGCCATGTCACCAGAGAGGACGTTGCACAAGAAAACAAAATTCAGAAAAGGTTTTTCTGATGACACCTACACTCTGAGCTCACGGTAAAGTGACAGGTCTGCTGTTACCTACCAAACAAGCATATGGTTAGATTTAAGGGTCTCTCTGTTTTTAACCGTTTACTGACAGGTTATTTATAACCTGAATTAGCCCATATCTTTCAAGCTTTCATTAACAGTTCATTATTTCTGATTATCGTTTATGTTAATGTATTTGTTAATGTTTACTCACAGTTTCCGAAGCTCAGACAGGCCTTGGAAGGCTCCGGGCATGATGGTGCTGATTAAGTTGTGTTTGAGATCCCTGAAGAGACAAATAATGTCAGTAAGAAAGCATATGCTGGAAAAATGTTGACAAATCTGACCTATTAGTTGCTGAAAATGGCTTTTTCTTTTAGATCAAATGAAAATACAATGACCCATTACTGTCTCTCCATCTAGACAAACACAGGGTTTTCTGCACGGATAGCAACCACCAAACCTGGATGTGAGGAAGAAGCACATACCTTTACATCTCATAGCAATGAGTTAGGTATTTGCTTTTCCTTCATACAGCGTGACTTTTTCCATGCTCACCATTACCAGTGCCGTACTATTTATACAACTGCTTTGAAAGTCTAATGTCATATTTTCTGCTGTACTCCCCGCCCCATTTACTGTACCTTCTTAATTCACACCCATGTGTTAAAACAGTTTTCAAAATCCGCATCAATGACCTGCCTTAGATGTTTTAACCAAAACATATTTTTTTCATACTGTTTAGGATCAACTGATGGTTATGTGCATAATTATGAACCTCACTGATGATGATCCATCTTCCTAGAACAAGAGTAAATCTTTTTCATTTGGCCTGTTTAGAAAGTAAGCTTTCCCATTAGGTCACAATCATTGATATCCTCAACACCTGGATTTTTCTCAACTGAATTTCCACAATGTAAACTGATGATGCAACAACTAGGGGGATTTTTTTGACTTTGATTCAGTTATCTCTCATCACCATCCAAAAACATGGCTCACACCATGTCCGACCTCAGGCATCTCTTAACCAGTAATTTGTTGCTCTTAAGAGATGTGCCATTTTGATCAAGCGAGACTTGGGAAATAGCTTTAGGAAGACGATTTGCAGAAAAAAATAGACCTAGTAATAGAACAAGAATACAGTAAGAGATTGGGTATTTTGCTGCCTGTCCTGGAAATGTCTATCATTGCTCTTATCTACAACTATAGACTAATATTTCGTCAGGTTTACAAGTAGCGTGATTTTCTACCTTCACTCAAGAAACAGAGAAAGAGAGAGAGAGAAAGAGAAAAAAACACTTGCTGAGATGGAATAAATAGATACATCTATCAACACCTATCATACATTTTTTTTTGTAAGTGAAAATATCACTTACTCGTACACTGTTAATAGCATTTCGATATTTAATACCGGTAACTTAGTATGAAGTTGAATGTCCTATGGTACTTAACATTGCAGAATTAAAACAATTAGTGGTGTAGTTTCAAACCAAAAAAGGAATGAACAGGAATACATATACAATAACATGGTTTGTAATAACATACATGCTGCTGACATGCTATGGAATTAAGCAATGACCTACAAATATTATACAGACAGGAATGTTTGACCACATTGACAAATTGAAAATGGATTTTGGGGTTTTCTCTACAGAACTAAAAGAATCATAGAACAGGGAAAACCAACAGAATTTCAGTCAAACGTTTCCACAGAGAACTCTATATTGTGCCTTAAGATATGGAACAATTCGGAAAATGTTTTTTGCTGCTGATCGTGTTGGAATGTCTCCCCCTGCTGTGCTCAGGTGCCTCTTGCACAAGAGCCAAACTTAGATGACATAATCAAATCAGTAAAAAAAAAAAAAATCTGGATAGCCGTTGTTATATTCCAGTTTAAGGTAACTTCAGAGTATTTTTGTGCTGTTAAACGAGGACAAAACCTAGTCATATTTTTTATAGAGAAATGAGCAGCACAAATAATATGTGATTTCTGCAAATAAATATATTGCCCAGTTTTATACCCACTCTCCAACAAGAAATTTGGGCCAAACATCTGGATTTTATGAATTTTTCTGCTTATGCCAGAAGCCCAAGACAATACAACGTAGGGTGTAAACAGTCTGGTATTGACGGGCCACATTTTCTGATAAACTCTTGCCACCAAGCCGGGAATGTGGAGGAGCTCAACAGAGTCAACATGGCTTTGAGCATTAGACCTACAATAAACCAATCATAAGCTATAAATACAAATAAAAGCTCTCGTTCGCCACCGCGAGCCAACTTAAATCTCTAGTATAGCCCTTCATCGCTCTCCCCTCGGTATTGCAAATGATTTTACTGATATACAGCAGAAAGCAGAGATCCAGCATAGCTCAAACACAGGTGATGACTTGTCAGAGTGCCCTCTGCAGCAGACAAAAGCTTTATAACCCTGTGGCCTTGTCACTGACAATTGCTATCACCAACATAGAGGATTAAAACAGAAACAGGAAATACTAAAAAATGCCACAAGGTTTCTCTGCATTCAATTATTGCCATTAAGATGACAAGAACTTTATATTATATCATCTGTCGCCGCATTCACGTTTTGTTATGTTTGATAGAATTGTGACAAACTATAATCTGAATATGAATAAATATTATTTCTGTGCGTCTGGTGTTTCCGAACCTTGGCAACGAAGGGCTTCGGCTCCGTCCCGACACGGGACCAGGGAGATTAAGTTGTCGAGAGCTCAAGTTTACACCAAGTCAAAAAAATGGCTATTGTCTTGGACCTTTACTGATAAGAGTGTCATTTCCATCCCGATCAATGAGGTTGGTTCTCTGCCACTCTGAGGAGTCATTGCTCTGCTGGTATACAGGATGAGCACCTGGGCCTCATGCAGGCAGGAGAGGAGCAGTGTGCTCACGGGGCAACGAGAGGATAATAATGAAGACATCGTCTATGAAGCGCTCCTGACGTGGAGTGCTCCATTATCAGGAGAAAGCAGCGGGGACTGGAGTGCTCCACTGACATTGTTTAGGCCCCGGCCCTGGAGGGAGCTGGGAAAATGACTGAAGCAAGGGAATGGCCGCTCATTATCGGCAGACTGGAATCAGGAATTTCCTGTTCCTGGATTTTTTTATGGAAAGCCGTAGCATTCCAGAGCCACTTTTTCTATACTGTAATTCTCTGTATCTTCTGTTTCAAATACAGCTCAAATTCACTCTGTAAAATAAAGCCAAGTAGAATATACCGGCATTTTGGGGTCCTGATAAAGGTCAGGGGAGGCCGTTTTTGTGCCACATGCCATTTCCTGTCTGATTGCCTTCTCTAGCAGAGGCTGTTGCTCGTTTATTTTTACAGTTTCCTATTTCTCCTCTTTTGCCTGCTAGCTTCCCCCTTCAGGGAGGGGCAAAAGGGTTAGGGGATTCAGTGCTAAGCAAAATTGTCCCTGTGTATGGCCCAGACCCCACCTCCCAACTCCTCAACACACTTACTCACAATGGGGGCTCTGTAACACGGGCCCCAAACACACTCCTGCCTTTCCCCTAAAACAGGAAACCAGAATCTGCGGAGTTGTTGTTTTTCTACTAATTTCCTGATTTGCTGCCCCCCTCCCCACATCATTTTCTTTATTTGTTCTGGTTCCTGCCAGATTGGATGCCTAATCAACTATGCATTCATGTTCAACATGAAACCAACTGTGTTGTGGTCTACAGAGAGTGGCGCTCCTAAGAATGAGCAAATATAGAATTAGGAGCTATTTATGCATTATTGCTGGAAAACTCAGTGTCAAGCCTGACAGTTATCTGTTGTTTGGCCTCCATCACGGTAACACGGGGCTGAGGGGCTCAGCAAGATTTGAAACAAAATCTGGATTTAAGAGCATGGGCTTTAAAGACATATACAGAAATAGCAATTTATACATTATTTGAAGTGTTAAGTTTCCCAAGTTGATTACATGTTTTTTCTAGTCTGTAGCAATGGGACCCACAGGTTATTCTGCCAGGAAAAACTCTGGAACCTTGAACTGTCATTGACTTCAGCTCTGGTTTTAGGAGCAGCCTAGAGACAGGGCAATGCCCAATTTGGCAGCTCCATTGGGTTCATGAGATCTAGCAGCATAGCCATGAGGAAAGAATGGGACATTGTGTGGAAAGAGAAATACAGTGTCTGAACATGGGTCTGCGGGTGGGTCGGGTATGAAAAAGGGTTGTTGGTCTCAAGTGACTGGTTCCAATAATATTTGTGAAACACTATCTTTACATTTTCTTTTTTACGAGTCAGTTCTTTTCGACAGAAAGACTGATCAGTCTGATTGTTCCGCTTTACCAAGGAGTTGACGGATAAAGGTTCAAATCAGAGCACACTTTCCAACGGGTCAGGAAACAGGAATAAATGCCTCTTTTTCAAATTATCTTTCAATAAGGAGATGCATGTCTGCGACTGAATGTTCAGCCATTGTGTTCGCTCTAGTATGTGTAGAATTGGGGGGGGGGGATACAGTGAGGGCTGGAGTTGGAAGAGGGGATGATGCAAAAATAAAGCAAAAAAGGAACACAAACGGAAATGTTGGGGGGAGTAAGTTAAGAAAAAGCTCAAGTTTCCTCTGGAAGAATATGTCATTGAAGCCGTATAAAGTTTGCCAAGTAAGTGTGCAAAATAGAGTTACTGAATATAAAGTGTACAGTTTGGTAATGGGCTTATGAGAAGCCTTGCTCACTCTTTCAATAAACCCTCAGAGCCATGACTGTGTTAGGCTTGCAATACAAACACCCTGTTCCTTCATTTTATCTGAAAGACACATCTGGAGTCTATCAACTCCAACAGCACCCCCCTTTCTGTTTCCATTCTCCGGCGAGCTTAACCCCTTCCTCACCCGCTCCACCTCTAAAAGCTATGTACTCTCATTAGGTGACCATTGCCTAACTGGAAGCCATTCAATGACTAATGCAGGAAAAACATTAACACAAATAGAAATGAAACTCCCCAGTCTAACCTCCACAGCTGGACCGTACGACTATCGGAGCAGTCGGCTGGTACAGTGTGAACCCTCTCAAACCAGGGCTGGTCTAGACAGCAGGGCTCCTTGCTGTGTCTGTAAATTCTGCTATGTTTTTACATGCTATACCGCTGCCCAGCTCAGTTGTGTTCCAACTCATCAAGGTAATTTACTTGGCCTCTGTGGAAATAATCTATCGCTGAGGAAAAACAACCTCAGATTTATATAAGACAACCTGCAGTAGCAGTGTTTCTCACTCTCTCCTCCCTTCTTTCCTAGCCTGTCAGGCCACCATGAGGTCTTGAGCCACCTCGGCTACACATCCCCAACCTCAGATGGTGAGGCCGCTTAAACGGGCCAAACTTTTTAACCCCCACATGTTCAGAATGACAGCTGTGATTTCCAGGACTGTTAAATTAGGCCTCGAGCCCCTCTCCCGTTTCGTTCAAGCGATATTATTTTTGTTAAAACCGGTCACGATTTGATTTGCATACGTCATATTTAATAAATACCATGTGTTCACACATTGACTAAAATCATCCAACACCTCGTGATTATAAGGCACGGCGGTCGGTGACCGACAGGCGAGAAATCATATCGGACCCTTATGCAAAGTCTACAGTGTCGCACACGCCCCGAATGTCTGACCAGTCCTAACTACCAATATCTCTCCCGCCTTTCAGACCTCTCCACTGCGGCGACCTTCTCGTCCCTCATCCATCATCGGCGCTGCCCTCTGCTCTTCCTCTCTGCTCCCTGCTCTCTCTCTCCCCTAGGGGTGAACAGACCTGTAATGAGGGCCCCTTGTGCCTTGCCTGCCTGTCCTGTGTCCCATGGTGCAGTGGGGCCCAGTTGGACAAGAGCCAGACTGCCTCGGCCCTCTTTGCTCATTATTCTCATTACCTCGCCTCAAATCAGTGCAGGACATGCTGGGATCTGTCCACAACTCATAAAGGTCCCGGCTCGTTAGCCGGGCTGCCAGCATCAGCTCCCATCAGAGAGGGTGTTCACAAGGTAGAGGTACTTTGATAGGTACAATCACACTACAGCAAGATCACTTGTATGTGCACGCATGTGTGTGAGTGACCATATAACAAGCCCTGCCGCAGAAACCAGGTATGATTTAACTCGCAAATACTAGAAATTATGTATTTTGAAATTTCAAATGTAGCTGTTGGATGGCAGGGCTGTTTGAAAGAGCTATGAAAACACAGTAGTCCAGTTAGAGGGCAAAAACAAACAAGACTAAATTGCTCCTCTGCACTTGGGAGGTTTGGCAGGTTATGAAGGCAATAGTGGGTTTGAGGAGGTTTGTCCCAATGAAAGGGCTAACTGTGTAGATTTCTGCACTGTCTGGCCCTGGTCAGAAAGGAGGGTGGCCTGGAGCGGTGTTCTCCTGCTAACAACAGCAGATCTGACGGCATTCAAAATCTGAAATGACTGTGCGGGTGTGAGTGTATTTCTGCTGAAAGGGTTAGCGGGGCACTTTGAAGTGATAAGAAATTAAGCCAGAGCGACTCTGCTCAGAAGCACACTCAGAATTTCAGCACATATTGAAGTCACAACAGAGATGGACGGTCAGTGTGTGTGTGTGTGTGTGTGTGTGTGTGCTGTCTGGGAGCAGACTGTGTTTATCCTTGTCACATAGGGCAAGATGTGCGGTGAAATTCCCTGATGTTTGTTTACCCAGTCCTAGTGGGCTGGACTTAGATTACAGCACTGACCACATAATATGACTAACTGTTCACGACTGCTCCAAATGACAAGCACATGCATGGCAACATACTGGAAGGAATAACAGGACCTGAGCCGAAATGGCTGGTTAAAGAGGCAAAACATTGACATTTCACTTCTAAATTTATCCCCTCGCTTGGGCCACCCCCATTCTTGTAATGCCGAATTTGAATGTGGTATTTTTCACATCAGATCAGGCACAGATTTTCCCATGCTTTGGTGTAATTATTTGCTGCGCCGGGCTTTATTAAAGGTTGATGGTGTCAGTTGAGTGAGTGGACCTCCGGTGAGTGTCAGAGGGCCAACTGAGATTGAGAAAGAGGAGTGAATTGAGGCATCCAACTTTCAACACTTGCCAACTTCTTCATATAGGGGTATAAATATGTGTGTGTTTTAGTTTGTATGCCTGTGACTATTCTCAAGACTTTGTTCAGAGCCCCCAGAAAAGGCTCCACCCTGTTGCCCCCTGCTAGTTCGGTCTCAACC
>NC_141309.1:12090000-12415000 GCF_037954325.1 Fistularia commersonii
TCATGAGGTATCAAACTTTATCCTCAGAAAGATGAAGAGGATAATGTAGAGAAGACAAAAATACAAACTTACATATAGGTTTGATAATATTGTTGTTCACTTTACATGTCTCTTTTTGCATAGAGAATAACACCTGCGCAAACCTGCTTGTAAATCTGATGCAAATAAATTTGAACAGCTGAACAGTTGAACTTTGTGAGTGAGCAGGAAGAGGCAGTTTTCCAAAGAACAAAGGTGTTTGTATCATAGTTCAGTTGGTGTTCATCATTGTTTTGGTTCTTTGCTGACCGACCGCGGCGTGAGTCAACCACGAGACATTTAACAAATCAGACAAAGGGGGTGATGTGAGAATGAGTGAAATTAGATAATCAGTGTGAGATAATTGTTTGTTTTTGAGTAAAGATAAAATTGAAGTCAGTGCAAGGAAGTATGATGATTTACAGAAATCTGTAAATGTGTCAGAGTTGGACAGTATATCAATATAGAGCAACTATCATCTAATGTATCATGTAATAAGGCCAAAAAATAAGTTACAAGAAATTATGTAATAAAATGCAATATCCTTTAGTATAGGGGACAAGTCATTTGGTGTATATGTGTCCTGTTTTCAGCACAGAATTCATCATGATATATGTCGATATGAAAGAGGCTTCTCAAAATGGTGCCCCCCCCCCTCCACACAAACATGGCCTGATATAGCCTGCATAACAGACGTTTTTGTTACCTTTGTGCAAAAAATACACTGCAATGAGTTTCCCAGTGCTATTTTGACTGGTTGTTCACAGTAGTTCTGAATGCATATCTGGTGTGACAGCGTTTGAATCCTCATAAGTGCTGGATAGCAATGAATGGTGAACTTGTGTGTCAACATGAGCGAGCCTAACCTCACTGCCGAGCAGGGACGTTTCTGGATGTGTGGAGCGAATTTAGCCTGTAGGGCCTCTGGTGTCGGTTAAATTGAGCAGAAGAACATTACAAGAGAGGGGTCACGGTATAGCGTAGACACAAACACACAGATGTTTAGGATGCCGGTAACCTCCTGGTGTTGCACCAGACGGATGTTGTTCCCTCTTTGACCTTGTTTTTGCTTTATTTGACATGCCTCGATGATGTCAGGGCTGCTGAGCAGAAACATAAATAGAGGGCGGTGACTGTGCTGCCCGTATGGAACAAATTAGACTGACAAGTTCCTGTGTGCAATGTGTGCCCACAGCGCAGTACATATTTCTGTTTGTGTGTGACAGACTCCACAGGCTCGTGGTTTTGGGGGCACAGTTATTTGCACATGCATATTAATAATAACCCGGGTTTGTTAAACCACAGATTCTCAAATTATTCAGATTTCAACCATTAAAATACGACTGCGAGAAACCTTTGATAACCTGTCTGCACCCCATCCTCAGTACTTGAAGCTCACTACTTATCCTGCCAGAATATTTCCCCTCAGGGAGCAGACACACATCAGCTAATGGCCACCACCAACAACAACAACACAGAATGTGAACTCATTTGATTAACAGGAAATTACTTATTATGTCTGGACAAATGGGCCTGTTATATGGAAATTAATAATTTATGCACAGTTGTGCATTTGTGAGGAGCTGCTAGGTTTTTGTGTGTGTGTGTGTGTGTGTGTGTGTGTGTGTGTGTGTTTGTTTGTTTGTTTGGACACATAAAAATTACAAGTTTCGTATTTTTATTGCAGGACATAGTTTCACAAAATGAAAATGAAATTATCATAATCAAATAAACCTTTTTTCTACTAACTTAAAGTATATTGCTGATGTGACAATAAAGCAAATCTTCTTAACTGAGAAACAGCTGCCGAAATTTAAGGGTTTTTAAAATAACTAAGACAAGAACTTCACAAATATGCTGTTTTTCTGTAATTTCCTCAAAAGTTTTGTGTTACTCTGAATTAGCCTGCATTACTGATGCTGTTGAATTATCAAAAAAAGGGGGCCACATATTATTGTGACTGACTCATGCAAGTTTTCATTTCAGTTTCGGTGGTCACGGGCCAAAGCCTTGGAACTGCCAACTGTAATAACACTGAGTTTCTTGTGGTCATAAAACAGTCAAGCAGTGTGACCTTAAAATGACCTTTAAATTGAGGAGTGTCTATGTAATGAGCCTGTTTTTCGGGTAGTGGCATATTACAAGTGTTTATCTGGACTTGATGCTGACAAAATATGAAAAGAGTGTGACGAGTTACAGGAAATGGAGATGGTGAGGAAAATTATGAATTATAAAAAGTAACAGGGAGGGGGGAGATGAGATGAAAGTGAAAAATAAATAGGTTTGGCGAGCTTTGAGGGGAAACCTAAACAGGATACAGGGTGAAAAAGGAGGAACAGCATTATTTGTTGTTGTCTCAGCATTGTGTAGAAGCTGAATGCCTGGGTGGGGGACCCACATTTGGTACAATCATTTGACACAACATTGACCCTTAGCAGGAAATCTATGCCGTTTGGTTTGCTTTCATCCAAAGGTGCCTTACAGTAGCAGGAGTTTCATTTTTAGATCAACCCAGAGGTGAATGAACTTCTCAGTTCACTGTACACTTGTGGTTTTTGGCAAACGCTTTGTCTTCACTCGAGGAGATTAAAATATTGGACCACACAGGAATACAGTAGACATGCTGATAGTTGTTGTGGGGCATAACATGGTACGTGCACTGTTTTCAGGGAACAACTGCTACTTGACTAAGGAAGTGAATTGCTGAGTTGCACTTCTTGTAAGTTGCTTTGGATAAAAGCATCTGCCAAATGACTGTAATGTAATGTAATGTAAAAGGAAGTGGGCTTGTTTATAACTTGTGTATTCCACAGAAATGTTAATGAAGAGCAGGTTGCAGGAGTCAATGATTCTCTTAAGATGTTTTGTTTAGAGTTATTAATAGTGTCACGCTTCATTATTTATTCTCAGCACTTATATGACAAAGATTTTAAATGTTCTATCTAAAATTTTCAACTTTCTGTTTTTTTTTTTTTTTGTGCGTCAAATAAGTCAGGAAAAAAATAACAGAGTGTATATATGTCTGCCCTTATTGTGTCTTACAGTCTCTTCATTTTGGCTCCAAAGCCATAGAGTGCTTAAAACTTATGTATATCTAAACATTAACCCATAGAAACAAAAGAAATGACATATTTTTGACTGGAAGAGTTGCTTAAATATTGTCTAACATTATGTGGCAAAGGAAGAGACATGAAATAATCAGCTTTTCTTTCTGATAACAAATGCACTAAATCAAGTGTCATTGAAAGCTGACAGGAGAATTAGCAGAGGCAGAGGCAAATTGTATCATAACGCTGACAGTGTGTGAAGCGTCATGCTCTTCTTTCCCATCACAGTCTAAAATGTTATTGTTGATGCAGACATCACGGTTCACGAAAGCTAAGGCTTTAGAGTAACCTCTTTAAGACCTGTTGGACCTGTCATTCCATCCATCCATCCATCTTGTATCGCTTATCTTACACTCAGGGTCGCGGGGGATACTGGAGCCTCTCCCGGCTGTCATCGAGCGAGAGGCGGGATACACCCTGGACTGATCGCCAGTCAATCGCTAACATACAAAGACATACAACAGTCACTCGCTCATTCAGGGCAATTTTCCCATTTTTTTCCAATTAACATGATGCATGTTTTTCGACTGTGGGAGGAAACCAGAGAACCCGGAGGAAACCCACACAGACACGGGGAGAACATGCAAACGCAGAAAGGTCCCCCTCGTTGGAATCGTGCTGTGAGGCCGAAGCGCTATCAACTTTGCCATCGTGCCACCCTGGAACCTTGTTATTGAAGCTTAACTGTAACCTTTGCATAAATATATGCAGATTTGAGTATCATCCCCAAAGTTATTACTAACATAAAGCCCATAGTTTATTGGAACCCACTGTAATACAGACTGTGCCTTGAGCATTTGAACACAGTAAGAAAGACTTAAATCATAAGTCAGATATTCAATTAACAGATAACAAATAGGTACATAATTGAACATTTGCTAAAGTAATCTAAAATATAGGTATGAATTCAGGCAGAACTCAAAATTCCACCAGCCCTTTAATGTTACTGGAAAATAACTACAAATTTACATAAATAGATATTTGGATTTGTTTTTCATCAAAACTTCTTATTTTATATTTTTTATTAAAATATGTAAAAATCCCATATTTACTAACTAATTTGAACAAAGTGAATAATTCTGTCATGTAAATGTCAGCCCCCAGTGCAGAAGTTCAGTCATACAACACTGGCCTCCTCATGGGCAAGAAACTATTTTGTTTTGCATTAATAACATGGCATGTCTGGTCTTCAGTAGCCTTAAAATTACTGTTCCATGCATCTTGGAGATTATGACCAACACATGATAAATCATGCCTGCATGATGTCTACCTATATTGCTGAATAATGCAAAAATATGTTTTTGCATTATTCTTGCAAAGTCTTTGATCTTGATTATGTAAGGAGGATGGCTTACATGGAAGAAAGTGTCATTTCTCACAACAAACACATCACTTTGTGTTTAAGATTAACAATTATGATTAGTCAGAGGAGTTGAGATGATGAAACAGTGATCCAACAGGATTGAGGGCAAAAAGCTGAAAGCTCTAAGTCCAAGGCCCCAGGATGACGTAGTTGCTGCTGACATTCCGGAGTTATTACTTTAAGATGTTTGCTTGTTGGTGCCTGTCCTGTTTTCATACTTTCAGAAAAAAGTGAAATTTTGAAAATATGAACAGCTGGAATGGATAAAAAACAGTCAAAGGAGTCCTTGGGGTTATACTTTATCCCATTTAGTGGCCTATGGAGGAGGTAGATGTGATGCTAACAAGGTTTGGATATTAAATAGTATGTCAGTTAGCAAAGTTTCAGGCAAAATTGATTTAAAGAATGTATTATTTCAATGTTTCACCAAAATATGTATCCTCAATCTAAAAAACAATTGATCTACATCTAGCAAGAATTTGATGCTTAATTATTCAGAGTAGTGGAATCAACTCAGCTGGGAACTGAGGCAGACAGAATAGGCTTTCTGTCTGTGTGGACACACACACACACACACACACACATGCACACACTCTAAACACACACTGCTCTCGGAAAAGCTACTGAGTGAGGTAGAAAGTCAATAAGGACATAAGTGATTTAGGGAGGAAGTGGAATGTTATCTATGGATTACATACATAAACTGAGACAATGATTTAATTCAAGGGGGAGCTTGTACTCAAGCACCCTCATTCTTCTTTTTCAAGACTTGTAGAGGGAAATAAACTCTGACTATGATGAAACTCCTTCCTTATTCGTCTTTTGTTTTGCTCTTGACACAGGTGGAGGAGGAAAGCGGAAAGGGAGAAGCAAAAAATGGAAGGAGATCCTTCGCTTCCCACATATAAGCCAGTGCACTGAGCTGGGAAACAGCATCGGTATGGGTTGTGTGTTGCATGTCTGCTCCTGCATCTATGGACAGTGTGTTTGGTATTAAAATACAATTTATCCTTCTGTAGAGAGGGACTATGTCAGCACCTGTGAGAAACAGCCAATTGGACGTCTGCTCTTCCGCCTATATTGTGAGACCAGACCTAACCTACAGCGATGCATCCAGCTTCTGGATGCAATGGTACAGATTTACACACAGTGTTTGGGTGCCATGATGTACGGAATAATATCCCCAAAAAAACAAATATGGGCTTTGTCATTCAATACACACACACACAAACATATAATATATGTATATATAAACAAGGATACGGCTAGTAGGCTGGTAAAGCTTAGAGAAACAGCGAAAATAGCAAAACATTGTGGTTTTATTGTAGGTTAAGTGTCAGACCATATCTTTCTGAGATACTCTGACTTCCTGAAGTTTTGTTATCACTGTGAAGTTGCTAGGCAACCAGCAAAAACTGGAGACCATTTCTCCTTTCCTATAAAGGGACCTTCACATAACTTCAGTCCATAGGTTTTAGTAAGTTTATACAAGCCTAATTTTAACCCGTCATTCTTTCAAATGAATTCTCATGTGGAGGAAGATGCTGCAGATACATACCCATACAAAAAAAATTGCATTACAGTGTAGCCTGACAATTTGCTGGCAATGGGTCTTGCTGAGCACAGGGGACTTTTAAAATGAGTAGTGATTATTCAACCAGCTAGGCCCCCCTGCCCCCATGGCCCTGCTATGCAATCTCTCTCTGTCTAGACAGAAAAAGTGCTCCTCATGACATACTTAAGTCTTCATCTTTGCCCAGAATATCTTTCTGATGTATATAAAACACAGGAAGGCCCAAACCGTCTTTCATCCCACCCCGTTCAATCCCAAGATACAATCCATGAACAACCCCCTTCCGCCCACAGCCAAACCACCCTAAAATGAACCTACCCACTTTCCAAGGGGGAACCATCTCACATTCTTATATGCAGCCATCCCAAACACATGATGGAGCTAATGATGGTGCAAACAATATGACTGGCCAAGCAACCACACTCAGTGCATCACAGTACTGACAATAAACCAGACCTTTGAGTCACTATGGGTTGGTTGTTGAAAAACTGCCCTGGTTCTGTTCCAGAGATTCATCCTACATCATGAGAAAGTGTTTGTGTATTTTCGTGATTGTCATGTATCCCCTCTGTTTCCAAAAGAAGACAAAAGGGTCATCTGTTCTTTCCATTTGCCCCACCCCTCACCCAACCAAGGGCTTGTGTGTGTCCATGCATACATGCTTGCGTGCACATATGCGTCTAGGCCTTTATTTGGCAGGTATTCCTAAATATGCAGGTCTAAGTGTACCAATACAGTTGCATTTTATGAACCCCCTTCACACACACACACATTTTATGGTTAAGACTTATTTTTAGGTTTGTAGGTTTCATATGCGTAGTTTGTTTAGAGATTCAAAAAATATATTCATCAGAAAACGATATCAGTTCTGTAGTATCAGTTCAAAGCCACCAATAAAGTAAAAAAACATAAATTAACCTCAGTCCTCACTGTCAATCATATTCATGTTCTTACGCTGCATGTCAACCTTCATAAACAATATGTATTTATTCCCCTTTGGCTTTGTTATGAAGTGCCAGTGACACTGTATTTTAGGCTGTAAATCTGCATCCTTGTGTGTGTGTGTGTGTGTGTGTGTGTGTGTGTGTGTGTGAGCATGCATGCGTGCGTGTTTTTTTGTGCGCATGTTTTTGTATGCACACATGCACACGTCTGCCTATGCTTTGTATTGGAAAGTCTGTGACACTGGTGTGACACACTATGACACTAAGGACCTCGAGGAATCCTGCCATGTTTTTTGTGTGGTTGCTAGGCAACAGAGGGCCATGTTGGAAAAAGGGTACTGATTGAAAGAGCTGGGTCAGCCCAGCATGTAGCCTGGCCCCCACCCCTATTTTTCAAACTAAAACTTGGTACTCTTAAATGAGCTAAGGCACTTCGGATTTCACTGCATTAGTGAGATGCCCAGTGTGTCCATTCTTTAAATGCCAAACTTTTATTTGTAAATGGCTGTGTGTTGGAAAAGAGCCAACCTTTGCATGCTTCTTTACAAGTAACAGCAATTAGTTTTGTGCCTGTATACTGCTACATGGCACCTTCACCACTATATAGATTGAATAGAAAATGCAGCTTTTATTACATTGATTGATTAAATGATATATGCTTAGTAATATAAATTATTGTCTCATATAGGAAGACTATGAGGTGACACCCGATGAAAAAAGAAAAAGCAGAGGGGACCAAATTATTAAGACATTTCTTTCAAAACAAGTAAGTTTGTTTTTCTTCCGTATTCATCCTCCAATGAGATCCTTTAATCACAATATTTATCGTGAAATTGGAGATATAAAACTAAGGTAATGCAAAAAGCCCGTTCTTTCCTAATATTTCCAAGGGGATCGTAATACTCTTAACATACAATTACATGATTGAACATAATGTCATTAAATGGACATTTACTAAGCTTACGTCTGTATAAAGTTATAAAGTATACTCTCCAGTCTGATTATATATGCTTTAAAAGCTGTGTATTTCTGATGCAGTCACCTCAGCATGTCGACATAGCAGAGGCCTTTGCAGACCAGTGCAGGGAGAACCTCGAGCTTAGTCCATGTAAGGAAATCTTTAGCAACTGCCGCAAGTAAGTCAACACTCAGTCTTTATTCCCTCTCACCTTTCTGGACTATCACCTGTTGTTTTTGGTCTTTTCTATGTCACACAACAGAGTACAGTGAAGAAAACCAATGCACTGATTGTTGCTTGCATTATGATCTCAGTTGAGACTGTTCTGATTGAACCTGTCCTGTGTTGGATCAGGGCTGTCCACGACTATTTGAGCGGTGCTCCATTCGCAGACTACCAGAACAGCATGTACTTTGACCGTTTCCTCCAGTGGAAAATACTAGAAAGGTCAGTTGGAACAAATTTTATTTATTGTTGAACGTTCAATGTCAATAGATGCTGCTGAAGGCAAAGGACGGGCTATCTTCATCCTCGTATGTGACAAAACACTTAAAATGTGATAACTGTGGAATACTTTAGGCTAATTGCAAAAAAAACTAATGCTGACAGAGAGGCTAATGCACGGTGAATAAGAGCAAACATTAAGTTTGCATTAGTTAGTAATCATTTGCAGAGTTGCCTGAGGCCTAAACATTTTTAGTACAGTCAACCAAACCTATAGCATGGCTTTTTATGACTATCAAAGGACAAATGTACTACCACTTGTATATGTAAAGTGAACAGAAAGATTATGACAGGTCATTCATGGACAAAAGATGAATGAGCAGAAACTCGACATGGATAAGTTGGTGGTTAGTGGCTAACAAAGTGGCTAACAAATAGCACACCTAGCTTTATAATTGACAGTGCTCATAGTTTTGACAAAAATATAGCAGGTGAATTACTTATGCTGGAAATGTTTTGTTAAAAAAAATGCTTTTTTTTTTTTTTTTTTAAATGGTTGTGTGTATTTTTTTCAAGGTATATTGCAAGCGATCACGTTTTAAATACAGTATAGTTAGGATGCATAAAGTTACATTATTCATAGTAGAAAAGTACATCAGTTATCAATCAGATAAAAACCAAAAACAATTGTCAACCCAGGCCATGTAATTTATGTAATAAATTATACTACTTAAAAGTACCACTCAGTAAAATCATGTTGTCTTGTTTTAACAATGCATTTTTGAAAAGTACCGAACACATACTAAAAAGCTGCAATAAGGCTATCTCTGTCAAAAAAGACCCAAATTAAAGCAACCTACCTGATAATGTGTTTACTGTTTTGCAAATCAAGCAACATAACAACATTCAATTGGTCTTCCATAAAGAGAAACTGAATATTTTAGACAAAGTGCTTTATTGAATGCAGTCAAAAGTAAACAGCGGGCTCTCAGAGTATCCTTGATTGTATTCATGTCTGGAAATTGAAATTGCGCATGAGTGGCCCACCCTCTGCACAGGAAACTCAGGATGGAATTGTGTTCTGCAGATGATATCTCAGTACTAATCAATACTATATGAGCATCTATTAATGGAGTTTGCTGTGTCTGTGTTATTTCAGGCAACCAGTCACTAAAGACACATTCAGACAGTACAGAGTGCTGGGGAAAGGGGGATTTGGTGAGGTAAGAGACTAAGTTACAGTGGTTGCTTATTTTCAGGATCGCGTCTGATGAATTTGGTCTTTTCTGTCAGGTGTGTGCCTGCCAGGTCAGAGCTACAGGGAAGATGTATGCATGTAAGAAGCTGGAGAAAAAGCGGATCAAGAAAAGGAAAGGAGAGTCAATGGCACTCAATGAGAAACAGATTTTAGAGAAGGTCAACAGTAGATTTGTTGTGAGTAAACATTAACATGACAAACTGGAGCAGTCTGATCAGATCTCTTTACTTGTGGCTAAGCACTTTTATACTGTCTAATATGTTCTTCACCAGGTGAGCTTAGCATATGCCTATGAGACCAAAGATGCGCTATGTCTGGTGTTGACCATCATGAATGGTGGAGACCTGAAGTTTCACATTTACAACATGGGAACACCGGGCTTTGAGAAAGACAGGGTCCAATTTTATGCTGCTCAAATCTGCTGTGGACTCCAACATCTGCACAGAGAATCCATTGTGTACAGGTAGTGCTATGCAAATTGTATTTTCAGACATAGTCCACAGTTAAGCTGTAAAAATGGATAAATCATGTATTTTTTCATAATTTTTTTTTTTTGGTATGTCTAGGGATGTAAAACCAGAAAATATCCTATTAGATGACAATGGTGAGTTTTGTGCACACTTTCTTTCCAATCACATGAAGTCAAACTAAATTTTCAATTCAGTTTTTTTTTAAATTACATAGGAAGTTATAATGGGCATAAATCAACACAACTTTGAATCCCCATCATGATTTAAATATTGACAATTCATAGTTATCTAGTGTGGCTGCCAGGTAGATGGATTATTAAGAAAACTGCAATGGCAAGCTAACAGAAGTAAATAACGCATAATAAAAATGAAAAGGCCACATTGAGGGGATGAGTGAAATCGGTAGTTGTATTATCCACTGACAGCGGGTCATTATTGTTGCGCTGTAGGACACATTCGTATTTCTGACCTTGGGCTTGCTATCAAAGTGCCAGAAGGAGAACTCATCCGAGGAAGGGTGGGGACTGTAGGCTACATGGGTAAGAAACAGTTAAATTGACATTTCCATTTCCACACACTTACATATTTCATATTGCAACAGCTTATTTCTCCTCATCATCAGCTCCTGAGGTGATTAAGAATGAGAAATATGGGATGAGTCCTGATTGGTGGGGACTGGGCTGTCTAATTTATGAGATGACTGCGGGGCGATCGCCCTTCCGAGCTCGCAAAGAACGAGTCAAACGTGAGGAGGTGGAACGGCGGGTACAGGAGGAAGAGGAGGAATACAATGACAAGTTTATGGAGGACACTAAGTCCATCTGTAGAATGGTGAGGGTTGAAGGAAAGTTCTTTGGATAGTGAAATTGGTAAATACTGTATGAATAATGGTTCATGTCTGCTGTGACTTACCCAGCTGCTGACCAAAGACCCAAAAAAGAGGTTGGGTTGCCAGGCTGACAGAGCTGTGGGCGTCCAGGCCCACTCCTTTTTCAAAAACATAAACTTCAAGAGAATGGAGGCTGGCATAGTGGAACCTCCTTTTGTGCCTGACGTGAGTTGTATCATGTACTTCATGCTACAGCAGACAGTCGTGCTCCATCTTTGCTCTACTTACTTTAATTCAAAATCTAGCTAAGTGGTAAAATATATTTAATTGGCTTCTAAGCAGAACAAAATGTAGTTCCATGAGAATAAATATCTTTTAAGATAAACGCCATTCCATTTTTCTCCTGGTCATTGCCCTTCTGCAGCCTCGGGCAGTGTACTGCAAGGATGTGTTGGACATAGAGCAGTTCTCCACAGTCAAGGGAGTAAATTTGGACCAAACTGACAATGACTTCTACTCCAAATTTGCTACAGGAAGTGTTTCTATCCCATGGCAGAATGAGGTAAGTGTTTGCTCTCAGTCAGATATTTTAGAATTCTGTGCAGTTGTATTGCTAAAATCACTTTTATGAATTTCACCAAATCTCCTCTGTACCCCACCCTGCTACACTCTTTTCTACTTTACCACACCTGTTAGATGATAGAAACCGAGTGTTTCAGAGATCTGAATGTGTTTGGGCCTCAAGGGACGAGACCCACAGATCTTGACTGGAATCAACCACCTGAGCCACCCAGACGCAGCCTGCTTGATAGAATCTTCAGGAGGCATGTAGGTCCCACAGACACACATACTTACAATTTCATGTAAGACATAATAAAATCATGCTAAAAAACTCACAGAAATCTCTCCGCTCTAGCACCCAGAGGTTCCTATCTCTCAAAGTCGTGCACAGTCTTCCAGTGTAAACTCCGTGGACTCCATGTCTAACTCTGCCCCCTAGTGGAACAGTGAAAGAGTGGGAGCCAGAAAGAGAAAGAGAAAGAGTTCAGAAGGCTTCCCTTCTGCTGACTGGTCCAAAGCTGGAGCCTCAGCAGCGGCTGGAGACATCCTTTACAAAGCCTAATGGTCAGCTCGTAGGGGTGTGACCTTAAGACCGTTGGCATTTGTAGTGGGACAGTCAATGTTGCAGAGACTTGGAATTATTTGGACAAACCTTACTTACCCTCAGGATTGTTGGACTTTTGAACACAGCCACTGATGTTGATGAGAAGGATAAAAACAAGCTATTATTCAGGGGATCCACTGTATAATAAAGACCACAGGGAATAGAAGATGGAATTTTAGTGATATTTTTTTCCAAAAAGAAAATAATATTTTTAATGCTATGTGCATCCTTAACTTTCTGGCCTGTATCCTATACTGGTATCTGTCCTCCAACCTATAGAGTCATCATCTGTACAACACTGACTATTACTCTTTCCCTCTTTTTATTTGCACCTCATACCTCAGATCACTCTTAAACATTCAGAATCAATCACCTTGACAACCTCAACTCATAATGTTCATTGCTTTGCATTCTCAGGCCAAAGATTAAAGTTTGATTTTGTGATTCCGTTTTCATGTTGATTTTTGTCGTTGTTGTTTTTTGAATGTTTTTAGACGTCATTTACAACTAAGTGGAATCAGAATAGGGTTGCCTGATTAGTTTTTTTTTTTTTTACACATTCTCTGAATATGAGCCTGCAAACATATCATAGTGCTTAAAGGACGCATTCAAAAACACATACACAGACAGATTCGCAAACAATAGTGAGAATAGTGTTGTGTTTTAATTGCATGGACAAGTGTATGTATGGGCAGCTGTATCCCTTTGCTTCTGCATACCTCATTCCACTGAAGCTACAATTGTACCATACAACACAAACATCTCCCTTGGTTTACAGTGTCACTTTATATTTGACATGTAGTTCACGAAACATTAATATGCTGTACAGAATCAATCAGAAGCATTTTTTTTTGGCTCATCTCTGCACAGTCCCCATTAAGTGGAGAGGAACACATGCACTCAGCCTGATTTTACAAGTTGCACAATTGTAAATAATGTCATGCTGTGTCTTCACTAAAATGAAAATGTTTTACCTCTAATCATTAAGGCACATTATTTTATTGGAATTGCCACATCACTCATTTTCTACAACGGAAGTGTCTGAAACTAAAGTGTTCTTGCCCCCTTTATGCCTTTCCCATTTAAACAACATTGCGGTATGACTGTCACATGTGCATTTTGTGATCTCCACAATTTACCCCCTACATTTATGTGCTATTTAAAAATGCCTCACCAATCCAACGGTCCTTCGTTTGGTTTCGCTTCCAAATACAATCAAAACCGCTGGATGGATGCCAACTAAAGGTTTATTTGGATTGCATTTATCCAATTCAGTCCAGTCCAGTCTACTCGCATGGAATAGATAGACACCAGGGGAACTCACAACACCACCCAATAAAGTGGCCTTCTTGCAGCAGCACAGCCAATAAAAGGGGAAGAGCATTGCTTCTTCTGCTTGTTCTAAGAATGTTATATTTTCCTGTTTTTGGAAAAGAAAGCTGGTCCATGAAGTAATTCAACGTCTTTAATACGTCTCTGCATACTTGATATGAAAAAAATTTAATCAGACTGAAGTGCCTCCTCGTTCGCATGATCTCCTAGACAATGCCCACATAGACATCAGCACTTTTTTCTCTGACTGTCATGCTCTGTTTGTTTGTTTGTTTGTTTGTTTGTTTGTTTGTTTTTTGTGGGGAAACATGTCAACACAAACACATATGACTCAAGCAGTTTGTGGGAAAGGGAAGGAAATGAATAAGAGACAGGATTTAATGAACAGAGTCTTATTTCCTCCTTGATGTGATGTACAGCTGAGTGCATGTGAAAACCAAATCCACTGTGTTGTTGAAGTCCCAATAAATTCTGTGCTATAGGTAGTGTACCTACCGGTATGCTTGTGTCTTTATTTCACTATCAGCACAATATTTCCTTGTTTATATCCAAAGCTTCACTGCTCTTTTAGACTTTATACTTAAGTGCAAAAGACAAAAAAATATATATATGAAATATCAGTTATGTAAATATCAGTTCAACAACAATGCCATGACCAATTAAAGTGGTGTTGAACAGGCAGTGCTTCATGACTTGTTATAAAATCTGTTTGGCCATCACTTTTCTGCCTTTGAAAATTAAGTGTACAATGTCATCTGCTACACCTGCGTTGATTAAGTTAGAGTAAATGGCCTTGAGTTTGTTGGCCAGCTGGTGCTCGAATATTTACAGTTTAAACAGAAAAAAAACAAGGACAGATAGTTGGAATGGAATAGGAAGAAATTTTTGGTTTCATGGTCTGGAGTGGTAGAAGGTATCCTTTCAAAGACCTAGTGACATTTATCAGTAACTTAAATTTCCTTTTTTTCTGATTTATTTCACCCTCATTGACATTTAGTGTGTCTGTCATAGAAGCTGGTGAATGACTGGAAAAAAAAAACATTCAGTTAAAAAGTCATCTATTGCACCAAGCACACAATTTACATCTACATATCACTGTTTTATAGAACTATGACAACTTGACATTTTTTTAATTTCACAAGAAAAGATGGGACCAATTCATGACTTAATGAGATGGTGGACTTCAATCACAACAAATGATTTTAGTATCTACGTGTGCGTGTGTGTGTATAAATATACAAACACAAGTTCTGCAGACATTTAACCAATATACTGTATGTATCCATCCATCCATTGTCTACCGCTTATCCTACTCAGAGTTGTGGAGGATGCTGGAGCCTTTCCCAGCTGCAAAAGGCAGGGTACACCCTGGACTGGTTGCCAGTCAATCACAGGGCCACATATAGAGACAGACAACCATTCACTCTCATTCGCACATCTGGGCAATTTTCCCAATTTTTCCAATTAACCATGTTTTTGGACTGTGGGAGGAAACCGCAGAACCTGGAGGAAACCCACGCAGACACAGGGAGAACATGCAAACTCCACACAGAAAGGTCCCCTGTCGGAATCAAACCAGGGTCCTTGTGAAGCCGAAGGGCTAACCATTGCGCCACTATATATATATATATATTTATATATATGGTTGAATGAGTGTGTGTGTGTGTGAGAGAGAGAGAGAGAGAGGGAGAGAGAAAACGAGAGGGCAGTTGCCTGACACATAGGGGTAATTTCTCTTTAAAGAAAGTAATTTACTTGTCAGATGTGTAGTGTTTTTTTTAAAACAGGAGAATATAAGCTTGGTCAAATTCATCTGACCTGGATCCACATTTGAGAAGTGCAGTTTAGCCCTGAACTGAGACTCATTAAAACATAATGCTGCACTTGTCAAATTGTGAGCCATTAGAACTAGCTATATGACCCAGTTTTTCTCTTTATTCATTCTTTGAAAAGGGTTTTAGAAAATGAGCGACATTAGGTTCTGGTCTGCCTGGTCTGTCGACCATGGCTTTGTCAGGCCTGTGCATTCACATTTTCAATGAGAGCACTTACCCCACCGAAGGCCAGGATGACACAGAGGTAATTCCTGTCTCACAGTCAGAGGGACATGAGGTTGCAGGTTAAGGTGACTTCAGTATTTCTTTGAAATTTATAAATGTGTTTCTATTATTCTGTGCTCTCTAATCAGATGACCTGCTAATCTTTTTATACGTCACCATGCTTGTGAACGTTTTAACTATTGACCTTTTTATCTTTGGTGGACAAGCATACTGCTAAAGCAATATTATTGAGAAGCAGTTTGGATTTTGCTTGGATGGACTGAACAAGGTTGTCAAAACATGTAAGCTGTTTGACCAAACACATTTCGTGGTACCTAAATGATACAGGGTTTCTTGATTAAAAATGTACAGTACAATTTGTTTTGGAAAAGTAATTCAATGCATTAATTGCATTAATTCAATGCACTGTATTGTTTGTATATGGTGATGTTATTTTTTAAAATACTGGTCTATTTGCTTGGTATTTGACAAATATATTTATTACATTTCTATGACAGATGATAGGTCACATTTAAAACTGTGAAAAAGTAATTAAAAAAGAAGCTGCTTATAAATAATAACATTCACATAAAAACAGCAACTGCTGACTAATATAATTGCAAGACTTGCCCCAAAAGAACCGTAAATCAGCAATCAATTTACAAACTAACTGACTCATTATTAAATTAAGAACCTGCAAAGTTTATCTCTGCTTATATATGATTTTCCAGTCTTAAGATGACGTTGAAACATAAATCAAATTTTAGAAAAACGACCCCTCATTTTTTATTATTACTAATATTGTAATTGAACTTTTTTCACACTTTTGATTTACTGTTTGTCATTTGTCACCTGTGATTCATAAACATAGCCTGTTCCTCGAGCTCATACTAAGATTTTAACTATGACTGAGGTAGGAAAGAAATAAGCAAAGCCCAACGGACATTTTGCCATGACATTCCAGTAAGTGTTTAGTGTTTAGACCATGGAGGGATGGATGAGTCACTCAGGGTCTCTCCCACTGACCTCTCTCTTGGGCAGTAAAAAGATGCTTTTTTTCCTCATATGTAACCCTTCTTTATGTGTGTGTGTTTGTGTGTGTGTGTGTGTGTGTGTGTGTGTGTGTGTGGGCTTGGGCACTGGACGTTATCTGACACAGTGTTTGTGTGGGTCTGAAACATGCTCGTCGTGTCTGCAAAGTGACCTTGGTGAAATGGCCCTTGGAAAAGTGAGGTGATGTGTCTTTATCTACGTGATGATAGCACAGCGGCCTTGTGGCCAGATCTCTTATAAATACAGGATTGAAGGCATGCTCAAACATTTACACAGAGATCGAATTATCTCCACAGTAATCTAAAAGGCTCGTTCTCTTCAAAAAAAAAAATCAAAGCCTTATTAACATTTAAACTTTACCTGTTGGACCTGTAAAATACTTCTTTTATCAATAAAAAACAATGCTCCCGGCAACCTTTAAGCTGTGTGCGGGCATCTCTTACAGACACATGAGGAACATGACAGGTGAGTGAAAGAAATCCGTTTTTCTTGGCCAAGTACTCTGCCGGTTTTAAATAATTTAAATCAATCACTTAAACTGCAAAAATATACAGTCATTAGAAGCAGGAATGGAAAGAACAATGTTTGATCGCGTGTGTGTTCGTGTGCTGTTTGGTATTTTGTTTCTCCACAATTTCATGGATCATAGACATTGTGTGCCTCTGCCTCTGTCTCCCAGGTTTGAGACAGAATGCTATGATAGCCATTCACCAAGAGCTGAAACGACTTGCAGGTCCTGGATCAAGTAGTTGGATCAACCAAGTTCGCAGACGTAGTTCTTTTCTCAGTGAGTTTTTACATGCGGCTAAATTTGTAATACTTAACACACTCAGTTTGGTAGAAATGTCTGAGAGATGGTCAAGTATGGTCTGTTAGCATTACTTTTCAACATGATTTATCCATTGACAGAACACCAAAATCTTCATTACTTTTTGTATCTCGTGTCTTGATCAAAAGGTTCTAGGATTGAAGAAGATAGTCGGTTCAGTCAGGAGGAGAGGTCGTATGTGAAACAAGGTGAAGACGCATTGCAGAAGGCCATCACCATCCTCAGTGAACAAGACGGCTGGACAGTAGAAACTGTGGCTGTGAGTATTAAGACAAGACCCTGACAAATTAAGAAGATGGTGTGGGATTTAGATGATCTTTTGCCAGAAATTAATGATGATATTTATAAAAATGTATTCATAAATGTGACTTATGGGATACAGGCTTTATTATGTGACACATGCGTAATGATTGTGGGTTAATATCAATAACAATAACAATGACAATAATTTATATTTATATTTATATTATATAACACTACTACTACTACTAATAATACATTATATTATGATTATTATGATTATCATATTAGATGGGCGCCCTCTGGGCCTACCATAGCTCACCAAAAACTTTAAAAGTAATTTCAGTATCTAATCTTCCTCTTTCTGTTATGATACCTTCTTCGAAATTTGTCAGTCTTCTATGATTTGAGGTCAATTTTTTTTATTCAAGAGAGCATGTATTTATACTTGTTAACAAACCCTTTCAGGCAAATGGAGACAAAGTTCTGAGTAAGATGTTGCCTGACATTGGCAAGGTGTTCAAACTGGAGGTGATGTTAGAGCAGCGTCCCGATAGTCTTTATGAAGAGCTGGTGGAAAACATGGAGCAAATGGGGGAGTGGAATCCAAATGTCAAGCGGGTTAAGGTAAGAAACGCAGCATCTAGCTTAATATTTGAAATAGTACTTTCATTGTAACTATTCATTATTATATCATTTCATTCATTAATCAAATATATTATTTTTCACATTCTTCTTTCTATGACTTTCCTGGTCTTTTATCAGACTAGACACAAAAAATATATGAATGTAAGAGTTAATTTAGGCTCAGAATTCTGTTCTGGACTGAAATGTTGAACTGTTCGTACAGCAAACAAATAAAAATGATTTATACAGTGTTTGGATGAAACCAGGGAAACTAGTATTCTGTTGTAGTCCTTTACATTCATTTTGGGCTGTGAATGTTCACATGTTTGAACAGAAAATCAATGCAATTTTGCACAAAACTGATGAAATGATTCCTTGTTTGAATATTTAAAGCACAAAAAATCAGAAAGCTTGTGGCGTCATGGTAGAAGTCTGCTGGGGAATTTCAATATCAATGTCCAGCCATAAAATCTGCCATGGACCTATTTAGAACAGAGCCATGTCAAATATAAATCAAAACAAGAAATGTTCTAAACTTCCTCATTGGGATCCTCCAGATCCTGCAAAAGATCGGCCGGGAAACAATGGTCACCCATGAGGTATCTGCAGAGACACCTGGTAACGTGGTGGGGCCAAGAGACTTTGTCAGCGTTCGTTGTGCCAAACGTCGAGGCTCCACTTGTTTCCTGGCTGGAATGTCCACCCAACACCCAAAAATGCCAGAGCAGAGGGGAGTGGTGCGGTGAGTCAATGGAGAAAATCATTATTTGCAATAATTCAAAGAACTTGTTAAAAAAAATGTCTGATTCAGATCTAATTTGAAGTGAGGCTGAGGTACTTGATGATTTTTCCCATTTTCCAGCGGGGAGAATGGGCCTACATGCATAGTTATGAAGCCCTGCTCTGAGGACCCAAATAAGACCAAATTCACATGGTTACTAAATATAGACCTAAAGGTAAACTAAGTCCTTTATGTCCCTTTTTCACAGCTATGAGATCTATCCAGTTGCAAAGGCTTTATGTCAAGCAACTCAATATAACAGAGGTTTTCTCTTTCCTGTTTGTAGGGCTGGATACCAAAGACAATCATAAACAGAGTGCTCTCTCAGACTCAAGTGGACTTTGCCAACCACCTTAGGCAACGGATGGCTAACAATGTTTCTATGGAGATGGGTCATGCCTGCTGACAAAAGATGCCTCTTGAGTTTTGACTTAATGAGCTCAAAGGTGGCACAAAACAAATTCCTGATCCTTGAATGATAATGTGAGTCTGCTTTATCAGCAAAAAAAAAAATCAAATAAAACCATGCACGAAGTAAGGACATTAGATGCATGTGTGTGTAAACAGCATATATGGATTCACACACAGAAATGCACAATATACACACACAAAGAACAAAATCTGTCCTAGAGATTTTGCACCACTGGCACCAGTCACATGCAGTGTGTGCCTTGATTATCCTCAACATGCCCATTAATCTCCATTCCGACTTGTCATATTCATTGAGACTTTACGAGCAGTGAACATTTCATAAGTTGTACATTGTTTCACTGAGATATTACCCCACTTAATTTTCATCCCTTTGCTGTAAAATTGCACTTTTATTGCTGTGTTTTATTTATTAATATTGTGCCATTTAATTAAAATGACTGCCAAGTAAAATAAGCTATTGCAATGTCACTGACATTTATGGTTTTATGGTTTTATTATACTCCACATACTGATATCAACTGACCTTTTCCTATCTATGAGAACTCAAATAAAAAGCTGGAAGAATGTTTCAGTTTCCTTATTGCCTCACTATGAAGACATACTTGAAAGAAATTCAAGACTGTGATACGACATAAATGCAAAAATGAAAGTCAATAGATGAGATAAGAATCATCTAAGAATGACATTTTGAATATATTATTTCAATAAGAAAGGTGGGGCACATTAATTCAAATCTTCTTTTTTAGCAATGAATAATAATAATGATAATGATAATGATGATAATAATAACAATAAACAGTTTGGTAGAGTGCAGGTGACTGTCCCTGTCAGGCATGTGAGGAGCTCAGCAGCAAGAAGTGTGGTCTGAGCCAGCAGCACATTCTCTCTGAGATCATGTGACAGTGATTTCCATCCCAAGCAGGAAATCTGTTATTGCCAGTTGTGTAACATTTTTCCTTTTTGCACTGACTAAACTGATCCAAAATGTTTTGTAACAGACAGGTCCCTTGGATGTAGGTTAGGCCACAGAAGCCAGGATTACTTAAGCTAAAGAGTAGTGGTCTTACTTTCTGTTCAACATGATTAAGTTAGAATACTTCAGAATAATGCATTTATGTCAAACCACTAGGGCCAGGAAAAGGGTTCAGCAGTAATATATGTAGTTACTTCTTTTTCCCTCCTTGTGCCCATAACCTTTAGAGTTGTGTCTTTGGAGTTATCCTTTTGACTAAGGCAAAAAACAACAACAAAACACGCACACACACACATACACACACACACACACACACACACACACACAGACATACACACAAACACAAACACACACAGTACTGGAATGAGTTATTTAATGATAAAACCAAATGTTTTCCCCTGAAAAATGTCTCTGAAAGTAATTTACATCTGTTTGAAATTTCTAAAATTGAAAAGAGGGAAATTGCAGAAAGTTGTGGTCGCTTGGCTTCTTCTTCTTCTTCTTCTTCTTCTTCTTCTTCTTTCGGCTTTTCCCGTCAGGGGTCGCCACAGCGAGTCAATTTTCTCCATCTAACCCTATTCTCTGTGTCTTCCTCTCTCACTCCAACTACCTATATTGCTCCATTGTTTGTGTAGTAAGAGGAGTGGGGAAATTAAAGAGCAGAATGGGGTTTGATCTAGTGCAGATATATTACATAATTGGACAAGGAAGCAAACAAGTTATCTGTCTGTCAGAATGAATCCCTTGCACTGATAACACCCCTCATTCTTTGCATTTAAAGACATTCTCCGCACCCTTGATTGAAATTCAGCTTTTTCTGTATTGAATTAGGACAGATTGTTGCTTTGTGAAGAATTCATGCAAATGACTGAAATATATTATAGAATCCACACTTTCATAACATTTCAATATCATTAATTTAAGAGGAGCATTCCACATGAACATACCAGATGTCAACCGTTTACACTATCTGTGCATCGAAAAGCGCACACACCCTCTCTTCTCTGAGCCAGAAAGGAATGACGTAATGAATTCAAGTCCAACAGGAAACGACAATTCCCAGGATGCACTCGAAATTACCGTTGCCACTGGACGGGGGAAGGGAGGCTGAGATTGGAGGGAGAAACAATCAGAAACTAAGGTACTTTAAAATGGTTTATATCGTTCAATGCACTCAGACAGGCTAAATATGCACTGTTTTCTACGGGCGGTTAAATTAAAATTAATTTCCAAATTAGAATCAAGGCCAATTCTTTTTTTTTTGGAAACCTCTACATCCCCGTTGCAGCTCAACTCTGCTAGCCCCTTAGTTAGCCTGACAGCTGGCTTTTCTTGTATTAGCGAGGAGGTCTCAACCGATCGAGTGCACATGACTTTCTTGACTTACATGTAAACTGCAGACTCGGAGCAGTCCCACTACCGCAGGTTCCGTCATTGCTCTCTTTGTTTGAGGTTGAGCTGAAGCAGGAGCCGCGTCCTTGTGTCTGCGGGGCTGCTAGCTGACGCGGTTAGCTTATATGTTGAAACAGAAAACGTTAGCCAAGTGACAGCTACTGTGGCGATGTTTCTTCAGACAGCTGTCATATGTCAAATCTGAAGGGAATCTAGATGCATTCTGCCATTTGTGTCATGACACGTTGGCTGTCTCTAAGAAAGCTTACATAAATTATGAAAACAGAATAGTTTGACGAGTGATCTATTGATGTAAGGAAGAACTGGATAAGTTGCCAAAATTTCAAACATTCATTTTCCAATGGAACTTCGAATTTTTCCTAATTTTTCCTGATAACATGCATGATGTCCTTGGAGAGTGGGATACTTGTTTCCTGGGGTGTTTTTCACACAAATGAATGAAAACATTTGATTATAGCACTTTCTCTTCATTTCTGTATGATTTGTCTGATGTTTTGCCCTGGTTGATCTACAGTTGTGTACGCAGGAATGCAATTTGTGTGTCCCTTTATGAAGATTTTTTTTTTTCCAAAACTTTTCTTCAATGTTTTCTGTTCTTGTTTTTCAGATACTGCGTTTAACTACCCCTCTTCAGGACTTGTCCCGATCGTTTGTCTTGACTCACATCACAGCGGCTACCGGATGTTCTTACTTTGAATGTGTCTCGTTGTTTCAAGCGAAACTGAAGACATAACAGCTCCAGTGCAAGTATATTAAAATGCATGTGTAGCGCTTGGTGCTCATTAGATTTTTGTTGAGAACCAATGTAATGAACTGTGTCAGATGGGAGAGCCCAGCCCTGAAATGCAATGTCATTATCTAGCTCCGATGGACTTCTGATGGGAATTGGAGGTAAAGCCACTGGACAAGCAGGATCTACGGAGGAGAGTAAAGAGAGAGGTTTCCAGGAAACTTAACTGACGGATAACCAATTCCTCCCAATGGCTATTGTCAACTGATACCTTCACAGTGCACACAGTCACTGTCAGACTCTTGGAGTGGCAAAATAAGACCAGGCTGCTATCAAAATCATACAACCTACCTTGTTACACAGAAAAAGAGAAAATGCTGTGCAAAAGTGGATTTTTAGCACCAGGGACAATTTCTTGAAGTCAAACTGCTGACAGTGGATATTTTCATGTATATAAAAAAAGAGGAATACCTTAGCGACTCACAGTCACGACAGATGTGTACTAGAGAAACCATGGTGTTTGTTGCAACAGCTATTCAGCCTATGTCAGTCAAAGAGTTTGGACACCTTTAGAGGCTAGGATCAGAAAAACGCTCGCCAGCCAAAACATTTATATGCAATGGAAGAAGACACTGATGTCACCTTCCACTCTGAGGTAATGTCATTTCATGTCTCTTTATTATTTGTGGTTGTAGCAACTAAGCATTAAGCCATTAATACAGAACGGTTAGCCTGCTGTGTCTGTTTTCTTATCACTGTTCCTAAATTTATGCAGCCACTTTCCTTTGCTGCTGTTTAATGTTAAACAATTAAAAGCTCATTTGTTGAAGCAGTCCTTGCACATATGTTAACTGAAGAAGTGGGGTCAACAGCTCTCCCCCTGCTCGAGCTGTAATCTCTGTTCTGGCTTGCTTGGCATGTAGCCATGGTGGCAGCTGACAGAGCATTTCCTTTATCCTCAGCTTGGGTTTCTCGTTGCTATACTACCCCTTGCTCCCTGGTCTCTATCCTTGTATATTGCATTTTTTGTCGCCAAATCGATGAGTAAGCTCATCTTGAAAATAACACACTAATTGGAGGTAAAAAGACATGGCCATATGACTCCATTTTAAGTGTTGAAGTCCTGCTTTTGCCGGACGTTTACTATTTGTGAGCGCGCTTGTGGCAATTTTTCTAAACTTTTTTGGTTTAGTCTAGTATTTTCCAATAATTGGTACTGGATTCTAGAATTTTTACAATTTGTGAAAATACGTATTCATGCAGAGGGCCTTCCTGTGTGGAGTTTGCTTGTTCTCCCCTTTTCTGCATGGGTTTCCTCACGGTTCTCCCATTTTTCTCCTACAATCCAAATACTTGCAGAAGGTTAATTGAGGCCCCAAAATTGCCCAGACATGTGAATGAGCGCATGAGCGGTTGTTTGTCTCTATGTGTGGCCCTGTGATTGACTGGCGCCCGGTCCAGGTTGTTACCACTTCTCGCCCAATGACAGCTTGGATAGGCTCCAGCATCCCCGCGACCCTGAGTGCAGGATAAGCGGCAGATAATGTATGAATGAATGAAAGAACTTATGCATGCATGAGCTAACGGTGGACTGTTGTAAAGTTGTAAGAGCTGCAAATTTTTTTGGTCATAATCATCTACTCCATGGTTTCCCTGTTAGGGCCTCAATGGTTTGAACCATGAATGTAAAACATCAGAGGGGATCACTGAAGGACATTATAATCATAAGCCTGTAAGTGCTACATCAGTGGTGCATGATTCTATCATCTTCATTTGTTTCCCGAGCATTTAAAACTTCTGAAATATTTCTTTGTAGATTATCAATGGGTTGATTATCAGTCACAATGTCAGGGATCACACCAATGGCAGCACACCACTCAGATCTTTACCGGTAAATACATTTTTCAATTTTTCACTTTCCTTTGCTCAGTACTCTTGGAATAAGCCACTATTTGGTAATTGTCCAGATTTCAGCACTGAAGCAGAATGGTCTCCTGCAGACTCTGGCAACCGGAGGGGACCAGTCTAAGGCTGAAGGTAAGACAACCGACCTCTCTTGTTTTGCATTCTATCCCTAGAGACTTTTGAGATAGTATCCAAGATAACGAGCATCAGTTGCAGGTAAAACCTCCCTTCAGAGTGCATTTTGCCTGTTACTTGGAATTGCTTTGTCTCCAGTTGATGCAAGACAATGAAAAGAAACTCATTATTATTATTATTGCTTATTACATTACATTCATTTCTCATCTTAAATTTTGTATCTCTTCACAGAGGAAAATATAGAGTTGGAAAAGGCCAAACACGAGTGGGAGGCTCTGGAAAATATTCAACCAGGTTGAAAGGATTGAGTTTTTTTCACCTCTTTTACTAACATGATTTAAAAATTGAAGAATATGCTGTTGATTAATTTGTAATCAAAGACATGTTTGTGAATATTTTACAGTTCTTGCTGAAGACTCAAACCCAACTCCACTCATCTCTTTCAATGAAGCCTTGCAGTACTTCCAGACCACAGACCTAGGGGACTTACTTGTAAGGAAAACAACACCCTAAGAATTAAATTAAAGCTGTTCTATGGGTCCTTTAGCATGTGAGGAACCATATAGGCTAGTTAGAGGCAATCAAAAGTAAAGTACCTGCAGTCAATGATCTTATGCTGTAAGTGCAGCAGTATGTCTATTCCCACTGAAATTCAAAGTCACTGTTCAGTTCAGCTGGTATGGAGGGTAAGGGAGCTGATGCAAGCATAATAAAGGAGAAACCCTTGGAAAAAGCGGTAATCTGGCTTTTGTAATCAACTTCACAAACTTGAGATGACAAAAAAGTTAAATTTGTCACAGAGGATATGCTACTTGAAAGGATGAATGTTGCCCTCTATGATAACTTCTCATTTCACAATCTTGTCTTGTGAGATACTGAATTTATTGAATGAGGATATGAAAGGGGACACAGTCTTGTTATTCCTTTAGCAATCATTTTCTCACAAAGTGCAAACAACATTTTGTAGGAAATGGTGAAAAAGTATATTGAACCACAATGCTCTTTCTGACACTTATATTTCCGTCAGTGCAGTCATCAAAAGTTTTCAAAATGTTAAAATTAATGCTGGTTGACATTTTAATGCTTTTCCTTGAAGGTTTTATTTTGAGTCTGTCAGGCTTTAACATGACCCAATTAAAGTTTCAAAACGTGTATGATATTGCATTTATAGTTAGCATGGCTGGATGTTAGAGACTGTTCTGTGGTTTTATATATTAGCAACAGATTGTTTAATACTGTTATGTGAATGAATTCACAAATATGGTAGCATAATGGATCATATGATAACTCATGAAAACTCATACTGGCCATTCTTTACAAATACTTGTATTTTGACACTGCTCATTTTAGACAACATTGCTTCGTATGTAAAAAGCATGTACTTACTATGTGAAGAATATCATCATATTTATCCAACAAAGTTTTGTACTTCCAAATATCATTCTTACTTCCAGAAATTTTGTCTTAGTCCAGTGCTGCTACTACTACTTGTATTTCCACTCACTACTAATAAAGGTGGTGTTTAGAAAATATCCAGTTAAGCAAAGTGTCTAAGCCGTTCTTATCAATTCAAATGGTATAACCACGATTCCTAACTAGTAGTTTTGTCTGTCTTAACCCCCTCCTGCAGAAGAACATCCAGCCAACTATTCGCAGAACAGGTCTTGCCGCTATCACACACTTCCTTTTTGGGCCCCCAAGACTGCACAGAGAACTGCTGGAAGAAAGGGATCTGGTCTTTGCCATTGCACAGTGTGAGTGTGTGTTTGCCAGGCCTGTTTGTGTAATCAAAGCGCATGTTTACAGCAAACTACTGATATTCAATTTCCCATATTTGGATGTGCACATGCTTTACATAGGCCACGTTGACAACAGCCAGGCTGTCCACATGCGTGTTCTCCAAACCATTTATAAGAGACTTAATGGCAGCAGGCTGGACTGTCCTCGGTATGGGACGCACTGGGAAAACATTGGCTTTCAGGGTAAACACTTGACAACACGTTGCTTCCCTAAGAATTTAGGCTGGTTCACATGTAATACCATGTATATCCTGTCATTTGAATGGTTCAGATAAAAGTAAATAAGACCAATTATGTCTTACACATACTTACCAGTGCAACTGTATGTGTTTATGAATTACTTCACTTTGTGCATGTTGTTTGTACTGCAGGTACAGATCCAGCCACTGACTTGCGTGGCACTGGCTTTCTGGGACTGATGCACACATTGTACTTTGTGATGGACCCAGAAACTCTCCCACTGGCTAGAGACATCTACAAATTGTCACAGCACCCTAACCAGGTACTACTTGGGACTAAGAGACCCCCGTTTACTCAATACAGACAATATTCAGAAATCAGATTTTCAACACTGAGAATAAAACTATATCATGTAAGGGGTTCATCTGAATTGGTAAATAGCAGGGAGAAATTAATGAAATCAGCCAACTATTCAACCAACTATGAATAGTTCAGCCAATTATGAAATCAACTATTCTACTTGTTACTTTAATGATGACGCTTTGTGCGGACTAAACATCTTTTATAAATGCGTTGCAAACAGGGGACCTTTTCCAAGCTTCCCAGATAGGTTGAACGTCTTAAAGCAAAAGTCTGAATGAAACAGATTTTGTTTTAGATGTTCTTTAACCAACCGACTTCCTTGTGCAAAGTATTTTGTCCTGGATCTAGCCACAGCACATTTTCTTCAGGTGCCTTTACAGTGAGAATTTGTTCTGATGAGTTTATTATGCAACTGGAGCAATAAAAAAAGTTCAGTGCTGAAGAGCCATCATTCATAAAAATTATGCAAAATAAAAAAAACAGCAACTGGAGAACAATGAGATCACAAAACTCTGGTGCTGCCAAAATACTGTGATCTCCACAGCATATTTTTCTTGTTGTCTTGCGTCCTGCACACTGTTACCCCTGCCCTCCCACCCCTACGTCTGACAAAGAACATTGCCTGCTGTGAGCAGCATGTGTTGAAAGAGCAACAGTGGTCAAAGTCTGGTCCTGCTTTTCCGCACATTGACTTGAGTTTGTGTGACAGCGGCTTCACTCTTCTTGTTTGTTTATTCTGGTCTAGAATTTTCCATTCAGTGTCATGTCAATCAACATGACCCGCATTGCCCTGCAAGTACTCAGAGAGGAGGCTTTGTCAAAGTAAGTCACTGTTCCACAGTTCCGTGTTTCATCTTATCCCTCTAAGGTAGCATCAGTGTATCACTTCCCTTAATCATTCCTCTTTGCCTTGGGTTTCTCCAGGGAGTGCAATCGTCGTCAGCAAGTGGTCGGTGTGTTAAATGAGTTTTACGTCGCCACATATCTGCACCTGTATCAACTTTGGAAGACCCAACAGAAAACCATTGCTGACTCTGGCTTTGTAATAAAAGGTAAAGGAACTTTACTGATGTATTGGTTTGCAGTCATTGCAATATTTGTGTAATTATTTCTTTGTTTACATATTTCTGTTGTATTGCAATGCCATTGTTAGTGTATTAGCACAGCATTAATGGAACAGATTGTCACCTTGCATTATGTAATGCACTTCAGTCTGGATATTATACACATTTTTTATTTAGGGCAGGAAAAAAAGTCAAGTATTGACCCACAAAACAGTAATAAAATTCAAATAAACTACTGTACCTGGAAATTTGCAGGATATTACTTAAACCTTACCTATGTCAAAAAGAAATATTTGTTCATAATTACGTAAATTAATTAGTCCTGAGAAAAAATTGGGAAAATTGCACAAATCTGTGAATGAGAATATGAATGGTTGTCTGTCCACATGTGGCCCTGTGATTGACTGGCAACCAGTCCAGGGTGTACCCCGCCTCTCGCCCGATGGCAGCTGGGATAGGCTCCAGCATCCCCCATGACCCCAAGTAGGATAAGTAGTAGATAATTGATGGATGAAATATTCATGAGACACATCAGCGATATTATGTCGGATTTCCTTTTACATGCCATTATATGAATGTGAAATTGAACTAAATATGGAAGTCTAACATAATTAGCTTATTCATCTGGGAGTGGTCTTCTGAATACCCCTGTGTTCATTTGTATCCATATTCAGCAGCTCTGCTTTCTTGCCTTTTTTGTATTACTTAATAATATCTTAGATTTTTAACATGGGTCCTGCGGTTGGTTTGTTTGTAACCCTTCAGAGGTGGAGCTGTTTGCCAAAAAGAACCCAAAGCAGATGCTTCGCCGACTAGAGGTCTTCCTGAAAGAAAGGCGGGCAGGTGGAATCCCCCGTGGGACATCGCCAGACCCGCAGGTCCAGCAGCCCTCTCCCAGCCTCGGGGAGCGAGGGGCAAGAGCCGGGACGGGACAGGGAAGCAAGGGGAAGGAGATGCATTTCACAGGAGTGTGTGATCTACCACCAGACATGGAAGGAGAGGCCAGACTAATCTAAGCTAGACTTTGCGTGAGAACATTGTGTGCATGTGTGCGTGCGTGCGTGCTTGTGAGCGTGTGAGTGTATGGAAGAGAGACTTACTCTCAGAGCGCTAGAAGAAGAACACACCAGACCCTGATTGAGGACCCTGCAGTCTGAACCTATTGAAACACTTACACCCCTTCCTCTGATGGTGGGGTGCTGCACTTTGAATAGATTGAGCTTAGAGGGAAGGGCGGTCTTTCAGAATTTTATTCTTAGTATTTTTAATATTTATTTATTGTTTTTTAACAGAGACCCTGGGCAGTCAAATAAATAGAGCTAAAGCAGGCAGGACACACCGGATGTCACAAAACACGAAAAGGAGGCCTGCGTTTGCACTTTTTTGTGAATTTCGTAGCCAAACTATTAGCTGCCATATTATTGGTGACACTGTATTTGCCTAGAAGCCCAAAATGTTCCCTTTTATGTCCTGAGGACCTCTTAACCCGGGTATGTTTGCTATGCTAACATACCTCTATAGACTTTGCATTTATGCACTGCTCTGTTACACAAATAATAATAGTAAGATCAAGATGATCAGTTATGGTGTGAATCATTTGTTAGAAAAATTCAACTGGCAGATGAACTAACCAGTGAGGGCACAGAATCATTCGAGCAGAGGAGAGATTGCCAGGGAAAGCAGGCGTCACATAAGCTTGCTTTAAATTTCAACTTTACGTAATGTAGGTGACCATTTAAGATGTGAAAAATGTCCAATGTGTTTCAACAGCTGTAGGTGCACTTCTGGTTGTTGACAAGGGGCTAAGAGACCATGTCCAGAGATCCCATTTAATGTGGGAAGATTTATTTTGAATAATAATGATAATAACTTAAAAGATAACTATTTCAGTCCGCTCTTGAAGGACAGCTGTCTTAACTTTAGTAATAGAAGCACTTCAAATCTTATTTAGCTGATGTCTGAATGACCATATGAAGGATTTTAAAATGGATGGTGCATGCCCCGGCTACCAAAAAAGCAAAGTTTTTTTTTTTTTTCTTCTTCTTCCTTGTACTTTGTACCACTCTGGATCATTTTGTTGCACGTTGCCATATTCACACAATACAAAAAGAAGAGAAGATACAATACACAGTGGAAGTGAGTAGGGGTTGTTGTTTAATTGAAGAAAGATAAAAACAAACAAAAAAACATTGGATTATGTGAATGGATCATGATTTCTGTATGAAAAAAAAAACAGATATTGCTGGTAAGCTCTTGAATTTTATTTTGTACGTGCAATGCAGCTCTATTTCATTGTAGAGGATGCAGAACTGAAACCAGCACCAAAATGATCAAGATGAAGTAAGAATACTACAGGCTCCGGAGAAAACAGTTTGTGAGTTTGTGATGAACTCTCTCTTTAACACTGTCAGATTATTATATAATTCTATTATATAATTCTAAGACCTGTGCACGTTCTCAATTTTTGGAGGTAAAAGCCAAGGACATTCTTCTATAGAGAATCTGTACTTGACATGGTCCCAGTTTTAGTCCAAGGTCTGGTATGCGCTTTCTCTACATTCCGTTATTAAGCATGTGATTGTAAAAACTTTTGACCAGTCAAAAAAAAAAATGTTTTCCTGTGTGAGTGACTGTGAGTGTGTGTGTGTGTGTGTGTGTATGTGCTCAATTGAATGAGCTGATACTGATGAAGGGTGCCTCTCCTCGGAGATGTATGGTACAGTATGCAATTCCAGCTCTTACTCAACGATAATCAAAAACAATAGTGCTGTGTGACGATAGTTATCGTTCCTAATCTTCAGGGTTTGTGCGCTTGTGCAAGTGAATGTACCTGTTTGGCTAACATTGTCAGAGCCAATTTGACTTGTAAACCATCTTAGTGAGGACGTTTTTAGTCTGACCTCGCTTTTTAAAACTCCTTTAAACAGCAATTTGATAGATGAGGCATGGTTTTAAGGTGAAAACTTGGTTCAAGTTAGTTTGGATTGTCAGGTAAGGGGCTTAGGAACATTATGTTCATGAATGTCCTTACTAAGATAGCTATACAAAGTGTGTGCACATGTGTGTGAGTGCATGTGTGCGTGCGTGCGTGAGTGTGTGCGCGTGCGTGTGCTGTATGTGTTATGACAGGAACAGACTACAGGTGGGGTGCTTTCCTTTGCACACAATAAACCAGCTTTACTAAGTACTTGATCCATCAAGCTGCAAAGGTACTTTTGTCATTTAAGAAATGGTACTTGAGATTTCTGAGGAACTGATTTGTTCAAATTCATCCTCTTTTTTTGCGTCATATTGGTTCCAGACATAGCTGGTCCCAGCAGTTCTGTGGCCTAGAATGGGTGGAGCTCCTCAGCAAAGCTGGTTCCTGCTCTGTGCTCATGTGAAACCGCCTCCCATCACTGTAGTCTCAATCTGTAGCATGTTCAGGTAGCACTAGTACTGTAGCAATCTATAGCCTCCTCCTCTTCGTAAAGCTTGCTGATGTCATGTCTTGATCTGTAGTGTTAATGAGTGCGCAAAATATTACTACTATAGCACATTCATTTCGTCATGGCACTAAACCACCTCCAGTAGACACGCTAGAGTCCGGCCGATAGAGATTTTGGGTGGGAGGAAATATTCTGCATATATTCTCACTTAAGTACTAAAGAGCTTTTACTGAAATATATTGAAAGGGTCAAAAGTACAAGGTGTATGCATAAGTGTGTTATTCATCATAAATGTGTATGACTGCATGAGGTATTTGAACAGCATTTACATGTTGTCACACAGACACGATAGTGTTGAATATCATGCAACAACTACGTACACCGGGATTCAAAGTGACTGGCAAATTCGCCGCTTAAAATAAAATTCTTAAGTGTTATTTTTCTGATGCCCATTTTGCTGGGACAGAAATATCACTGGGAAAGAAATTCCAATTTGAAGAACTGTAGAATATTGATCTGTAAACCGATATTATTGGCTGACCAAAATATCGGTCGGGCTCTAAGACACACCTTTCGGGTGGGACACCTGTTGAACGTATCTGTCGGGAGTTTGGCTGGACGTAGTTGTGAGTTGAACCATGTCTTCTAAGAAGGTAACAGTAAAAATGGTGCCTATATTCACTGGAGTCATGTTGGGTAGAGTGCCCACTTCTTATTTCACTGTCATTGCAGCCATGGTGCCACAGTAGACTTCTTTCATTCATATAGTCGGCCAGTATGTGACTTCTTAAACATGAAAGGTCCATATATATATATATATGTATATGTATATATATATATATATATAGCCATGTACATGTTCAATGTATGCTATTATAACCATGCCATCTCCAATCACCCCTGTGAACCTACAAAAAATAGAGGATGTAGTTTTGCCAATTGTTTGCGAGTTTGATTGATCAGGAAAAATTTGCACTGCTGTAGATAATTTGGTAGTATGCGTGACGTATGCAAGAGGAAGCAGGCCATCTTCAATAGCCATTAATGTCATTATTGCCCACCTCATCCAACAGGCTTCATGAAGTCAGATTCCCCCTCGCTCACTTGCACCAGAGAATCAGTCTCGCATCTTGTTTGCTTAAATTTGAAGCCGAGGAGCAGTACAGTGTGTGTAAATCAGGAAGTTTGTACATAAGATAATTAATGATTGTAACTGTATGATTGTCTGTAGGGCATTATACTGAAACACATTGCTTACCTCAAAACTTGAGACAAATCACTCCTTTCTCTCTCCTGATGTTTGTTTGGCCTGTCAGTCAGCCTCTTTCTGTTTCATGTTTTCCTGTACTTTGTTCTTCTCTCATACCAATTGGGCATGTTAAATAATGTATATACGACACCTGAAGCACTGCTTATTTGCAAAGTATCACAAACTCTGGTCAGTGCGTATTCTATTTAAAGACACATTTATAATCACTATATAGGCCCAAACACTATGATGCACGTCTGAAGATTAATCAAATTGTTTTTAAATCAAATTATAATTGGCTCATATTTACCATGTTAAAATAAGCTGTTTTTTCTTGTGGCTTCGGTGATAGTACAGTATACTTCTGCTGTGTTTTAAGTGTTCGATGTCAGGAAAACACTCAAAAATGATCAAGGCTTTTCAGCTACCGTCAACAGAAACTGTTAAATATATGAGTGTGAAGATCTAAGCTTGATTAGCTGCTCTGTATGCTTTGACAGTGGTATATTTCGATATCCAAGCAGCCCTGATTTATTATCGCATATTACCAAAAATTTATATTTTCAGCAGTTGTACTAGAACATATTATGCATTGCTCATCATTTGGAAAATCTCCTCAGTTGATGAACTAGAACCAAGAAGGGAGGGGGGAAACGGGTTCTTGTAGGATGTCGGATGCTCTGAGAGGTGTGGTCTGAAGTTCTGCTCCCAGCAGCAGCTCGGCAAATACAATCAATTCTCTCACTATCCTGCGCTTTATATGAAGATGTTTTACTGTTGCCGTTGTCGTCATGTCCCTCAGAGCATTTTATGACTGTACCTAGATTGTAGAAGCCCTATTTTATACTGAGAGTTATTTCAGAATACAGTATGTGCTATTGTACATTAAATGTATTGTATGGAGAAAGCTAAATAAATGCTGTTTAAAAATAAAGATGTTTCTTTGTGGAATCACTTTGCCGGTATTGTAATAAATCAGCATTTTCCCTGTCCCACTTTCCTATCTTACGGTAATTACATTTGAGTGCCAATGTTTTTTTTTTTACAACAATATGCCAACAATACTGCCTAAGAACTGTTAGTCAGTCCGTGTAAAGTAACTATATAGTAGATAGAAAGTAGCCAACAAATTTATCACCGATGCAACCACAACCAGATTTTTTTTTTATGTTCTTCAAAAGTGTGATCAACACACAACAGGTTAGTGGGACAATTATCCCAGAAACACTAGAAATATGAGCGGTCACAAAAACAAACATTACCAGATTAATGAATGTTGATTGCCAATATATTTCACACAAATGTAATGTGATTACAGTAATACCTTGTTGTTTATTTGTAGCCTGACTATTGGGCTACATGTAATATTCCATATTCCAACATTTGTATTTTGTACATAAGGAATATGTTTTATAATTTATAATGGAAAAAAGCTAAAATGACATTGTTAAGATCACATGTAATTTTTGATTTGCTTTTTTTTTTATTGAAAAACGGGATACAAGCGCAGCAAGAAGGAGATTCTCAAATCAAAACGAGTTGCAAAGCCAAGATCCCTTTTTCGTTCCCTTTTTACAGTTTGGCAGAATCAATGACAATTTGCCTGGTTATCATTTTACAAATGTTGCCACTTGTTTTTTACAAACATCATGAGGTGCAGAGACAAATCACTCGGCACATTATTTTTTCTGTGGAGTGACATTAAGAAACACACAAGTATCAAATGCATGATAATATTTGTTTTCAATTTTAATGTGGCATGAAAAGTTTCTTGCAAAAATGAATAACGGTCCTACCATAGCTCAGACAGTAGGGGGCAGACCTTGATGGCTCAGAAACAAAAATGACCAAAACGGTAGGCCCTCCTGTTAAACTACATTTATTACACAAACCATGGGTCAGTTTCTTGCCTGATAAAAATAAATTCACAAACACACAACCCCACATGTCTGCTCTTTAACTGGCTTTAGATAATTGATCTGCAAAGTGCAGTGAAAACTGTCTCTAGCTCTCCTTGTTGACCACAATCAGTGCAAGAAGTTGCTGCTATCCTGACTATATTCAAAGACTTAGCGACAGGATTTCTTCTGTTTATGAAACAAATGACTTACTAAAGCGCTGTAGACAGTGTCAAGTCCACTCCCGTTGCATTTTCATCATTCACTCCGGCGAAAGTATTTGCAGCCGATTAGAAACGGGGGTGCCGGGTCAATGGCACTGGAACTTCTCCAAAGGAATCTGGGTGCTGCGAGAGCATGATTCTACATCTGTGCTCAATCAGACTCATGGCTCCAGTCCCAGAGTGCCAGATGACTGGACCTGCTGAATCACTGCACACACAGGATGGAAAATATATCTGCGCCAAGCTTTTATCAGTAATCCCAGTCAGAATCATACAGTTCCTTAAAAATCTCCCTCCTATTTGCCTATAGTTTGCCATAATGTCTGCTCTCCACTTGCTTCTTCAGTATAACCAAACCCAGTATGGGGTAACTTTACTTAAATCACCGTGGAACTCAAAGAATTGTTGAAAGTCCAGGACACAAAATACATCATTTGTGTGACAGGTATCCTGAAGGACTGTCTCCGTACGTCCAAGGAGACTCAGCGGAACAATTCTGTCTGGAGTTTTGCAACCCTGTTTCCATTTGAACCTAGTGAGCCTGCTGGAATACAGCAGTCGTCTCTCACTCTTACTCTTGCCTTCCCGCCCCCAACTCCCTTTCCTCTCTTTTTCTCTCTCCCTGATGTCATTGTTTCCTACCTAGTAAATGCTTATTCTCCTCTCAAGGCTCAGATACTAAATCTAATGTATACTGCCCTGCTCATCCATATAAATACACCTATATAAAGACATAAAAGGGATGTCAGATCAATGAAATCCGAGACCTGGGGTTTGTTTTCTCTGCTGCTGTTACACGATGCGTAAGTGTTTCCAGTCTGAGCAGTTATAGAGACTGCTTTGGTTTTTCATCCTTTCTGGTTTGCTTAAAGAAAACACATTACTGTCAATCCCCTCTGATTTTCAGTCAAAGCTGTGATCATGTTTTTGACATGAAGCGAGGAATTAATGTCCACATGTTCTAGATTGGTATGGAATTGAGTTTCCTTCATTTATATTTCCTTTTTCATTTGACCACATATAAGTACACCATGTTGTTAAAAACGCTTAACCACAGATTTCTCAATTACTTTTAAAACAGGTAAACAATGCAACATTAACTTTTCCAGACGCAATAATAATACTTGAACAGCAGCACAGCTTCTTGTAACTTTGCCTCCATACAACAAAATGTTGACTATCAAATAAAGCCATTAACAAGTGAATTAAATGCAAATTTCCCATTAAAATTTCACATTTGAAGCATGAATGAACCACATAGACATTACAGAGTTATTCAGACCTATTTCATCATTTTAAGTGACTCAAAAATAATTCAACAATTTGTGAAGTAGCTGTTTTGTTGCCAGTTGCGGCTTGTTCTCTCCCAAATATTCCATGACAAACTAAGCTGATACAATGGATTGCTGTTTATTCCAAGTGTTGAATGTGTGTATGTGTGTGTGTAAAGGGGGAGAAAGGAGAGTCAGTCTTCATCAAGGCTAAACACAGACATTTACAACAAGTTGAAAACCTCTGGCGACATTCAAGACCAAAAAAGCCAGATTAAAGGTTGAAAGAAAGCATTTAAAAATCCTATGTGGTTCTTGGACAAGATTATTTAGACAAGACAAAACATAGATTAAATTACTAGAATGTTGGAATGCGACCAGTATGGGGATCCAACATCATTTGTCAAATACGGCAGAGAAATTGTATTCTATGGGCATTTCTAGCAGCAAATAAAACAGTCATTTGTGTTCATTCAAAGGGCTGCATCCCTGCTTGGATTTAGCAAATACTTTGAACTAAGATTAGCTTTGCAGTACAAATGGATAGTGATCCAAAAAAAACTTCATCAGCTTATTGAATGGTTAAAATATTTGCTTTTTAATCCAAAGGATTGTACCGCATGGCAAAGTTTCTTGATGTGTTAAATCACGATCACAAGATCAGGCAAACAAAAGCGTCCATCTCTTGCTGTTGTCGTATGAATGTGCTGTATATTATAACGTGTTTTACCAGTATTTGTTATTTTCAAAATACTATATCAGTACGATGACCTCCAAATGAACACCCCCTCTTAATTTGTAATATCATGTGTACTTTCAGAGCTCTGTAGCACTTTTACGCTTTCCTTTCCTGTCCATTGTCATTCCATTCACCTCGTACTCTGTCTGCCACTTGAAGACAATAACTATTGATGAGGGTTAAAACATAAATCAACTTTGTCTTCAGGCTCTAACAGAGCAACAAACCTGTCTACTAGCAGTTCCAGAGACTTGCTCTTTATAATCCACCTCTTTGCATCGTCTCGCAGTCGTCTTGCTCATGATATGGATTGGCAATCCTAGTCATTTGCACTCATGAACTTTCAAGAATAAAGTTGCTAAATATTAACAGGACTTTTAAATGTTTCATAAATATCAGGGGAGGGCAATTATTTTGGCTGACGAGCTACATTTGTTATTTAATTTTTATGCGCGGGCCAAAAAATGGTAACTGCAATTTAAATATTTACATTTTTGGGCATTTTATTTCAACTTTAAAATCATGAATGATCATTTAGAATTACAGACATTATTTTGTATGTAATCATCCACATAAAATTAAACAAAAGGAAAAAATAAGGAGTTTCTAAATTCAATATTGATTGAAAATACTTATTAAAATATATAAATAAAAGAAAATAGTTTGGCGGGCCGGATGTGGCCCTTAAAATGTCCAGGTCTGCCCTGAAGCCGATATAATAATGTTTTGTTTTTGTTTTTTGAATAGAATATCTGTCAATATATCAACATGCTTGCATTAAGACTATATGTTTACTGCTACGGTAACATACAGCTGATGGCTCCGGCAAAGTAAAGAACATTTTTAGTAAAAAAGTAAAACTAAAAAAAAAAAAATATTCATAGATGTTGGTTAAAATTTCAGCTGTATTCAAATGCAAACCTAACCACAGTTTTGTATTTGTCTGTAGCAGGCTTGTTGTTTTCAGTGAATATAATGCAGAAAGCCATTGTACACTACCTGCTCACTACAAATGGCAACAGCCAGTTAGTAACTTGCTACTGAATATATAAAAAAAAAAAAGATAAATAACAATGGTTCCATCCTTGAGACTGGAAAACTCTCTGTCCCCAGATGAAAACCAACACACATATTGTGAAATGGGTCAAAGTTTCCCTTAGTGATTTCTACCATCTGCTTTATGTCCCTGCCAGCTAACAGGCCGCTGCTTGGCCTTACAGAAGTATGAATTTATCTTGTGCATTCTTTGCAGCCGTGGTCATAGAAACGAAGGCATGTTGCAATACAAATGACTGGAAATCGAGCCGTTTACTCACAATTTAATACTCTTCCACCTGAGAGTAAAACATGAATAATTTAGTAAATAAGTTGTACATGTTTTGGTCTGATTAGTCATGTGGGCCTCTCTCAGTTGATCGTAAAATAATTTGAACACTCATGTTTGTAAATCCTACCAGAATTCTTTCAAATGAAATAGGGTGTTTTCTCTCTCTTAACTCATCTCTCATTCACTCAAAATAATTATTTCTCTATATTTCAGAAACAAATGCACCGTTGTCTGGCTTCATTTTTGGATGTGTGCAGGTGGGGATGAGTAAGAACCGGGCAGGGAATACCACTTTTATTAGTTTTACATAAAACACCTTTTGATTTTCTCCACAATTTGGGGAGGCTTGAAAACTGCTGTTTCAGGAAGTTACATTTCAGACACTTCATACAATGAACAGAGCTGAGAGAGGAGAGGGGAAAGTAAATACAACCCCCATTTTTAAAAGGTCATAATTCTGTCATCTGTTCAAACAATTCTCTCATTCTCAGTGACCTCCCTCACGGCTCGCGACTTTTTCTACAAAAAGGAGAAAAACAGTTGCACAACACCCGCTGGAAAGAATGACTGAGCTCCAGAGAAGAGAGCAGTCCCCCTCCCAACCGGTATTACAAAAGTAATACCGGACTGAAAAAAAAAAAAAGTGAATTGATGCAAAACTCAGGACAAATTCATTCACTTTGAATATCTTACTCTGATGAGTTTTGTTGAGACTCAGACAAAATGACAGCCCCCGCCCTTCTCTTCCTGCCTCTCCCTCCCACTTGTCGTCCCCCTCCTCCTCCCTGTTCTCCTGTGGAATTTAGTGTCCCGGGAGTCTCCTGTAGTTGTGTTCTGCTCAAATCTTCAGGTTGAAAGCGCTCAATCAGGCAAGTCAGCAGAGCAAAACAAAAAGGGGACTGTCTTTTTCTAACCACGAGGTGCAAAAGCGCCGGTCCGAAGCGTCATCTCTCCCCCCCTGCCTCCAGTTTGGAGCCTTGCACCTGTTCTGACTCGTCAGCCAGGTGAAGGGAATCCGTTGGCCTTAAGCTGTTGTCTCAGCTGACCGTTCCTGCTGGATCATTTGGAAACCGGTCTTTTCATTCGGTAGGATTGCTGCTTTGCCGAGTATCCCTCTGTCTCGCTTCAACCCACCTCCTCCCTTCGCCATCTATCCCTACCCCCCTCCCACTCCATCTCTCTCTCTCAGACTGGGCGTCTGAGTTGACAGTGGGGCTTTGGGAACACGAGGAGCTGCAGAAATTTCCCCGCTGGAGTAAAAGTATGGATCATATGGAAAGGAGACAGGGAAAGAAAAGGTGAAATCAAATTTTTGAGATAGATAAATAGAAAGATCGACACCATCGTGAGACCGGACCGAGCATCGAACAAGGCGCGATACTAAAGTGAAAGGCATCAGACGAAGCATTCGGTGCAAACAACTGCTCAATTGAAAGAGAAGCAGGTATGAAACGCCTGCCGGTGGTCTTGTCGATGGCTCTGCTGGCGCTGTGCTGCCTGCTGATCCTCAGAGGAGTGGAGAGTGCCGGGGGAATCATCTCCCTCCGGCTCAGCCAAGGAGATGAGCAGACGGTGGACCAGCTAGAAGACGAGTCCCTGAATAAATTAGAAATAGAAACAGGACTCGGAGCGGAGCCGTGCCAACTCGGGGTCAGCGGCAAGGTCAAGAGAGATGCAGAGGCGCCTACAAAGTTAGGTGAGTTGACGTGCACCCCTGGGAGCATTGTTTTATTTAAAACGACTCAAATATGAGTCAAATTGAGGGTCATTTTAGAGCAAACGCAGTGTCCGACAGTCGCCTGCACATCATTGCTTCTTCACAGCTGGAGGCACATTTTAGATGACGGATGAATTTGTCAGACCAGCAAAGGGTGTCAGTATCTTGAAAACAGATTTTCATGACACAGACTTTTTCCACTGCCTCTGATTCTCTAACCGTATGTGCTTGGTGGTGACTCTGGTGTACAACCATCCTAAAAGGATGGATTTGTGGGGGCTGAAGGAGTAAATCTTTTTCTGGGACTTTGCCGAAGCTTTAGATGAAATACATCCAAAGTAGCTCCTTAATGAATCCCGCTGATATGTTTGAGCGGTAAGATACTGCTGAGGTGACTCATATGTATTTGTTAGAAATCTAGAAGGATTTGTGTCATTGAAACTGAGGTGCGGTTAATGTACCACAACTAATGGAAACAGGGTTTTTTTTTTCCGTGATAGTGTCAGAAGTCTTCAGACAGCCCCCAAAAGGAAATGGTGGTGGACCTAACCCGGCTGCTGACAGCAGCATTCCAGTTTAACTTTTAACATTTTAACATTTTTGGTCTTAGACGAGTGATAAGAAATAGAATCGCATAGAGTTCAAAGTTGACTCTCGTTTTTCAATTGAAAAAAAATAATCCCCTAATTATTTGAAATAATCCACATATCATGAATTCTCTTTTAATTCATCACAGATCCCATGAATAAATGTTGACCTCATCTTAATTCTTTGTGTTTTTACTCTGGGAATTCAGACAGAGTAAGGAGAGCTCCAGAAGAGGGCAAAAAGAAGAAGAAGGACAAGAAAAAGAACAAAGAACCAAAGGACCCCAATGCTACCAAAAAGCCAAAAGGCGAAAAGAAGGGAAAGAAGAAGGACAAACAGAAAACAACAACAACAACCCTTCCACCAACAACAACAAGTAAGGCAACAAGCCAGCTGTATATCTGAATGACTTGAACTTGAATGACTGTTGCTGAGTTTGTGACGTTTTTGTCTCTAGCGATACCAACTGAACCCCCCACAGAACCCGAGGAGTACGCCGACTACTATCCTGATATTGGTGGGTGATAAATTACATTGTTTGGGAGGGAGAGTTGCGTCGTAAATTACAGTTTTAACAACTGCAATGCTTTTGTCAACACTACTTTTAAACTGAAGAAATAATCATATTGCTTCACGATATAGTAGAAGACATGCAATATAGCACAATTTACAGTGCTGTAAGGAATATTACCACATGTAAATAAAAACTGCATTGATGTTGGTTTAGGGCCCTCAACAGGGAACAAAGGTTGAATTTTTAAATAAGTAAAACTGTATAAAGAAATTATGCGTGTTTTTGGAATACTTCAGTGAACGATAAACTCTAAATAAGTTTACATAGCCGATTGCGCTCAGTTCATTCTCCACTTATCTTCCACAAAGAGGCTTTCCACCAACTTTGGTTCTCATTCCAGGGAAAACTGAATAAACATGCTCCAGTGTCACCGTGTAATAAAACTGATAGATACAGTAGATTAGATTTATGACAAAACTCAAAGACAAATAAGTATGCTCAAATGAACAGTTTTTGCCTCTATATGTGTACTTAAGCACTTTAAAGAGTTGGTTAAAGCTGTCTTTGTCACATCAATCAGAAATGTATTTAGGTCAGCATCCACTTTAGGAGTGCATTAGGAGACAAATGAAGTGATTTTAAGACCTATCAACGTACAAGAAACAAGCCATTGCAGCGACGAGGGATTCGTCTTGTCTTCCGCTTTCTTTGGGTTCATCTTGAACTCGTTGAACAGCGTTTTAGATCCGCCAAAAGTTTCTGATTGAGTTACTGTTTTCAGTTAGAAGACATTCTGACTCGAACATCCTTAACTTAGTTCACCAAGCATGATTAACTCATTTATGACACTGGTTCATGAGGTCAGACTGTCATGTATCGCTGTCAGTTAAAAGCAAAAGGAAGGATAAGATGCATGAAATGGTATTTATCCATATTTGGAGAAAGAGTTGATCTGTTGAAAAGTCAAGGTCCTGAAATTGATTCAGGTGGAACTCCATATTACTGTGCATATCATTCAATCAATATTAGTGATAGAAATGTATAAATGATTTCAAATGTATATTGAAAATATTTACAAATAGATTGAAAAACAATATACGGTAAGCCAAAGACAAAACTTGATTTGTTACTTTGTAGTGTTATATCTGTTTTTGTCATACTATGGATTCAAAAACAAGATACTCAAGGCATAGCACTAGTCTTGTCCCTTCATACATTTATTTTTAGAACACTGATTTAGCGAACAGGATACTTCTCCGTCAATATCGGTCGCTCAGGACTATTCAGTTTCAGTCGAATGTTAATTCATAATTCCTCTGTCGCTGCCAGATGATTACTGGAAGCAGGATGAAGACTATTGGGAGACTGAAACCACTGCATCCAGTCTTCGGCCTGAGGTTCCATTCACAGACCCTACATATGACTTCTTCAATCCTGAAGAAGAAGATCTGGTTAACCCCGTAACAGATGTCTATGATGACTACTGGAAACTAGAGGAGAAAGTGACAGAGCCTCCATTTACAGACAATGACTACAAGAAACCGGGAGAGACAGAGCCAGAACCTCCAGTGACAGAGAAGGACTACTGGAAACCAGAGGAGAAAGAGCCAGAACCTCCGGTGACTGACGGTGATTACTGGGGACCGGAAGAAGAGGAGCCGACCACGCCGGTGATTGATACCGACGACTACAACTGGAAACCAGACCAGGACACATTTGTGACAGATAACTACGACAGCTACTGGAAGGAGGTGGACCCAGCAACTGCCGCACCAGAGGTCGATTGGAACCCAGTGACAGATGACTACTGGGATGCTAATTGTATGTCTCCTACTAATATTCCTCTTCTTTTGTTTCCTATTTGTGTAGGGTTTCTTTAATTTAACTTGAATCATGCCGGTTGTCATTGCAGCAGTAAACATTTTTCCAAAAGACTTGATATGGACAAGTTTGGCAAGTTGGCTGAAAATCGCCGGCATGATTAAAAACTTTAATTGATATAATGTACTCAAATTAATTTTGGTAATGTACTAAATCTATATTATCCAATTGCAGAAGTTGGATTTAAAATGTAGATCAGCAGATTGGAGATCAGGATTTTCAAGAGAAAAATAATTTCCAGCATTTGAGCAAATACGTACACAAATCAAAATTAAAATTTTCTGTTTTGACATTTCAATGACAAGTTTCATGAAAAAAAAAAACATATATTTTTTTAAGAAAACACAAATGCTTACATGCATCATACTGCAGTGGAGGATGTGACTAAAGCAGTTTTTAACACTTCTACTGTTCTCTCAGACAATTCTTATATTTCTCATGCGTTTTATGCTTTTAATTGAATATTTGTTACTGTTATTTCAAATGTCTACAACTTTAATCTAGACTTTTTTCACTCTGTGATTTATAATGTATTTATAATAACGTGATACAGAATCACTTTAACGTCTCCTTTTTTGGCCACAAGTTTATTTCGGGTTCACGCTCTGGAGGTATCTAGTTTCCTTCAGACTCTGTCCAACGAATATCAAACAACGAGACGATTGGCTTGCAAACTATTTCTGACACAACAAAAACATCTTGTGCGAGCTTGCCGTCAAGTGAGCGTAAAAGCGAGCAGAGAGACACTTCAGAAGATGAATATGACATGAGCTGTTTACGCTCGACCTCCGCGAGATTCCACACATCACACACTCTACACAGTGAGGCCTCAATTAGCAATTTTACATACTCACACACGACACACCATCTGCATCAAAAAAGCTGCAGGATGAGCAAATTTAGTAATAAGCAAATTTAGTAATAACAATAATACAGTTTTAAGACTGTGGCAATCTAGTCCATGAAATATTGGAATCTCAAAATGGTGTGTTTCCATTGTATTTTTTGTTTTGCTATTTCCACTTCTTGCTATTTGCTATTTCCACTTCTTAACTTCTTAACAGCCAGTATAGCCCTCTCTTCTCTCTGACAGCCCCCTGTTTCTCTTTCTACTTCTAAGGCTTCCATAAGCTCCCTTTTGGCTTTTTAATCATTTAATTATGTCTTTATTTTTCCACTCCTCTAGTCAACGTACCAGATAACCTTCCACTCCCAGATGCCACGGAAGTCAGCCCTGAAATAGAAGTAGAAACTATAACAGGTAAATGTGCTGCTTAAATGTGAAATAAATTAAATTACCATCCATCTGTCAGTTTGTCGAGATTTCCGGTGGGCAGTTAAGTAAATATGGACGTGTCTAGACTTGTAGTACAGATGAAAAATCCATCCCATCTGTGCTTTTCTAGAAGGAGCGGATGAGAAATCATGACTAATTCAGCACATGGGAATAACATTATAGTTAGTCTTTTAGTGAACCTGCCCTACTTTCAAAAACGAGAGGGTGGGTTTACTTCTACACGGTCAAGAAAAGTTTCCATAGTTTGTAGGGCATTAAAAAAAGATGCCATCAGATTGGAACTGTTACTACTCTTGTAAATGTGAATAAAACATCCAGCGACTTAATGACATAGTAAATATCTAATTGCGCTTGAAGTAATCAGGCTGTACCACCCTGTAACATGTGGCAGTAAAAACTCACAGTGTTGTGTCTGAGACTGACTGTGTGTATATTTTCCTGCAGAGGATCACACGTCTTCGCCTTCCTATGAATCGTGGTATGACGATTATGATGAATATGGAATGAGTACGTATTCTCACACACACACACGCAAACACAAACATGCACACAACTTATATCCGTAAACAACATTTTACATTAGATTCACTATCTGCCAACAAAAGCAAAAAGACAGGAAGAAGTTTCAACTTTCCTTTCAGTAACTTCAGGAATGACTCTTTCAAATGTTGTGATCTGAAAGCGGATTTTTGGGATTCAATGACTCCCCAAAATCTCTCAACTCAAAAACACTTTGCTACACGGCTATCTGGTTTATTTATAGAAATGTCTTCTCGATTCTTTCTTTTTCCGCAGGGAGAAGAGAAGACAAGACAGATGAAAAATGGATGGAGAAAGAAAGAGAGAGAGCGGCCAAAGAGAGGGAGAGGGAAGAGAAGGGTAAGACAATCCCGATATGGGCTTTGCTTACACAACGGCACAGTGTATAATCATGTCATATTACATTACTTACGAAGACGTAGGTGCCAAAGTTACAAACATGACCTGTGACTTATATGCTAAACATTTATATTAAAGCCTGGCTCTGAGATTTTCACTACCTTGGATCGCATTACTGTCATAAGAGAAGACAGATGTGATTTCCTACCATCCAAAATTCTGAGGGCCGTTGGCGCTAACGTGCTTGCTTTAACTTGCACGGAACGGACAAAAGTTCACCTCTTTTCAGTACCTATCCTGTGGGTCTAATTGGGATCGGCTTAAATTATGTCTAAATCCGTCGGGAACGTTGCCAGCAGGGCACGTCCTTTGTGCATATGCGTCACCCCCAGCTGGAGACACGGTGAAAAACATTTTCAGCTCACTTTGAAAGAATGTGAAAGTCACTGAAGTCCGAGCAGTTTATCTGTCACACCGTGACACTAAAGCAGATGTGGACTTTAGATGTCGCTGGATGTGTGGTCAGCTCTCCATGAGAGTATATAGCAGAGAGTCAGAAAATGAATTGTGGCTATGATAGATGACATTTGACAGTTTTCTACGGCTTTATCATCTGAGTTTGATTAGAGCGCTCTTGGACTTGGAGTAAATTCAAGATATTTTGTTCTCCGGACTCCAGCCCTCTGGGTGCTCACGGGAATTTTTGGCATATAAAATTTGCAAAACAACGATGAATTCCGAGATTGTTTCAGGGCATAGAAAGAGAGATAAAGCAAACAATTTGCAATTTATTTTGTATTAAGAATGTTATTCTGACCCCTCCCAGAGAGAGCACGAAAACTGAAGGAAGCAAAGGAGCGGGCCAAGAACAGACCACGTGTCTACAAAGAGCCAAAGAGTATGTTATTTTTTCTCTCCAAATCTGGATCACAATTCATAGCTTTCCATGGTACAATTTATACATTATGTGATTTTTCTCCGCTTTCTGTGCATATGATAGAATGTCCTCCGTTGGGAATGGAGTCTCGCAGGATTGAGTCAGACCAGCTCTCTGCGTCTTCTGTGTCTCAGTATCACTTTTCACCCCAGAGGGCCCGCCTCAACATGCAGGTACACATCAGTCAGCAAAGGACTGCTGTACAATCAACATTCACCAGCTATCAGTCAACAGTTAAATGCAGTCCACTGCGACCTACAAATTAACTCTACATAGAAGCCACATTTTGGAAGATATTTACCCTTATTGCTGTCTTAAACCGTAATTACATGGGGTAATACTTTCTTGATAATGAATCACTTTATTTGCAAAATAATTCAATCGGTTGATACCTGTGATGACATTTGAACAATGAACAAAAGCATATAATCGTATTGTAGGACGTTGGCATTGCATACCATAAATTGAATATGAAAGATTATGTATGTAATACCATGACTATCTTAGAAAAAATAGATATAGGAGGAAGTGATCAGAATGTCACTCAGTAAAAAGAGCCTGCAGCAGTGTTGTGGTCTATGTGGTTCCCAGGGCTCGGACAATGAGGATAGCATGAGAGGTGGAGCATGGTGCGCTAACACAGAGGACAAGAATCACTGGTTTGAGATTGATGCACGCCGGGAGACTGAGTTCACTGGGGTCATAACACAGGGACGAGACTCCTTGAATGAGTAAGATGTGAAAAAAAAAAAAGCAACAACATGCATTTGTTTCTATTATAATGTTGCTCAACTTTAACGAGGCTCTCTTTCATTCTTTCAGGAATGACTTTGTGACATCCTATTTCCTAGCTTTCAGCAATGACAGCAGAGAATGGACCACCATCAATGATGGATATGCTGACTGGGTGGGCTGACAAAAAATAAAAAATAAAAAAAGTATTTTTCCTTTTGGCTGCAGCATATCCTATTTTCTCCATTTCCCCATCTCCATTTTCTACCCAGTTGTTTTTTGGAAACAATGATAAGGACACACCCGTGATGAACCTGTTGGCAGAGGCTGTGGTGGCTCGCTACATCCGAATAATTCCACAAAGCTGGAACGGCACTCTTTGTATGAGACTGGAGGTTCTGGGCTGCCCCTTGCCTGGTGAGCATTGCACAAATACATACATATTTCATGCCTGCACATCAATTAATTAACTTTGAAAAAATAATAATCGTTTTGCATGGCCTCTCACCTACAGATCCAGATGTCGTCCAGTACAGGCAAAATGAAGTGACTCCAGTTCACTATCTAAAATTCAAATATCACAGCTTCACAGAAATGGTAACAGTAAGTATCCATGTGCACACATATCCCCACAGATCTGCCGGCTCGGTGGTTTGATCAGGAAATCAGCCATTTTCCCCAAACAACAAATCAAATTTAAGGCGAGAGGGAGATTTTTGCTGCCATGACAAAAATTAGTAGGAAATCAACTATAGGTAATTTCTTTCAGGTTTCAGCAAAAACGCCTTTTCAAAAGCCAAAGCTATGAAAATCTTCATTTGCAGCCCACAGCAACCTTTGGAAAGAAACATACCGCAATGTCACTTTGAGATGAGATGAGAACAACTTTAGTAATCCCGAAGGAAATTGTTGAAGCAATTTGAGCACTAACGGCAGCATATTTGTGTGTCCCTTGCTCAGTTGATGAAGTCGGTGAATGAAGAGTGTCCCAACATCACCAATGTCTACAGTTTAGGCCGCAGCTCCAAGGGAAAGGACATTATGGCCATGGTGATCTCTGGTAACCCCACGGAGCATGAAATAGGTGGGAATGTTTTCATCCCTGTGCTTGAAGAAATACTTAGCAGTGTTTCTGTGAGATTGAGATTCGACGGTCCGCGCGGTAGCATCCATATAATCTTGAGCGGAACAGATTATGGTGCACTAACAACTTCAGCCTGGGGCTGTCTTTGCAGGTGAGCCAGAGTTACGCCTCACAGCGGGTCTACATGGTAACGAGGCAGTGGGTCGAGAGCTACTGCTACTTCTCATGCAGTACTTGTGCAAAGAATATAAAGACAGAAACCCCAGAGCCCAGCGGCTAGTCGAAGGGATACGCATTCATTTGGTGCCCTCACTCAATCCCGATGGACATGAAGAAGCTTTTGAAGTGGTTAGTAACAACAACAACAAAAAAATGAAGAAACAGGAAATAGGCCTGCCATTGTGAATGATTCATTTTGCTGGTTGACCTTGATGATTTGCTCTATTTTGCCGCCTCAACAGGGATCGGAGCTCAGTGGATGGACCACTGGCCACTTCACAGATGACGGCTTTGATATTTTCCAGAACTTCCCTGATCTGAACAGCATAATCTGGGAAGCTGAAGACAAGGGCATGGTTCCCAAAATAACTCCCAACCACCATGTACCTATACCTGAGAACTTCGAGGAAAACAACTCAGTAAGGAGGAAGTCCTTTGAGTGTTGTTATGCTTTGCAGAAGAAATGTCCTGTTTGCCTCAATAATGTTGCATACTGTGAGAAAGATTCTTGTGCACTTTATAATAACAGGTAGCTCAATGTACTGTGAGATAAAAAAGACAGGTTTACCTTGCACTTCATCCTTCTGTTTGTATCCAGATGGCTGTGGAGACCAGAGCTATAATCTCCTGGATGAAAAGTTATCCGTTTGTGTTGGGTGCAAACTTCCAAGGTGGTGAGATGGTGGTGGCCTATCCGTTTGACAATCTACGTTCCAACAAGCCTGCCGACAATGATAAACCTCATAGCCGCAAGAAGAGACAGTAGGCATTTCTCTCCCTGTTCCCTGACAGAGAGATTTTATTTGCATAAATACCCATTGTAATTCCCTTTTTATCGCTGTCTATGAAAACCTACACTTATTTCTCCAAGGTATGAGGAAGACTGGGACCAGGGCTTTGATGAAGAACCAGATGAAATGTGGAGAGGGAGGGGTTATGCGGAGCCCGAGGAAGAGTGGCGGGGCCACGGCTACGAGCACGGTTATGACCACGGTTACGATCATGGCTACAATCAGGGTTATGACCGCAGGGAGGAGGAGGAAGATGACAGAGATAGAAGCGCAGGACACCAGTACACTGAACCCGAGGATGAACCCCAGACCACTGCTGATGAGTCGCTCTTCAGGTGGCTGGCTGTATCCTATGCCTCAACACATCTGACAATGACACACAACTACCACGGCTCCTGCCACGGAGATTCTGCAAGTGGACACGGCATCATCAACCGTGCCAAGTGGAAGCCAATTGCAGGAAGTGAGTAAAGACCAAGTAGCTTCCTTGAATGTAATGAATGAATTTCATCTATTCTGTGCATTGAGAACACACCCTGGTGGTCAAGATGGGCAGTGCAGACTCAACAAATAACTGATCCTCTCCCCAGGTATGAATGATTTTAGCTATTTGCACACCAACTGTTTGGAGCTGTCCGTGTTCCTGGGGTGTGATAAGTTCCCTCATGAGAGCGAGCTTGTGTACGAGTGGGAGAAGAACAGAGAAGCATTGCTCATCTTCATGGAGCAGGTCAGGAACAACCACTGACGCTCAAGTAACTTCCATGTGACTCTACATGATTCTTTACTTCACCTTTATGCTGCCCAAGTTGATTGTTCTCATTTCAACGTACAAATGTTACATTCAAAGAGTTGTGAGGAATAATGGTTACTAACTATCAACTTTGGCATTCAGAAAGTGGCATCTTGTTGCCCTCGTATTCCATTGCCCAGCTGTTTCTACAGGTCAAATAGTATCACCTCCAGGATTATGAGAATCCCCAACATTTCTCTAAACTAACTTTAAGGTTTAATCAAAAAAAAAAAAAAAAAAAATTCTGCTGCTGCATTTTCTTCAACAAATGGACATGCAATAATGACAAAAAATTAAATTGTATTTTTCTTTTTCTTCCCCCACAATTTTCTGTTCAGGTACATCGTGGCATCAGAGGCATTGTGAAGGATCAGCAAGGAAACCCAATTGCAAATGCCAGCATATCTGTTGAGGGAATAAACCATGATGTTACTACAGGTAAGATATTGGCAAATAATTTCACCCTCTGAATCACAATGGTGTGCAGCAACAGCGTGCTCAACCAACTGTATTTGGCATTGTAGCCATGACAGGAGACTACTGGCGGCTGCTAAACCCAGGAGAGTACCGTGTGACAGCAAGAGCGGAGGGGTTCTCCACAGTCACCAAGCTCTGTGTGGTTGGTTATCAGTCAGGAGCCACAACCTGCAGCTTCAACTTGGCCAAGTCTAACTGGGATCGCATTAAACAGGTAATTAGATGACAATCAGAATTGAGTAGATCAGCAGTTCCATGCATTAGTGCCGGGTCATTAGGATTTCTTCGTTTGCCCGCAGATTATGGCTCTCCATGGCAACAAGCCTATTCGCCTTATCGGCAATGGCAATACCAGACTACAGTACCCGATATTACTCAACAGCAACAAAAGAACAGTTGATGTAAACAATGGTCATTCATCAGTTTCACGGCTAAGCTCTGAGCAGCAGCGGAGACTCAGAATAGCTCGTCTCCGTCGCCTCCGGCAACAGAGACTGATGAAGTTAAGGTCAACGACGACGCCAGCCCCGACAACCACGTTACCCCCAACCACACTACTTCCCACGTCACCAGAGGCCACCACATCTTGGTATGATCAGTGGGTCATAAAGGAGGGACAGTCTTCAACGCCTGGTGGGTTCACAGACCCCATCTTTGACGATAACTTTGAGTACAACATTGATGACTATTGAACAAACACACACACACTCACACAAAGGTCTGTTTCTGTAAACATAGATCGTTTTTTTGGCGAAGGTTTTTTTTCAGCAGATTAAAAAAACAGCAAGCTCTGTCTGATGTGAGCAATGGAAGGTTCTTTCAGCCCCTTAACTTTAACTATAGCCATGATAGTGTATCTAATGCTTAACACTTGAAAAATGATTCTCCACAGGAACAGAACCTTTTAATACATATCTTTTCATTTTGCTTTGTTCTAATTCGGCATTCATAACAGTTGAATTATTTACACTGTCTTCATCCAGGAAAAAATATTTTTACATTGTGGACAGTTTGTTAAAAAAAACCTTTGTGGAAAGTCGGTTTTCCCCGTTTCCACAAAAGTTGCAGGTCTAGAATAGTCATTTTTTGAATAAAGGCTTGTTAATACACACTGTTTCTTAAGCACCTTTGAGGACATTGATTTATTTTCCACGGGGAAACTGTTACAGCATTGGTGGGAACACTATGGTCAGAAGGCAGAAAGAGAATATGGTTGAATAACACTGACACTGGGTTGGGTGGGGATGTGAATCCTCAGTGGCTGATATTCATCTCACTCTCCTCATCATCACCTGCTGTGAAAGCGGAGAAAGAGACTGGCTCACACTCGAGAGTGCGTAAATTCACCAGACAAGCAGTTTGGGTGCTGCTGAACTTGGGGACGGTAACCAAAAGAACTTCCTGGCCTTCAGGACCTGGTAAAACAAATGAATGAGAAAAAGCATTTCAAAACACACTGAAGTAAGGGAGAAAAGCAATATCTGAACTGCAAACCGGACTATGGAAACACATCACAATACAGTGAAGGCCTTTACAAAATTGACACAGTGACAAAATGCAAACCACTAGACCTTGATTATATTCATACACTTTCTGACCCCAAGTCTAACTTAAACTACATCCAAGTTTTAACACTTTACATGCTTCTATTGTGTGCCTGAGTAAGTGATACTTCTGTGTTACGTCACTACATAAGTTTCCCTATTGTCTATATTTTGGGAGACAACGTCCACTGTCGATTAAAAACAAATTGCAGTTGTCACTTTGTAGGAAATGAGAACACACGCTCACTCAATCACACACTCACGTACCTCTGAGGACCTTGGACTCAAATTTAGGCGCATTGCCACTGAAGTAAACATGGGGACAGTCTTCCAAGATGAATGGATCTTTTTGGTAAAATGGATAACAACCTGGCACAAAATTCACAAATGTAAAGCACAAGAACAAAAGACATATTTATAGGCTTTAATCTCCTCCGTTACGCCTGACTCACCCAGGGTATCAGGTGCCGTAGGTGCGAGGTGTCTCAGTCGTAAAGTTTCCTCCAGGATTTCCAGATGGCTGGTCATGCTGCTGTATCTCTCAATGTCGCAGACATTTTGCCCTGATGTACCCAGGAACCTTAATGGAGGGAAACACCGAGGTTTGTACATTTGTATCAGTTACAAATTAAATGTGAGAATTTGCTTATGTGTCCTTCTTGCACCTGATTCCATCAACGTTAGCCTGATATGGGTTGGATACCAGCTGCAGGGTTGGGTACACAGTGGACAGCGGGAACATACAGCGGTGAAGGGGCTGCTGTGGGAGCGTGTAATTTGTTGGGTCATACTGGCCAGGCATCACATCCACTGGGACAGAGGCCTTGAAAACATGAGGCAGGTACAAAGTGACCCTAACATTAATATCACATATCTGTGTGTTAAGTCCAGAAGAATTTTCAAAAGTCTTAGCGAAAACAGTATTTATAAAATGTAATATCAAAACTGCTAGGTGATATCATCAGACATTGGCTGAGGATTTTATCCCTATTGTCTCTTCTCAAAAACAGAAGCCATCTACCGTTTCACCATACAAACCAGTGGCCAGCTAAAAATCACATGTGCTGAAAACAAATTTCATGCAGGTAACAGACACATCACATACTTACCACAAGCTGAAACAACAGCTCATCCAGCAAATGAATGGCTTCCACACTGCCAGCCTGAATCTTCTTGGTCAGATACTTGGCCTGGACATGCAGGAGGGTGAGGGACATGAAATATTTCCGTGAGTTAATGGAAGCAAATTTAACCTTTGAATTTGAACAGAACTGACAGTAACGACTGGTGTCGTACAAGGAAATACAGAACAATTATGAATACTACGTTGTTGATGTCAAAGTGGCAAACACAATTCAGATAGGGGCGGTGGAAATGCAGAATATTGTCAGATTCATTATCTTGAAGTGTTTGTAGACAGATCAGGCAATTAAAGTACCTCTCATGACAGTTAGTCATTGAAGTCATGATCACAGTTCTAGGTTAAGATTTGCATGTTAGGTCTATAAATAACAACACTTGATTAGATTAAGTAAATTATTATGGAATGTGAATTGATTCTTCATTAAAAAAAAAACAAATAAATCAATGTACCATTATGCAATGTTCAAGCTTTAATTAATGAATATATTTCATTTTGCCTTAGTGCTTGTGTCCTTTTCCTGGGCACTTGGGCTAAGGAGGTTTCCAGCCAGCAGAACCCTTGATATTGTGGCCGCTCCACTTTGCTCCCCCTGGGCACCCAGCTGACCTGTTACCATGTCAACCAGTAACTGAAGGCCGAGCATGCTGTCGGCATGGCTGCTACCGAGGCCAAGTCCTGACACCAGGAGCAGGAACCTTCATAAAAACAGATCAGACTCTTCAAATAAACAGAAAAAAAGGTCAGAATACTGACTGCTTACTGCATGCTGAATGTGTCTGACTACCTGTCAGAGTTGAGTGCAGGCCTCACTGACTGCAAAGGCAGATCAGCTAAGCAAAAGTCCTCTACGGTGAACCTTCCGTCATTTTTCTCAGCTCCATAAACTGCAACAACGCTACCTGTTGCATAAAAAAAAATACAGATGTTGTGATATGGCTCATTTTCTCAAAGTGACACCTACGGAGGTATGCCCACAAATACTCACCTGTGACACACCTATCTCTGTCAATTTTGCCATCTAGTCTGATTCTCTGGAGCTCATCTTCCAGAATCAGCTCGTCTGTGTCGCTGATATATTTGGCTCGGGCAGGCTGGGGTAGCAGGTTGTGCTGGAGGAAAAGTCATGACAGTCATAACACCGAATTGCATTCAGCATTGGATGTTGTCACTCATTAAGACAGATTTATACTTCTGTTTCAAATAGTTGCAACAGTTAATACAGAACATGCAGGCAAGGTTGGACAATTTGTTCTTCTACACTAAAAATCAATAATGGTATAATAGCCCATGCCATCTTTGTCAGCCACAGTGCAGGTGCTGCATACAACGTTATTATCTGTAAAGCCTCAATAACTCGTGAATAGGCTCGCGTAAAATCACTGCTGATAATGTGAAAATAGACTAGGAGTTCAGAATCAGAATACTTTGATACTTTATTGCCCCCCCCCATATAAATGTACCAACCAACATTATTTTGTATGTGATCATCCATACAAAATTGAAAAAACAAGTTTCTAAATTCAATATTGATTGAAATACTAATATTCAAAGAAAATAGTTTAGCAGGCCGGATAAAAAACAGGTAGGATGTGGCCCGCGGGCAGTCAAATGCCCAGGTCTGCTCAAGAGTCAAGTGGGGAAGAATCAGAATAGAACTTTGTATATACATAAGGATCAAATGAACGAATAAGAAAAAGAAAATACAAAGAACAGTAAAGATCAAAATAAATAAAAATAGCGTTAAAGGTATGTAAATATATATGTAACATATACACATGTGTATGTACAAGTACATGTGATCATTTTGCCTAACCTAGAACAGATGTGGGCGTTTTAGTGTCCACATGCAACATCAGACCTGTTTTGCTTTTTTATCTGTACCTCCAATTTAAAAACTCCTTTTTTTCCATTTGTTTAATTCTATATATTTATATGATCATTGATTATTTCAAAGTTGAAATAAAATGCCAAAAAAATGTAAATATCTAAATGGCAATTTTCCCTTTGTTCAATTTGCATCAGGGGTGCTTACACTTTTTCAGCACGCGAGCTACTTATGAAATGAGTCAAAATCATCTACCCACAACAAAAATGCAAAACATTCTTTCTATTTACAATGTATGTTGATGTACATCGCATAACTACATGAGCCAATATTGCACAACACAAAATAATGATGTACATTTTTTGTCCTGCCCTAAGTTTGCTCTGTTGACTTGCACTGAACTGAATAATTAGTCCGGACAGTTGCTGCTTCCGGCCAGCCATATTAACGATGACGTGACTGAACCGGAACGATGCTTCGGTCGCGGCTTTCCCTTGCAAAGTATAATGTGTGAAAAGTGACTGCTGTCCGGACAACTGGGATTTTAATTCCTTCACCTTTCTCTTTCTCAGCTCACTTTCCGGCGGGATGGCCGTGTCGTATATTCCATGAACAGTCCGAAAATGCCGCTCCACATTACCTTCTTTGGTATTGCGACGTTAGACCGGCAGATGAGGCAAACGCACTTTGAAAAAGTTATCGTAATAAAAAGTCCTCCTCCCATTCCGTATGAAACTGATAAGTTTTTGTCTTCTTACTTGGTCCAGCTCCCCCACTCATTTTATACCCCTTCTTAAGCTGAAGAGAATAAACCGAGGGCTAAAAGTTGGAGGTAACTTGCTAACTAGCTCGTTAGTTTCCCTGCACTTCGCGCCGTTGTTTGTGCATGTGCAGTGACCTCAGTGTCAGAAAAAATAAGATGTCATCTGATTGGCTGACCTGTATATCAATCGAGTGACGCGATGGATGATAGGCTGACGTCCATTGTTTTTAATGTCATGCGATCTACCAATATTACATTTGCGATCGACATATTGCGCACCCCTGATTACATGATACCTAGTTGGCCCGCGCATAAAAATTCCGTAAGAAATATCGCCCTCCAGCCAAAATAATTGCCCACCCCTGATCTAGGGGAACAAAACAACAGGTAGAAGGTGAAAGTAGTGTGACGCAAACCTCCTCACTGATCTCCTTCAGGATGGACGGCTGCAGCTCCATACGTTTGAACAATGTTCCCACAACGCAACACTGCTCCCCCGTCTGAAGATCACACAGCTTCCTAACTACAACATCGGGTCCTACATGTGACAGAAAGAAGCCACATGCACGTAAAAGTTATATTCATGTTTTATCTTGGGCGTCAATGTCAGAGACACACACAAATACACCCACCCCATTTTTGCTTTGCTTTCTCCGAGAGCAGGAGTCTCATCTGCATGAGTCGCGCCGCGTAAATATGAGCGTACTGGCGATTGAAGCTCCGCTCCCCGACTCTGAAGCGCTCGGAGCAGGAAGCGTAAGTCGGGGCCACCCTTTCAAACACCAGCCCCTGGTCTTCAGCCGGCTGGGAGAGTAGAGATGACCCCTCTTTCTGGGCGCTCAGGTCGGAGAACATGATTGTGCTGAAACAAAAGCTGTCACATAGAAATCGTGCAAGTTGACGGGGTTCAATCACCCGAGTTAGCACACGATGCGTTCCTTCGAACACCTAAGCCGAGCTGAGGAAACGACCCTACCTTGACAAATGGAAAGTCCCACCTTCAACGGGAAGCCGTCCTGATCCGTATATGAGACGGTATATCCAGATTTTCAACGACGTTATCTCTTCTTTTTGAGAAAACAAGCAACAGTTCCCGCGAAATCACCCGTGCATCCAGAGCTGTGCTTCGATGAAAGATGGTCCAAGCCCATTCACGAAATTTACGCGTAAACGTCAACGACTCTCGGAGGGTAACTGTTAGACATTGATACGAGCTACCAGAACATGGTCTTCCACCTCGAATGAAGCAAATAATATTTGGATTAGAAATCTACGACCATTTTAACCACGATCGATGCTTGTTTATGGCAATCGAATGCAACCACAACACAGTATAACCATAAACTCACCTGAATGTTAGAAAAAAATCTATGACGTCGTTGTTTTTGGCGAGGTCATGCTGAACTTCAAGAGGACAATGTTTTTAAATAAAAAGCAACCGATTATGTCATCCGACTGACTTACTCACGCCGTTAACCCACCATTTAACCGGAATGCAACAATCTCCCTCCCATTCAAAACATCTCTGGTGAGACCCGCGTTGTTTCAATTCGAGGTGTATTCTCGCGAGAACTGCACAATAAGTTAGAAAAAAAGTACTCCGTGAGAAACGGACACACACCACGCAGCCGTAAGCGTCCTCACATTTGACGAATGTCACTTTGGAAAACAAAAAAGTGGGTGTTAGACACCCATCCGTTCCTTACGATGGTAGTTTTTAAATTGTCGCGGGAGTATCGCGTCACAAACTCCACGCACGGCTGTCGCATAGAAACGACGTCACAATAGCGTCGCAACGGCACGCAGCTTCGCCATTTTCACTGTCCTTTGTGCGCCACTCTGTTTTGGGATATTGCGTCCTTTTTATCGCGTCATTCGTCCACCGTTGCGACAAAATGCAAGGAAACAGAGGCCCACAGCATAACCATGGTCCGAACCGTCAACTCGGACCGGGAGACCAGAAAAAACACGGCGGGACTAACACCAACGGCCAGCAACCTGAGCTCTGCGACCAAACCCGCCCGAACGAGGCCTTAACGCTAGACCTGCAGAGTTTTAGGAAACCGGGTGAAAAGACCTTCACCCAGCGCAGCAGGCTATTTGTGGGAAATCTGCCGACGGGCATCTCGGAGGAGGACATCGAGAAGCTGTTCTCAAAGTACGGAAAGGCTAGTGAGATCTTTGTCAACAAGGAGCGAGGCTTCGGCTTCATCCGGCTGGAGACCAGGATCATAGCAGAGATAGCCCGGGCTGAGCTGGATGACACCCCGTTCAGAGGTAGACCCATCCGGGTTCGGTTCGCGACACACGGCGCCGCTCTGTCCGTGAAAAATCTGCCCGAGTTTGTCTCCAACGAGCTGCTAGAGGAGGCCTTCTCAATCTTCGGCCAGATCGAAAGAGCCGTGATCATCGTGGATGACCGAGGGAGGCCGACGGGGAAAGGGATCGTCGAGTACACGTCGAAGCCAGCTGCAAGAAAGGCTCTGGATAAATGCAACGACGGTGCTTTTCTTCTCACTGCTTTCCCCAGACCCATCACAGTGGAGCCTTTGGAACAGTTCGACGAAGAGGAGGGTTTGTCAGAAAAGCTCATCAACAAGAACCAGCAGTATCACAAGGAACGCGAGCAGCCGCCGCGATTCGCCCAACCTGGCACCTTCGAGTACGAGTATGCCATGCGCTGGAAAGCCCTTATGGAGATGGAGAAGCAGCAGTACGAAATGGTGGATCGAAACATGAAGGAGGCGCAGGAGAAGCTGGAGGCTGAGATGGAGGCGGCCAGGCATGAGCATCAGGTGATGCTGATGAGACAGGACCTGCTGAGGCGCCAGGAGGAGCTGCGGAGGATGGAGGAGCTCCACAGTCAGGAGGTGCAGAAGAGGAAGCAGGCCGAGCTTCGGCAGGAGGAGGAGCGCCGGAGGAGAGAAGAGGAGATGAGGATGCGCAATGAGGAGATGATGAAGAGACAGCAGGAGGGCTTCCGAGGCAACTTTTCTGAAAATCGGGAGCAAGACATGAGGATGCACATGGGAACTCCCGGCATGTCTGCTGAGAATGCCCCCTTAATGCCAGGCCCAGGAAACGCAAACATGCCAGGCGGGGGGCAGGGCGGCTTCCCACGAGGTCTGCCCGGCCCCGGGGACTATGTGCCTAACAAGCAGCGCAGATTTTGAATCGCGTTTATTATTTTTTTTCCATTTCATACTCACTGTATTTGTTCAGTTAGTTTTACTTTTGAACTTTGAAAAAATATTGCATGTATTTTCCTCCTTTTTTTTTTTTTTTTGTTTTGTTTTTTACTTATACCTGAGAATTGTTTTAGTACTAAAATTGTTTCAAGTCCTCAAATGAGCCATGTGTATTACTTTATTCCTCAAATTAATGTGCTTCTCCTAGGGATAGAATTTGTTTTTGTCCTTAATATGCTGAAATTTCTGGAATAAATTTACAAGTACATTATTTTTATTTAATTTTGCTCTATTCTGAGTAGACCTACATTCAAGAGCAAACGGCAAATGTGGAGACAAGTGTCCCCACTAGGTCAGTTAATTTTTATTCACAAAACGAAATCAATACAATTTACATTATTTAAATCCACGGCATTCCTGTCATAGGTTTCAGTGTCCGGTCACTGGCATGTTGATGTCACGCTGTAACACAGTGAAGTGATTCCATGAACACCCGAGCCGTGACATAATTTGAGGGAGTGTTAGCAGGTTATGTCAGCCGAGGAAACCTCTAGTCAAGGGGTCTTTTGAGACGTGCATGGATCTGTTTTAACTTAATTAATATGTACAAATGAAAAACAGTGACTTAAAAATGTCTTCACACTGGGGATATCGCTGTCTGCTTTTTCACCACAGGACCTTCGAACCAGTTCATGCCCTCATACTTTTTCTTTTTAGGACCCATCGAGATGTTTCGGACAAAGCTCCCCAAGAATTTTCTTCTCGCCAACCGCTAAATCTTGAAAACCTTTCATCCTCTTCTGCTGGACAGATCTCACAGACACAGTGCAGCCAAAAACGCTCCTTCAGCAGTACGATCACTCTGGATTGTTTTGGTTTGATTTGTTAAACACCTGTTGTAAAACTGCCTTCTCTCAGTACCCTAGATCTACATTTGTTCTGCTCAGAGCAGGTATCCAAGCCCAGTTGATCACTATTACGTAAAAGCTGTTTGAGGAGGGATCTCATTTCAATTGAGCTACCCTTCCACTTGTTTACAAAGTTTCTTAAACCGCATTTTGATTTTGTATTGAACTTTGCAGTTAAGACCGAGTTGCAAGTGACTTTTTGATTGACACATGGGTTTTTGACTTATTTACTTGAAGAGTAGAAACACAGGGCAGATTTTCCCTAATGGCATAGGTTTATGAAACAGGTAACAACAAAATCTTCATTTGAAATCATGAAACCATGTGTAAAGGATTGAAAAATAAACCACAGCAAACAGAAGCTCTGGCACGGAGGGTAATGACACCCGCATACCTGCAGCTTGACTCCAGACACACAAACATCTTTGAAAGTGAAGTGTGATATCCCACCGCAACTGCCCGCTGACAAGCTGAAGGGTTTAAAATGTACTTTTAAGTAGTCTGTAAAGAAAAAGAGGATTAGCCATCAGATTTTATTAAAACGTAAGCAAATCCTGTATGGTAAACACGCTCAATGAAGTTTACCACGTAATTTACTTGGAATTGAAAGGTCAAAGACCATCGATCACTGGAGTCAAAGCCGTCGCCGCTCGCCCCTTGATACTGATTCCAGTACAGCTCCATGCTGGGAATACACACTGCTTTGTTAGAGTTTCATGAAGAGACGTGACACCTCATGGCCCGTCAAGATGAAACACAAGACACCGAGCATGAGGGAGTGTGATTTGCATATTAGGTAAGAACCATTTCTGTGTTTACTCTGGAGAGCTGGCTTGTGTCGTGAAATGTGTTTGTCCGGAGGAGAAACAATGGCAGCTTGTTGTCGATCCTGAATGTCTTCACTGTCACTGTTAAGGATCCTAGTGAAAATGGCAGGTTGCCGAAGAGCCTTCATCTCCATCACACCAAGTTTTATACCTTCAGAGACAATTTGCAACCGATAAGAGATAAGTTTTCTGTGGAAACTCCTCACCGATATCCAGGTCCAGCCAACTCAACAAGAGACCCACAAATAAGGACTGATAAGGACTCATAAAGAGGGAAAAGCGTGTTATCTGGATGTGAAATCGGGAAGGTCTTAAAACAAAAATCTACAGATCGGTACTTTTCCAACATTGTACTAAAGATAAATGGCAAGAGATGATCCTCACTGAAATGTTTGTCTTGATGAAGTTGAAATACATTCAAATTTCTACATTCCTTGAACGCTCTGACGTCTACAGATCTACAGCGATGTTATTTTAGACACGCTACAAGTGAATTTACTTCAACATGGATTTTGAAAGAATTCATTATTTATTCAAGTACAATTAGTGATAAAACTTTTTTAAGAACACACACGCACACACATACTAGCCTTTGGTGTATATTTTCTTGATATATTTTTTTCCAGAAAAATGACAATGAAGTTTTGGGAGTAGTGACTATTGAGATCATGAAATAAAATGTATATTTTATTAAAATTTCTTGATGGATATCTTCAAAACAAGTAAATAAGTAACTAAACAGGGGGCTCATGCAGTAATTCTCCAAAGTGAAATACTCAAATACTGATCAACTTAGAACTGTTAAAATGTTCTACTGTTAAATACATAAATACACATTTTTCAGTTTTTATGTCATCTTTTCTAAATGTATAATCTTGATTGTTTCCTATTTTATATCACATCAAGGAATGTCACAGTCATTACATTTCTTAACTGAAAAATAAATAGATTAAGTTAGAATCGTTTGTTAATATTCAATCCTTTGTAATATCAGTTTAATTTTTACAGTAGATCGACACCACAGAAACTCTTGCAAAACAATCCATCAATAAAAATACAACTTTGCTAAAATCAAACAATTTTGGGTAAATATCTAATAGTCTTTATAATGATAATTAAAAAAAAAAACACTAATAATAGGAAAAAGAAACAGTGAACACACTTTGTTGATTAAAAACTCACGTTTGCATTTTGAGTCCAAACTTCCTTTTGCAAAATAATTGAGGAGCGCATACGTACATACGATTTTGTTTGGGGATAATCATCTGTAAAGTCATTCCTGTCAGAAGTGGATGAGCTGTACAGTTCCTCTAATTGTTGAAAAAAAATAAACATAAGAAATTATGTTTCACAACAAAGCCGTGCTTGCAAAAAGGGAACCGCAAAGCAGATTGCATTGGCAGATTAATAATGCAGCAAAATAAAATAATAAAAATTCCACAAAAGAACAGAGAGAAATGGACAGAGATCAGTATTCACTCATAAAGAAATGGTGCCAGTACACTGGGATCTTTAGAGTTATAAAAGGCAAACCTTAAATATAATAATCAAATTATCTTTTGAGGTGAAGGAAATAATTTATACACAGAGGGGACTTTGGTCGAAAATTTTCACGACAATTTTGCTGGCTTATCTGTTTATGAAAGGACAAATGCCATATCTCCCCTATTTCTTCTTGTCTTTTTTACCATCTCTGTTTATCTTACATTCAGATGCCTGTGTACCTTTGCACTGATTGCAGTCATCTCTGTGATGCTCTTTCAACAGGGTGATGGAGCCAGGGCTGACAGTTTTATTTCAGGCAGTGACCTTGACTTGTGTTTACAACATTAATTATAGTCAATACTCATTTTAAGGATGTGATTCAGAAAGCACTTGGTCATTAACTTGGCATGGTCTCCCAAAAAATGTATCCAAGAAGGACTGTCCAGGGACTTGATCTCTCGGTGTGCACTTAAGATGGAAAATGCTGTGTATATCAGTCACATAGTTAATGCTCTACAGCAGCGGTCCCCAAACTATGGCCAGGGGGCCGGATATGGCCCGTCTCTACATTTTCCCGCCCCCCGAACAATACCAGAGAGGCATAATAATTCGTTTTTTCATTCGGGCCACGTAATCGTGACTTGTACATGCATAGAACGTAACATTCTATACCACCCGTCTGCAGTCTGTGCCTTATCTGAAACCCCTCCCTCAAAAAAAAAAAAAAAGTCCTGGACACACCCCTGTCAAATAACACGGAATAATAGCAAAAAGATTAGGTAAGACAAAAATATATTCAGAATGCAGGGTATTTAACCTGCTGTGGACAAATAATAATTTTTTTGGTTAAATTTCAAGAAAAGGCTGTTTGTCTCATTTGTCAAAAGATGAGAGATTATTCATTAATAATGTTATTATTTATTTTCTGGTTTTCTTTTCCTGTCAAGATCCCAGAAAGGGTTCATTTTTGGTTATGTGTGGCTTTCTGGAAAACAATAGATGTTTACACCTCTGCGATCGTCACAGTTTTTGTGATAAACTGGCCCGGCCCCCTGTCAGGGAAAGGAAAAGTTATTTGGCAGGAAAAAGTTTGGGGACCCCAGCTCTACAGTTTGGATGTTTTGGTTGCATGCCGGTTTAATATCCTTAATTAACTCTAAGCTTATGACGGTAAACTAAAATGTTCTGTTTTTGGCAGTGAAGTGATAGATCATTTTCTTATAAAAAAAGGATATTTTTCTTATCTTTGCAGATGTTAAGGAGAGTCACATGAGTCAGGTGCAGAAGAGACGTGTTGGGTGCGGTCGTCATTGTGGATTCTCCATCGTCCTCCCATCACCCCAGCAACCATATCAAATCACTCCCATGTTAATTATCATACAGAGAAATTGATCGACGAAAGTCGTGATTGGCTGGCCCCAACATCAGACCAGATAAGAAAAGATTGACGTCACAGGAGCGTTGACACCTTATGCGTCATGATGTTTTCCAACTTCTTTGAAAACGTTTCGTCGGACAGAGAGACCAGCTCTTGGACTCAACACGGACCCTCACACCGATGTGTTTTCCAGTGAGACAGCAGTGATAATAAAATCTGAGTTTACTCCGGGACCCTGACAGTAATGGCTCGTCCCACAGCGCTGGTCACTCTTTTGGCATGTTTGGTGAGTTGGACTATTGGAATTACTTTGTCCGAGAACTTTGCCTAATAATCTGCTCTCAAGAGTGCATTCATTCTTTTTTTTTTCAATCAGTGAGGAATTATTTCACATAAAGACACTGCTTATCAGTGTCATCTAGTAAAGCTAGCACTTGATGAAACAAAAAACGTAGAAAAATAAGAGGACAGACTTGGTCTGATCGATATTTATCTTCATAATAAAAAGAATGAAAGGATGAGGGGCAGGGCGCAGTGGTATCATTTTTCTATTTCAAAATTCGATTTACTCTAGATTTCTTTTTTACTTTTAGTATTTAAAGGTTGATCAACAAAGGTTACTTTAGTATTTCTAGTCTACAAACATGTAAAAATATATTCAGTTACTGGCATTTATTCATTTGTAATCCCTTTTCAGATCTTGGAAATGTATCGCAGTATAGAAACATATTTGGATCGTAATTGACCTTGAACAAGTGCAGTAAATGTCCACTTTTCTGTTTATTGTCCTTGCAAGCTGAAATGGCTGCTGATACGGCAGGGCACAGTACAGTCACAGTGCCATTACATTCTGCTGAGCAATTTGTTTGACAATTTCACGTCTTCTGTGTTTGTTGTGAAAACCCCAAGCCTTTTAATGGCAGAAAGGAAATAATATGATTTAATTAAGAGAATCATTAAGTCACCGGGCTGGGAGTAGAGGCTTGATTTCGATGGACGGCACCATATTCTCTGCTGTTTCCCCCATCTTTTCCTCCGTTGTTTGTATGACTCTGGGAAAATCTTTCATTTAGTACATTTTATTAATTTTCCATTTATTTTTTACCTCTGCAGGTGTTGTCAGAGGCCCAAGAAGGACCAGGACACTGCGCCTTCTATGAAGAGTGTGGTCGTAACCCCTTACTGGGAAGCACCCTACTTTCTCCTATCGTCCCCTGTCTTGATTACAGCCGTGCTCGTCTTCTCAGAGGGAAACACTACAGAACCCTTAAAAATGTCAGTATGTGGATGTATATATTGAGCTATGATTGGATAGGTTTATGGATGAATGGGTAGTCGGTGTCAAAAATATTTATATTGAACATACAGGAAACATTTGTAATGATTGTTAATGATTTTGCATCCTTGTATCGTAAGTGCAGATAAAATTGAGAGAGACAACAGCAGATGAATATATATATGTATATGTGTGTGTTTTTTTTTTGAAGTATCACATTAAAATCTAAAGAAATGTAATAGAATAGATTAAAATGACCAACAATCCAGACATTTTCAGGTGTTCAGTTATTTAGATTTTTCCATATCAGCAAGCTCTAAAATTAGAAAGAAAATCAAACATAGCATAATAAGCTCTAAACTTTGGTCTTCCTGGTTTACACTTGAACGTGTCCGGTTATAAAACAGGTGTTCTTACTACAGGTGTGTCCCGTGCTGGATCGCGGAGAGAAAAACACATATGCCTGCTGCTCCGAGAAACAGCTGAAGACTCTGCAAAGGAGTTTGTCCCTGTCCAAGGCCTTGCTGCTCCGTTGCCCTTCCTGCACTGAAAACTTTGCCCATCTTCACTGCATCAACACTTGCAGCCCAAACCAGACCCAGTCGCTCAAAGTCACCAAGGTCATGAACGTCACCTACCAGGGCAAGACGAAAGAGGCGGTGGTGGCTTACCAGTCTTTCCTTTCCACCGAGTTCGCCAATTCTTCCTTCCGGTCCTGTCAAAATGTCAGGATCCCCGCCACCGGAGGCTTTGCCATTGGCACAATGTGTGGCCAGTACGGCGCCAAGAAATGCACTCCCCAGCGCTGGTATGACTTCCAGGGAGATACTAGTAACGGTTTGGCTCCACTGGACATCGACTTCCAGCTGATAGAGCCAGGGGGCAATGTCTCGCTGCCAGCGGGTGTGATCCCGTACAACGGGCGAGCCTTAAAGTGCAATGAGGTCACACCGACCGGAGGTCAGGTCTGCTCCTGCCAGGACTGCCCAGAATCCTGCCCGATTGTTCAACCTCCCCCTCTGCCGCCTGGACCCTTCAGGCTGCTGGGCACGGACGGCTTCCTTGTGATCTCCATTATCTTGTTTTGCCTCCTGATATTTTCCTTCCTGTTTTACCTTTTTGTCTCTTTCTTGGTGAAGTCTTGGAAAAGACAAGGTGAACGAAACGAAAAGAAAAAGGGAAGCGTCAAAGACCAGAACTGTAATGATGTCGCCCAGCAGGTCATCGATTCTTCAGAGGTGACGTTCGCTGATAAGAACAGCCTGGCGGCTCAAGCTTTCCTTAGCTCTCAGTTTAGGAAATGGGGAACCCTCATGGCCACTTATCCTCTCACGGTTAGTCTCACATTTGCATCTCGAATTTTGTACATTGAATCCAGTCATTGGATTATAAGGCACTGCAATGAACTTCGGTCCATTTTTCAGGGAACCAAAACCGGGAGAATATTTTTTTTAAGGAGAAACGACGTCTCAGTTAAATTTTTGTTTCTTCAAGGTTCTCCTGCTGTCGGCTGTGGTTGTGGCCGGCCTCTCGACGGGTCTCATGTTCATCGAGCTCACCACTGACCCGGTGGAGCTGTGGTCCGCTCCCGACAGCCGAGCTCGTCGAGAGAAGGAATTCCATGACACGCACTTTGACCCCTTCTTCAGAACAAACCAACTGATCTTGACAGCACCGGGTAGAGAAGGGCATCTTTACGACTCTTTGCTGTTCGGCCCACAGAATTTTAGTGGCCTTATGTCCAAAGAGCTCATTATCGAGCTGCTGTACCTCCAGGAACAAATACAGGTAAAGGCGGCAAAGGCAAACAAAAGTGTTTCGTTAAGTTGTATGTGTTTCCAAATCCCATAATGCTTTGGCAATGGCATTTGTAGAACATCGAGTTTTGGTCAGATGACCTGAATCGCACAGCGACCCTGAAGGATGTGTGTTTCGCACCGCTGAACCCGTCAGACCCTTCGCTAACAGACTGCGCCGTCAACAGTTTGCCCCAGTACTTCCAGAACAACCTGACTAACATCAACGCCATTGAGAACATGACAGAGCTGGGAGTGACAAAAGAGGTGGACTGGAGGGATCACCTTATCTACTGCCTTGGGTAAGGGTTTGAACTTTGAATAAAACACAAAGAAACCTACTTTAACATGTTCAGTAATTGAAAATGACATTTTACACTCATTCTATCTCCTCTCAAGTTCACCCTTATCCTTCAAAGATATCACCAAGTTAGGCATGAGTTGCATGGCTGACTACGGAGGTCCAGTATTTCCCTTTCTGGCCGTGGGAGGCTACAAGGGTTGGTGATTTTGAAGCCTTCCTCGGACATCATTTACCTCACCTGTTGCTAAAGAGACGACGATCCCAATTTCTCATTCTCACTTTCATACTTAGGTGAAAACTACACCAACGCAGAGGCTTTCATCCTGACGTTCTCCCTCAATAACTACCCTCGTACCAACGTCAAATTCAAGGTGGCTCTTCAGTGGGAGTCAGAGTTTCTGAAAATTGTCCAGGCATATCAGAAGAACTCTGCTTCCAACTTCACTTTTGCATACATGGCAGAGGTACAGTTAAGTGTGGTTGTCGAACCATCGTGCATGCCACCGCCCCCCACCGCACCCAACTATACTGTTGTTTCTGCAATATGAATGTTTGAAATCTTAGGTCGATTCGTTTCTTTTTCTCCTTTCTCTTTTCCGCTGTTCTCTTCAGGGGTTGCCACTGCAAATCATCTACTTCCATCTAACCCTATCCTCTGCATCTTCTTCTCTCACACCCACTTACTTCACATCTTCTTTATACTATTATACATTTACAAATTGGAGATATTGTTTTAATACGTCAATATTTAATTATATCGATCTAAAACCTGCACTCCGTGTCTACAGAGGTCTCTGGAGGATGAGATTAATCGCACGACAGCAGAAGACATCCCTATCTTCATGATCAGCTATGCTGTAATCTTTGTTTACATTGCTGTTGCCCTTGGCGAAATTACCTCTTGGAAACGGATACTGGTACGTCCTTGTCAACATTCAATACTATGAATTACTTTGCATTTTAAAGTGGCCTAAGCTACATAGTTCTGGGATCATTGTAACAAATCAGCGGTCGGTTCTCTGCATCACGCGGGCATCCCTCAATAAGCTAATTGTCTTTTAATTTGTACGGTGAAGTCGAAATATTATGGAATAAGTACAATGGTAATATGATTTCAATTTCTCTCAAAAAAATTGACAGATTGTCATGGCATTCTGTGTCGGTCTTTTTTAAGAATGTAAAGTTGGCCATTTTAAAGATCCCATAACTCTGCATTCAGCTCATTTCAGTTCAGGTTCATAAAGTATGTAAGGATATTTAATTGTTGCTCTTATTTGCATACTAATACACACACTCACACACACATATACACAGTATATATGTAGAGAGAGAGATGTATAGGTACATGATATATGGATGGAATATGGAATACAATGAGCCTCTATCAAGAAAATGGATCAATCAGTATTTATCACATACTGTATATGATAAGGAACTATGATAAGGAGAAACTACATAAGGAACACATCGTCCCCTTTGTAGAGCTTATCTCTGGAAAGAAGCACATAGGTGAACTGGCCATTGAGTTATCCAATACAGAAAAGTTACAGCTGTAAGAGGTTTACTGAGTTGAATCTGTGTTTTATATTGTAGGTAGACTCAAAATTTCTGGTCGGTCTGGGTGGAATCCTGGTGGTTGCCGGTTCTGTCATGGCTTCAATGGGCTTCTACTCCTTTATTGGCATCCCGTCCTCGCTGGTCATTCTGCAGGTCGTGCCCTTCCTGGTGCTCGCAGTCGGAGCGGACAACATATTCATCTTGGTTCTAGAGTACCAGGTGTTTATCCGCTTGCACGCTGGATATGAAATATGGCAGATTCGATCAAATATTTGCCTCCATGTAACTTTGCCATTCCATCCTTGCAGAGGGATGTACGGAAGCCAGGAGAAAATAGAGAGCAGCAGATTGGACGTGTGCTTGGAAACGTAGCTCCCAGCATGCTCCTCTGCAGTCTTTCTGAGGCTATTTGTTTCTTTCTCGGTAAGTGGCTTATGCGATTTTAATTTTCAAATGTCAACACCTCCGACTCTAAACCGGTCTTGTTTCGCATCTCAAGGCGCCCTGTCCACAATGCCCGCAGTGAAGTCCTTTGCTTTATACGCCGCTCTGGCTGTGCTCATGGACTACGTTCTCCAGATGACAGCCTTTGTTGCTCTGCTTTCACTTGATGCCCGACGTCAAGACAGTAATCGCTGCGAACTGGTTTGCTGCGTCAAGGTGTCGACTCAACGGCCCAACGTGCCCAATGAAGGTCTCCTGCTACCCATTATGAGGAAATATTACGCGCCTGTCCTGTTGCACAAGTACACCAGATTCATTGTGGTACATTGGCTTCAATTATATTCTCACCCCATGACTTCTGCTGTTAATCATGTCACAAAAGGTCAACCAGAGAAATGTTTCTTTTCATTCATACATGTGTGGTGCCGTATAGGAATACATCTAAAGGTACATTTCGCTTCGTCCACAGATGTTGGTTTTCCTATTCATGTTCTGCGGATCCTTATTCCTCATGTTGAACGTGACCGTGGGTCTGGATCAGGAATTGGCCATGCCTAAGGTGAGTCAGCTGTGCCCTCTCAAACACACATTTTGTCCAGTGATCGCGCAGAATATCCAAATTGTGTCTGCTTTTCACTCTAACAAAAAAAAACCCCTCAACACATTTTTTTTTCTGTCCAGGGGTCTTATATGCTGGAATATTTTCAGTATCTATACAAATACTTTGAAGTCGGGGTCCCCGTTTATTTTGTAACGAAAGGGAGCTTCGATTTTACCACTGTTGCGGGAATGAACGCAATCTGTTCAAGTGTGGGCTGCGATGATTTCTCTATGACGCAAAAGATCCAATATGCTACCAATTACCCCGATCGGTGAGTCAATTTATGACTTTTTTATGATATGTACAAGAGCATTTATTTATTAATCTATTTTTGTTTGTGTTTTTTTGGTGAAACTGAAAACCAACATCCTGATATATCCTTGAACCCGCTGATATCATAGTAGTAACCTTTTACTCACTAGTTATTCAGATTAGTGAATGATAAGGTGAAATACATGAGTGGCTGTGAGGAGATAAGAGTAATCTCATACTGATTAAGAGGAAGAGAACCGTTTGTAAATTCACTCAGGTAAAAATTGTGATAAAATAACTTTTTCTCTCAAATAATGTAGTTAAGAATGTATGTTGAACCTTAGATTCCACGCAAACCTCATTTACAAGGCTTAATGCTCACTGGAGAAAACTGAAACATTTGTTGACATCAACACAAATTCACCATGACAGAATAAACTTCTACCAAGCACAAAGCTTGTGAAAGCAAAAGGAATGATATAGAAAAGGTTTTCTTATTGAGAAATACAAACATTGCAAATGGCTTGTGTCACAATCCTCACAATGAGCTGTAACTGTTTTTGAGGAATCCACTATATTTGAAATGATTTTCTTCTGAGATTATTATCTTTCTCACTGAGACTTAAATGCAAAAGACGTTATCACATGTTTTTTTAAGCGCTGTAGTTTACTTATTTATCTTATCTTATGCTGGTTAAAAGTACCACTTTTTGAATTTGTATTTATGTACGATTTAAACAAAGGACATTTGACATGATAATTTCTGAGGTGCCTGTAGTTTGATTTAATATCTGAGACAAGGTCTGTCCAGATGTCTATACCAAGGTGCAAAAGAAGCCACAGTGAATGTAATATTATCCATAGTTTAAGCAACTTTTATCAAAACTGAAGTGCTCTCGTGCTTTAGGAAGTCATGTTGAATATAAACATATTACATTAGCGCACTTAATTGATGTGACAGACGCGCATATCATCCAAAATTTGGTGTGGGGCCGCAAGGCAAGCGGCAGAACCGGCCCGCAGGAAAGTTGATTGTATAGATGTTTTGTCAATTCTCCCTAGAATTAATGTGCTTTCTTATCCGTCTTCTGATCTGCAGATCCTACTTGGCAATTCCCGCAAACTCCTGGGTAGATGATTTCATCGACTGGTTGAACCCCGGGTCCAAATGTTGTGGGATATATTTCATGGGTCCAAATATAGGGAATTTTTGTCATGTCGATGAAAGTGAGAGATTCTCAAAAACAGAACACAACTTTGAATGTCCTTGTATGGGCGACGACTTTTGGTTTCCTTAATCAAAACCTCCCTTCCTCCTCTGTCTCACCAGATCCTACCCGTTGTTTATGGGGTTGTATGGCCAAACCTGCGGACGGCGTCCTCCGACCAACTGTGAAGCAGTTCAATCGTTTTCTTCCTAACTTCCTGCAGAGCAGGCCGGACCTGCAGTGTCCCAAGGGGTGAGTGTTGCAGTGCGTACAAACTTGAACATACACCGAACATTTTTTACACAATACGCCACATCCAGACAGCATTCTTACTATGCATTGTTTCCTTCAAAAGTGGCCTAGGAGCCTATGACAAGGCCGTAGTGAGAGATGCAAGTGGAACGATTATAGGCAAGACATTCATTCAGTTATTCAGAGATCTTACAATATTTTTCGCGACCATCCTGTGAATTGCTGACGTTCCGACCGCTCCCGCAGCCTCTCGATTCATGGCCTACCATACACCTCTGACCAACTCTCGGGAGTACACTGCCGCGCTGCTGACGGCCCGGGAACTGGCCGACAACATCACCTTGTCAATGAGGAAAATAGAAAATACCGCATCAGACTTTGAAGTCTTTCCTTACACGTAATATTTTTTTTATCTCCCTCAGTTCAATTTCACTTGGTGAATATTCATTTCATTGTTTCCACCACTTCATCTGTGCCACTGTTCTTATTCTTTCAGAGTGACCAATGTATTTTATGAGCAGTACCTGACTATCGTGCCGGAGGGACTCGTCATCATCTCCCTGTGTCTACTACCGACTTTCGTAGTTTGCTGTCTGTTGCTGGGTTTGGACCTGCGCTCCGGGCTGCTCAACCTCATTACCATAGTCATGATCACCGTTGACACTGTTGGTGTCATGACACTCTGGGGCATAGATTACAATGCGGTGGCACTCATTAACCTGGTTACGGTAAGAGCCCGGCTACTTCTTGGAAAGTTGGGCAATAGATTTAGCTCATGGGGGGGGACCACTGACAATAGGAAAATAAATGTTACAAATAATGTCCCATTTAATTCATGGATATAGCCTGAATCCATTGGTTTCTACAAAAGCCACTCAATCACTGCGAGGACCTATAACATACACAGCAGAAACGTCTGCTGTATGCTTGCATTTGAATGGCCTGAAAATAGTTTGACCTTGCAGAAATACTGAACGTCCATGTTGTTATTGGACAGTAAAAGTACAATCTTTCCTTCATGACGCCGGATTTGAGTGAATTTGACATAAATTGTGTAGAATCACATTCTGTTCGGCATATTTCAGCACCAAACATCAGCTTTAAAGAATTCCAAAGTAATTTCCAACTTGTGCCTATAACCATCAATTTGGTGAGAAAAAAATAGTTTGTCACCAGCTGTCTATATACTTTAAATCTGCATCTATCTTAATGATAATTAGATTTGTCATTTTGCAAAAACTGTGACATCTGTAAAAAGGGGCACCAAAATACCAGTGCAAAGGTTTATAACATGTAACAACTGTATGCCAACATAAAGAGCTGCTCCTCCATCCAGGTCTCTTGGGCTTTGGAGGTGATAATCAAATTGATGGAATTGTAAAATGGAGACAAAACCTTTTTTACAAACAACGGTGACATATTATAACCAAGTATGGGTATCACAAAACACTTGGGGCACGTCTTCAACAAAAGCTCCTTGGAGCTCAGATGATTCGGGGACATGGAAGTGTCTGCTGTCTGCAGTCTTTCTTACTCAGTAAACATTTGAGTCAGCCAACAAGTGTGAGTCAAGATTAAGAACCCTTTAGTCTCAAATCCCTTGTTTAAAAATGATCATAAAAGTTGTTGAAGGTCAAAGGATTCCATCCTTTTAATCTTATATTTTCCGAATACTTATTTTCAATGAAATTAAATTCATTTGAATATAATTCAATGATGCTATTGGACTTCTTACGTACCGTGATGCTGTTTTAATTTTCTAAATATTTTTATTTTTCATTTATACGCAGATGTTTCAATACATGCATGTTCTGGATTTCAAGGCATGAAAAAGTAACATTTGGGTAATATGTGTTTGCAGGCAGTGGGTATCTCAGTAGAGTTTGTGTCCCATATGACGAGATCTTTTGCACTTAGCATTAAACCCACACGTGTGGAAAGAGCAATGGAGGCAACGGCAAATATGGGCAGCGCTGTGAGTAAATTAACCTGGAGGCAATTCCATAATTCACACATAATTTTGACTTTTACACATTGATCAATATTTGGTATCTGATTTGAACTTTTTGCCTTCAACCCTGGAGGTGCTTGCTGGTGTGGCCATGACAAACCTGCCAGGCATCCTCGTATTGGCGTTTGCCAAAGCACAACTCATCCAGATCTTCTTCTTCCGTCTAAACCTTGTCATTACACTCTTGGGGATGGCTCACGGGCTCATATTCCTCCCCGTGGTACTAAGCTACTTTGGTATGTACTTTGTTCTCTTAGAAATCTTTAACAAACATGGGAAAGCAAACTATCCTCACTTTTTTTTAATCGTTCCGCAGGCCCGAGTGTCAATAAAGCGGTACTGCTGCAGATCCAGGAGGAGAAAGCAAATTCCATCCAGGAGGTGGAGCTGAGAAACAACACGAGGCAGTTCTACGACAACTTGAGCTACGAGGACACGGAGACGAAAAAGAACCAAGACTACAGCGATCCGAACGTGCTGACGTCCACTAATGGAGAGGTTACAGAAAACAAAATGCAGGAGAACTGATCATTTCGGAGAAACAGTAACCAAAGAAACTGTTGTCGTGCTCTGATGAGTATATATGCATCTCTATAACACACTGAGTGAGGATGGACCGAAAGAAATGAGAGATAGCTTTCCAGGGGTTGTGTAAATGGCTCCGCGTTGAATCACTTAATGTACCTCAATCAGAAGTGGCCCAGTGAGACTGAAGAAAGTTGCACAGTATTTCTGAATAATGTAAGAGTCAGCTATTGCAATGAGGGTCAACTTTGCTGCATCATAAAGGACTTAGTGAAACACTAACCAGGCAATATAGGTCTTACCGATGGAAGACTATATGTCAGGACTGGAAGCACTGATTTTTTTTAACATATAGATACATAAGAACTGGTTGAAGTTAATTTATAGGAACACACTCCATTATTTCATGTGGTAGTTTTTAAATTGCAGCAAAAGCATGCTGCTATAAAATGTGCAATCACTGGAAAAATGTCTTATTTTGCATTGTGTATTACTTTTTCAAGTTAGTCGTTATTAAACTATAAGTAGTTCATCATTTCCATGGAGATGTTTAATTAAGAGTTATAATTTAAATATATATGTAGGTATAAAAAAAAAAAACCTCAGTGGTAGCAGACAACGATGTTGGGAAGTACTCACGTATTCATATTATGCATGAAATACATTGGAAATTGTTTTTATGTAAACTATACTTGACTGCAAATCACAGAATATATTGTTTTTTTATGCTTTTCTATTTCATATTCAACGCTAATCATTCTTTGATCTCCGTGCACTTTCTAAAATGATTTCACTCGTTCAAAGTTTCACCCTTTTAATGCAGACCCCTGAACATTGGGATCAAACATTAAGTTTAAATGACCTGATATTTCAGCCTACTTTCAGCTCCATATTGCATATTGTCATAATTCAGATATCCAATATGACTTCAGTGTATTGTGAAGTCACCTTTAGTTAGAGACCCATGACAGAGGAAACATTATTTTGCCGGGGCAGAATTAGTCTGAGAAGAAAAAAAACCAAAACAAAACAAAGAATACAAGTATCTTGGGAATTTCAATTTTTCTTTTTTTTCTTTTATTAACAACGCATCCCTTTGATAGGATTGTATGTTTCTTTAGGTCATCAATGCCCCCAAAACATACTGTACACAATATACAAGGGAAACCACGATTCAGGCAAAAAAGAAATCTTTTTAAATTATAATACAGTCTTGAGGAAAAAATATAAATAACTTTTTCTTCTCTGGTTGAGCTCACTCTATGGTACAGACATATAATAAATAGATCGGATCTGACATCACTCAGCTGATCTATGAATCATCTCTCTATGAGTCCATTTGTGTAGCAGCATTATAGCAAAAACAAGCCAATGGAAACAGAGATTCATCTCATCCCTGTCTCCCTGGAAACCTTTTACAGACCCTTTAGTTATCACTCACTTCCCCACTTCCGTCTTCCAATGAAAGTGATATTGCATTGTAGAAACAGACTCAGGGGTAACTATATTCCTACGATGTTATGGCGGCTTATAATGGCAACCAGTCTTAAAAAATGTACAAGCAAGAACTACATTAAGGTGACAAAACAACTTTGCCATGCTTGTTGCACATGCGATGGAGGTGAAGCACAGAGGTAAGAAGGCAGAGTTGGGCAGTTGCTGGACTTATGCAAGTTTTGGAAACGCCTACAAGCAGGGTTTTCTTTCTTTCACTTTTTTTTTAACAGAAAAAAAAAATCCCAAAACAAACTTTAATCATTCTCCAGAACAGATATGATATCTGTTACAGCAGGGCATCTTTCCAAAAATGAACCCACCTCCTTAAAAAAGAAAAAAGCACAAGCTTTCTAATAATGTAATGGTTGAAGAAAAACATTAAATGTTCCAAGCAAGTAAAGGATGGAATTAATTAGCATAAAAATACATGCTATTCTTCTCATGTACTCTGTAAGGGTGGCATATATAGTGCTTAAGATAATACAATACTACAGATGCTTGATTGTCTGAGATATAGGAAATAGAAAAGTAATTGGCCATTTGTGCTGACAAGAGACTATAAGTAGTAAAAAGTGATGTGGCAAGAGAAGCAAAAGCACATGTTTGCCAAGAACACGTTACAGGTCGGGGTAGAATATGAACCAGGAAGGCTTGAGATAAGTTAAAAACAAACAAAGCCAAAAAAAAAAAAAAAAAAGAAACAGCAGGACCTTCTGTAGTGTTTTGTTTCAAAAGAAGAAAAGTTTAGGGTTTCAGGAATCACTGGGCAGACAACAATGTCTTATTCATTTCATTACAGAAAACACCTCTGAAGAGATAAAATGTCAAGAAATATTTTCTTTTTTTTTTCTTTAAGCACAGCATTAGTCTTTGACTTAATCCTCCAGCTTGTCTTTATGCATTATATTGAAGTATTATTGTGTGTTGCTCAAAATTGCCAACTCATCTGAACTCAATATTTGGTTAAACTGCTCCTCCTCTTTCAGTTTAAAAAAAGGTCTGAAACAGTGTTAGGTATGTTAAGTTAAACTTTGTTTACATTTACTAACGTTCTTTGTTTCCAGCTCACGTTTGCTAGAAAAATGGCGAGAGTGACGACCAGCTCCGTGTCTTCCTTGGCTTTGGTATTCTGTTGTGAACAACAGAAAGACCTTTCTAGCCTTGCAGCCATATCTGTCTCTGTCTTGGGTTCTTTTATGGTTGGGGTGGCAGGATAAGTGAGGGGCTGGACAAGGAACACAAGGGTGGGAGGTGGCGATCAGGATTCTGCAGGAGGGTTAATGTCCTCCTCAACAGGTTTTGGTAGTTTAGCCAGGATTCCCTCTGCCTCTTCATACATCTGAAAAAACAGCGAGAAAAAACAAGTACGTAAACGAATATGCATTGGACCGACTGAAGAGTTGGACCGATAGAAGTTGTAAGTCTTACCTGCATGAATTGCACATCCTGGAAGAGTTCCTGTATGAAACGTCTTGAAGTCAGACGAAACATGCAGTGAGCTAAGAGGTGCGAAACCTCTGAGTACAGGCAGATGTCATCAAACGCATAGGGAAATTTCTCCTTTATCCTAAAGTGAAAGGAGTTATTGCAGGAAATTAAATACAACCTCTTCTTTACCAGCTAGACATTTTATCATGTTTGTGTGCTACAGAGAAAAAAGATTTACGTTAGCAGTCCAGTTTCATGGCCTTTGGTTCCTACAGATGAGCTGAGGTTAATGATCAGGCGAAGCACCTCCTTCCTCAGCAGGACTCGGGAGGCTGGGCCATCCTCAGATATTGCCTTGCCACCTAATTGCCACATAAAAACCATGAAAAACAAAAAAGGAATGACACTGAAGTGAGAGTATGGCACGAGAAAACTACTCTGTATTTTTATTCCTTCATTGGTCATGTAATAGCTTTTGTACTGTGCTTTACTGTGTCGAACAATAATCTAAATGAAATTATCCCTATGGTTTTATTAGCCATAGAATTAGCCTAATTAAATGGAAGGTGATATGAAGAATACACCTTTTTCTGCCAAAGCACCAGTAAACACAGGCTTGATATATCCAAGTGAATCGTTATACAGTAATGAATCGTCAGCCATTTGAGAGCCGTACATGACTACGTGTTTTTAAGTGAGCTGTGTGTAATGGTGAGTGGGATTATGTATGTGACCAAATATAGACAGGAGTTGCACCTCAATATTGTTTTATCTGCACTGCACAAAGGTAATAAAGCTTCTCAATTCTATTCCATTCTATTCTAAATACAAACTGTTAAGAGTACAATTGCAAAAATACTGACAACAACTCCTAGACTGCCTTACCAGAAATGTGTTTAAAAGATTCAATTTGTGACTATTTGTACAAAGCATCGCAGAGTGTCTCAAAACGGGAAATATAATTTCTTTTTTTATGTAACAAACGATAAAGCAGTAAAACTAACTTGAATAAAACAAAGAATGAAGTTGCTGATAGTTATACCAATGATGATGTCACTAGGTGTGGGCGTGCAACAGATGGAGCCCTGTGATACGGCTGCATCACTGCAGCCTGACACCCCAGAGAACTTGGACTGAGGCATCACCTCGAGACGGTGACCACTTTGACCTCCCCATGATGCAAAGTCAACAAAGTCTGTAAGAGAAAGCAGTTATGTACTTGATGCCATGCTCCAATATACTTAGACACAATGACTGTGTGTCTGGTCACCTGTCCGGGGACGTGTGCTATTGATCTGTGGCTGTGTGGGGTATCCAAGGACGATGGATCCTACACAGTAGAGACAGTTGTCTTCTGTGTGATCCTGCAGTCCTGTCTCATCTGAACCCACGACATGGTTTGGACAGTCGCCACGGTTCACAATCAGCTCAGAAATACTGAACTGCTGCTTCAGTATTGGGATAGGGGGACGATCACCTGCAGAGGGAACAACTACGGTAAGTACGAACACAAACACGTCCAATCTCAAACCATCTGCTTGACGTCTTGGTCGGTCCATTTTAACCTCCAAAACTGCCCCTGATAAAACAAAGTATTATTTTACCATCTCCATCACCAAAGAGAAAGCGCTTTCTTTCTTCTGAGGGAGGGCTGATCCTTTGCTGAAAATAGGCTGTATCTCTGATATGAAACATATCGTTGATGTTCATTGGCAGGGCAAGGCCAATGTAGTCATCGCTGCACCCGTAGGTGGCACTGGAGACCATGGAGCGCACTGAGGAGCAGCGTTGCAGTGTGCTTTGATTGATGGGGCTCAGTAGCTCCTCTTTATCCAGAGAGGCAAAGCTCAGAGCCTTTAAGAACCTAGGGAGGGCAAGAGGAGAGGTGTGAGAGCGTATCCTGGGAGAGAGGCTAGGACAGGGAAGAAACACTGGAAAATGAAAGTAAACATGGTGGATTAAAGCACACAACAGAGGCCGGTTGAACAGACAGACAGAGTGGTTTTTTCGAAGATAATTGTCTACTGGAATAAGCTTTAATAGTTAGAAAGGGGAAATCTGTGATCTTCAAAGATAAAAATAAAGAAAAATATGTCAACATTAAGCATGAAATGTTTATAAGAAAGCCTAAAAAAGTTAATATATTCGTGCAGAAGAATTCTGTTGACAATTTTGGAGACATAGTGGAATCTGGTATAAGAGCAATGCAAGAGCATGCCACCGTACTTATCGAGTTCACCGAGAAATGGATCACGAAAAGAAAATACATTTCGCCGTTCAATGTATTAAAAAAAATATAAATATATATGTACTATTAGGCTGCGACTTTGAGGTCCTTGGGAACATTTTTTTAATGTCTCCCAACTGGACAGTGGGCATGTGTTAGTTTTGTTAACCCACATTCTCAGACTAAAAGAAGTCACAGTTAATCACCTCCCTTCAACAACTGAACTAAAAAGATCATTAACTACACAATCTCCCAGTTTATTATATTTACTAATATGAAGCTTGAATAAAATATGCTCTAAGCTTTTTAACATAACTACAAAGAACTTCACTGATAAATGTATCTCCTCGCCCAATCAAAAATCCAGAATCCTAAGAATATGCAAATAGTGCTACATTCAGATGTTTACAGGCAGTTCTACTTCCCTTCTACTAGTATGGGGTGTGTATAACAGTTGGTCCTGAGCAGGTTATTTTCTATTGAGCTTGTAAACTCACTGGCAGCAGAGAATGGCTATTTTTTGACTTGCACAACAAGCCCGGCTCCAGGACAAGTTGTTTCTATGCATATCAAACTGCTGAAGTATGTTAGCTGTGTGACTCTAACAGTGGATGTATATGGTATTTGTGTAGCAGCTACTTCTTGGCTTAATGTGAAGATCAGTTCAGAGAGGACACAGTGTTACTGCTTTTCAGCGATTTGCTCTGAAATAATCTCAATTTATGTATGGTGGATAACTAATTGGAAGGACCATAAAGGTGTAACTATATACATTTCTTCTTTGATTCCATTAATTTCAAATAGAGTACATCAATCTAGTTGGATTATATCATTCTATCTATCTAGTCTATCTATCTTCTATCATGATGTCATATCATTTGTGGTTTGACTAGATCACATCACTATAACTGATCACACGTGACACTTCTATGTTTAGGAAGGGTTCTGGATATTAGAGAAGGGAACAAACAGTTCACCGAGCTACATGTTTTTTTCATAATACTATGATGATACTAAAGGGGTCGGGAAATAGAAGCTGATAATCAGGTAAGCATTGCAGTCGAATATTTTTATAGTGCATATCTACTAAATCTACATCTCTACATAGTACGACATTGGGTAGGTCAACCCACCGCGGGACAAGTGTTCTGGACAGTCTGCGATATGGACTTAGGACGCTGGGTTCTGAGCAGGTACATCTCCTATCTGATATCCTGATAGACACAGCAGAATATCCACATGCTGAGGTAGACAGAAATCCAAAACCTAACCCTCACAGATATTTGCTGAAGAACCACATTTTGAGCTTTTATCACCAAATCCTTGTACTCATGCCAAAGAAAAAACAATGACAATAAAACATGCAGAGGATAAATAATTCATTAGGATGAACAAGAGCAAAATGCGGCTGTTTGTGTTCTGCTATACTGTTGCTGTAGCATGGCCTTACCTGCGAGGTGTTAGCCTTGAGTCCAAGCTGCCAGTTTTCATAGTGATGGTGTCTGTGAAGAGCACATCTTTAGCAGGTGAAGCTAGTGCTTCACTGTGTGACAGAGATGGGTGTATCCTCTGTTGCTGCAGCCTCTTCAGTGTAGCATAACCCAGGGCATCTCTTGGGCTAGTGTACATGAAGCTACAGTCAGCCAGACTCTTGATGGTGGTTACTGACGGGGACTTGAGAGACTGTGCTCGGCGAGGGAGTGTGTGTGATGAGCCCGGCGGTACCAGAGAAATGGTGGAGGACTTTGAAGTGGACATGTGGTTTGTCTGAGCCTGGGGGGTCAGCGGAGAGAGTGCTTTGACGGTCTTGGCCGAAACAACTGTGTTGAGGCTCACACAGTCTGAAGAGTCAGGTTCGGGTTCGGAATGCTCTGGATTTCCAACAGTTTCCCTGGATGGACTAGAACTCATAGAGCTGATGCCGCTGGTTGTAGTGTCTGTGTTAAAGCTCTGACTGCGGCTTTTGAACTGCGTACAACCTCCTCCACCCCCTCCCACATTGCCTCCACTAGAAGAGGAACCGCCATCCCCTGCCAGGCGCTCTCGGCTGCTCTGCTCCCGCTCTCGACTAGGGTGCTCCATGTGCCCTCCCAAACTACTGAGTCCAAGGCCTGAACCCCCTCCCTTGGCCAGCCTTCCATCCACCAGCTGCTCCTCAGAGCCCCCTCTGGTCCCAACGAACGATGTCTCCAGGCTGACTGTAGGACTCTTCGGCATTGCTCTGCCATTGAACACAGAGGTGAAGACATCCCCCTGGTTTGGGCTGTAGACAGATGGCTCCGTTACTGTCCTGTTGCGTCTCATGCTTCCTGCCTTGACCTCGGTAGGGGTGCGGGAGCCGGATGGGGTCTTGGGGTCACTGGTTGAGCGCAGCTTCTTGCTGGGGAGGGACAGGGAGTTCAGGAAGCGGGTGCGAACGAAGCGCGTGGAGGCCAGGATAGTGAAGGGGCTGCGGTCCTTGACTGGTTTGGAGTGTATATAAAAAGGGGCCTCATCTGATTGGTCCAAAACATCACACTTGTCATCATCCAGGATGTACATGTCTTAGAAAGATGAAGAGAAAAATGTGGACCTTAAAAACAAACCCTTGTAAAAAGATTGTAAGGATGACTAAGCACATCAGATCATTTCATAGCTGTGTGAAAACAATACAAAATGTACTGTTCCTTCATACAAAATTCCTACATACTTGGTTGTGATTCGCTCTCACTGTTGTGGCGTGAACTGGTAGATTCAGAGTTTAGACTCAGGGTGCTTGGCACAGAGGAGAGTTCAGAGGTCAACTGTGTGTCCACCTCATCTGGAGTGACAGGCCACAGCGTCCTGCGACTGTGTCTGACTGCATCCCAACCATACTGCTTCAGTACTTCACATCCTTGCCTGGTCTTCGAGATTACACCCAGCACATACACGCATGTCCTGAAGAAATTGAACTGTTGTTAGTAAGGCTTGATTTAATATGTTAGATGTTTCGGATTATATCAATTTCTGAAAACTGGACATGTTTTAAGGGGGCGAAGGTCTGGGCCTCACTGTCCCTGCGACCCGACTCCAGATAGGCAGGGGAAAGATGGATGGATGGATGGAGGGTTTTTGCAAGGTTTTAACTATAGGCAATAGATTTATTTAAATTACAAAAAAGGAAGCAATTGGTTTCCCATTTCTCGCTGTAGTGCAGGATCGTTAGAAGGTTGTTTACTAATTTTTTCACATTTTTTGAAACGTTTTTTACAGCAATATGACAATTATCATATATACCGGCAACTCACAGAACTCAAAAGTTTTTTCAGTTGTGGTGAGTGTAGAAAAGATCTTACCCCCGTACTGACAGCACTTCACAGTGCTGAGCTAATGCGAGGATGTCGGGAATGACATTCTCCTCCTGGAGGAGATTCAGACCCCAGTTTGAGGAGCCAATGTTGCCCTGTAAGGAAGACAACAAATTTGATTACAGGCCCCTTTCAGACAATCGGTATTATTTCAGAGAGACAACAAATATGGAGATATAGACATGATTTTCCCAGTACTGTTAACATAATCAAGGATTAGATCATGATTAATAATTGAGTTCTATAGAACAGTATTTCTTGTGAAGAAAGTCAAACTAATGTCTTCCAAAGTTATCTCAAAGCATTCTTAGGCCAGCTGAGACAAATAGTCCCTTCAGTGTGTCCTTGGACTTTCCCAGGACTTCTATGAGATCTCATCCCAAAACTGGAGAGAGCAATTCACTTTTTACAAAACCAAGGTGATTTTGATGTCTCAAATATGGACTGTTAAAAAGATAAACATATTCCAACACACTTGCAAGATTAATAAGTTAAGTGTGGATGAAAACTATCAGCTACAGATTTCAATAATATGTCCCATTTACACTACTGAAGATTGAAGAAGGCAAATTCCCAACTAATCCTTCATCATTTCATTTCAATGAAAATAGAACTCTATTGACTTAATAAGGGACTTCCCTAATTTGAATAGATTCTTATGATAAAAATGAGTAAATATCATTCAATAGTATGATATAAATACATAATATTTTGTTCCAGTAAATATGCATATCAGGTTGGGTTCTGTATTTTCCTTCCCCTGATCAGGCCCAAAAAGTAACAACCAAATGATATTAAGGGTTGCTGACCAAAGCCCAGAGCGCAGCTTTAAGCTGTTTAATGCCCTCCCAGGTGTCCAGCATCGGGGAGCGAACAGTGTAGCTAAGGTCAGGAACCACACTCTAGAGAAAGGGAAATGGGATAAAGACAAGCATGGGAATGAATATTTTCAAATCACTGTCAAAGTAATAACCTTAAATTGAGGAAAAAGTAGTTAAGTTGGGCGTTACCTGAGTTTCTAATAGACGACAGCCTGTCTTGTCATGGACCAACTGACCATACAAGTGCACAGGGAGATAAACATTTGGTCTCTGTAACCTACAAATGAAGTAAGGGAAATGATAAATACCTATGGCTGAGGTGATAAAAACTACAAATCAGCTTTTACCTTTGGTTGCTGCGTCTCACATAATTATCTCCATCAACAGGTTTCCGGTAGGTTGTTAGTGCTTCATTTAGCTGCTCCTCTATCAAGTCTACATACTTGATATTGTATTCCTGCATGACAAATGCATTTAGGTCTCTCAACAAACTTGACGTGTTAAAAGGACTTTGCTTGGATATAAAAGTCAAATGAATTAACAATCTAAGTGAGCGAGTGATACTTTGATATACCTTTTGCCATTTATCAAGCTGTTTGCTAACATAACCCCTCTCGTTGAGGTAAGAAAAACCTTTAGGAATGGACAGGAACCTAGGCAATTGAGACCAGATGAAATGGTTTTTAGAAGACATTCAAACAGATTTTAAAGGGTAAAGAAATATTATATTCTTTTTACAATTGATAAATGCTAAGCAGGGATATTGTGGTAAACACATACCTGAGGAGCAGCAAGAGGCCTTTGTCTCCCAGGTGGGACAGAGCTGGTTTCAGCTGGATCAGAGCATGGAGGTTTGCCTGTAAGATAGTATGTCAAGTAAGACAACAGGAGGACTGGATGCGAAACAATGCTTTTAACACTTAATACTTTTAACAGTACACTCTATGAAACTTCAAATGATGTATAATCAGAATTGCTCCACTGTGTGTGTGTTGCATTTCATCTGGAGTCAGAAAGCTGGTCTGTCTGACTTTCTAACAGAAAATTCAAGTAAAATATGGTGAATCAGCAGTGCACACACTCAAATTTTAATTTGAAAGGACAGTGTATTTTTGCTACAAATGTTCCTCGTTTTCTACTGAAAAATGTATATATACTGATGCCTCTAAAATAAGTCATAAATGCAAATACACTGAAAAAAACTGAAAACATTTTCATTCTGAGAAACATAAGCAATATCGAGGGAGTTTGTTAATGTTAAATAATCCCACATAAATGCAGGATTGTTATTATACATATTCATTATACATATACATATTCATATTCAATTCTGCATAGAAATACACTAAAAGTAGACAATATTGTGACAGAAAAAACCTGATGGGACCAAAGACCCAGAGAGATATTTGATTTAATTCTGTAAGATAGCAATTTTCGATTATTTGTAAGACATTTCGAAACACATTTCATATCAACCATTGAGGTACAACTCAAGTATTGTAGAAAACCTAAAAACAACTAAGTGATTGCTCTTAATATCAAAATAAATAAAACTCTTTTCCCTTGAGACTGGAGGCTATGAATTTTTAAGTCACCTTGTCCTCACAGGCCTCGTCGAGTATGTCAAGGGCCTCCATGGACACAGCCTTACTGTGGTCATGAAGCTGTGTGACCAACAGTTCCATTCCCCAGCTACTAAAAAACTCCACCCCTGCACGCAGCAGCACACGAAGATGCTTGGTGGCGTAAAGTCTGCAGGTCTGCTTAGTGACACAGGGGCATAGAAAGAGCAGGGGTCATGGTTACCTTCAAGAGAGGCTTGTTTTTCCAAAATAACCATTGCATTGCAAAATGGATACATTTAATTATCCAAAACATATTTCTTAAACTCATAACATAATGAAGCCACGATACATTCAGCAGACATTGGAATGATACACAAAGTCTGCAGCTAATGTCAATGACCAAGAACTTGTGACAATCCCATTCTCAATTAGTTTGACAGGCATTTCTGTGTGTCTTGTTATATCTGTGTAGGTTTCATACATCTGTAGCAGCAGTTAGAATCTTGGAGAGGATCACTCTGGCCAGACCATCTCTACTGTAGTCCAGTGTGGATACAGCAAGTTTCAGTACAGCATCCTGGTTCTTCACAGAACACAAATTCAGCAGGCTGTAAAATAAAAATAGGAAATTAAGGTTACACTGAGCAGTTAATGCCAGAGAAGATATTTTTTATAGAATGCCTTACACTTTGTGCGTGTGTATGTTTGAGTGTGAGTGTATGTAGTACCCTCACCACTGAAACAGGCCACATTTCTCCAGAAGTTTGACTCCTTGAGGATGTGCAGAAAGTGTCCCAAGGAACAGAAAGTAGTGTTGGCTAAGTGTCGTGAGCAGACCGTTACTCTGCAAACAGCGCTCAGGTTTCAGTCCTAAGGATGAGGACAACCATGAAACCATGTCCTTCACCAAGTCTTCTAAGTAACCCTGGCCATCCTGGAGAAAGTGAGACCAGAGAGAGTGCATATCAGGCCAGAAAAGGTTGAAATAGAAAAAGGAACACAAAAAAATAACTGGTTAAATAGTGATTACAAAGAAAAAAAAAATCTGTGTGTATATTTGGAAGTGCTCTTCTAACCTCATCGGAGTCCATAAGGAACTCAACAAACTGACAGCCGACCACAGTGAGTTGTCTCGCTTTCGGGTGATCCAATGCCAGCCCTGCATACAATTTACTGCTGGGCTTATAAAAAAACAGCAGCCTCCGCACAAACCTGCATCACATGCAAGGAAGCTGTGACATCAGCAAAGTTCACAAAAAGGCAATGAGGGTTTGGATTATGTAATTCGGTTGTACCTGTGCATTTGTTCATCTTTGTTGTTCCTGAGATTTACATTTGGCCACTGTGGAGAAAAAAAGTCAACAGAACTAAGAAACAAATGATGTGACACAGAGTCTGCAAGGCAACGTGAGAACTAGCTGACCTTCAGGATGGTGGCAATGAGCAGCCAGTTCCACTCCAGGTTTTGCTTGTGGTTGAGAATGTGACTGTCTCTCAGGTTCATCATCAATGCTTCTTCTGTGTCCTGAACAAGAAACACAAATATGAGATACTGTGTGGAAACAATAGGAATTCATGCCTGTAGATATAGAAAAGTTAGAAACTTTTAGCTGGATAATGAGCAGTTATTAAACTGTTTAACACAAGTGGATATTGGCACTACTATATTTTCATTAAAAAATGTATGAAATATCATGTGGAAAAATAGTACCCATCTTCAAACTAACGTCAAACAAAGACAACAAAAGGGACCAGCTTTAGTTGTTTTTTTAGCTTCCTTCAAATAGCTTCAAAGCTGTCCTGTTCATTGTGTGCAGTGTAAACTTTACTTGCTATCCAGCACCAGCTGGCTTTGACTCAAGAATGAATTGGTGGCTTCCTCGCAAGCAAAAATAAATTGCATAACACAGGAGTAGAGCAATGGTAGCAAAGTCATAATTTGTGGGGGAGACAAAAAAAATCTCCAAACATAAGATAACATTTTTAACACCAGTCCAGACAGTAGTCGGTACCTATCCTTTGTTCTGAGGCTATTTTTGCTGCAAATTGTAAGGTAGTTTATTGTAGGGTGCCTTATTCCCAACGTGTGTGTAATGTAATCTACAAATGATTTCTCAAGTCAGGTCCATTTTTCATATTTAAAGTAAAGGTAGCACATTTTCAATTATGTTTTTTTTTTCTTCCCTGTGTTTTTAATGACAAGAAAATTGGTTGATATCGATTGATGTTCTTTGGGGTTTTCCAACACATAAGGGGACCATGTGGGACCCTTTGCAAAACCAAAATAAATATGCATTCTAAATTCCCAAAGGAAAATATTCATATATGAGCACTGCAATGGAAAATAAGCCCATTGGCGGACTTTTAATACCTTTAGAAGGAGCAAAGAGTTGTTTTTTTAAATGCAATAGAGCAGATTACCTTGATAACATAGATGTCCCTATGAATGCGTGAGTGTGACTCCCTGCAGCTGTGAGAAGACACAGACTTGCGGATGATGTGGTCCAGATAAAGACTATGTGGTTTCAATCCTCTCTTCTTCTTCTCATGGAAACGCTTCAAGTTGTTGACAGCTGCACTTGCCCGACTAAAAACACACACATTTTGACATACATCTGTATTGTTTCCATGATTTGTGTGACGTTCAAGAGTGCTACTATAAATGTAGCCCTCTGGGGGATTTTAAATGCACTTTGAGAAAATAACAATTCACAATAAATGCAGTTGATGAGAAAATACATTTCTGGGAAAAAATCAGTAAAAACCACACAAATGAATGTGAGTGGTTAAGTACTTACAGTCGTTTCTCCTGTGCAATATCAAAGGAGGCTGCCATGTTGATGAGAGTAGGAAGGCAGTGTAGGTGGTGACTGTGGGTATGAGGAAGGATCGTATTTGCCTTAAAAAAAATAAACAGACAGAGGGAGGAAGTTAGGGGTGAGTGATATAGAAAAGAAACTTAACATATAGACATTTGATGTATTTTGAAACAAATAGATAATTCATCACTTTATAAGTATTTTTGGATGACTTAAGGTCAATTATTGATGCTAATAAATGCATGCTGTGTGTTGTTTGTTTTTTTTTTACATAGAAAAATTTCAATTCAGTCGTTGTGCTTCTCCATGATTTTGAAAATAGGAGAGAACTTACTAAGGGGAAAAAGATTTCTGCAAATCAACATGGATTTGTTTTTGATCAGTATCAGGATTTTTGAAGGAGACAATAAAACCATGTATCATAATTTTTATATCAACATCAAAAATCTATATATTATGTTTCATATATCACAATTATTCCCACCCCAAGACAAAGTATAACAATGAGCAAAATCAACAGAAATACTGCAACTGGTGATTTCCTCTGCATGCTGGGTCATCATTTGTCACAGCTGTCCAAAATGTGCAAGAGTTCCAGATGCTTCCACTGTTTTAAATTACCATGTGTAGAAGTTCTCCCAAAATAATGGTGGCTCTGACAGCCAGCTGATCATCACTGCTGGTCACAACTTCAACCAGACCCTATAATTGAAATCACAGGATCAAATACACAGGGAGATATGGCTTTATAAGAGCACTCAAAAGCTTAAGTTACACATATGTAAAGAGAGTTTGATAATTGATTGAAAAAAAAATCATGACAGGAGTTGATCGCTAAATAGTGTCAGTTAAATAACCATGACAATAAACTAGCTGAAATAAAAAAGAGAAAAATTCCATAAATTTGCATTGCCCACCTCTAGCAGCCCACTGGTGATAAAGGCAGACAGAACAAATGCAAGATAGTTGTCCATCAGATCAGGCCTGTTGAACCAAACACATGCAGGTTAACATTTCCCTGACTTGACGGCCAAATGACATTTTGATAATATCTGTTCTTCAAAAACACTTCACCTCGATCGGGCACGATGTGGCAGGACAACTTTGGCCTCAGCAGCAACAAAACCATCAGACAGCCTCCAGGTGTCCTGGAACCTGGCAGGGTCTGAGAATGAGCAGACATTATTTTCAAACATTACGTATGAAATATAGATCAGGGGAGCCAAATACGTTGATCGTAATTTACTGTTCGATCGCAATATACTGGTCGATCGCAAACGTAATGTGGGTAGATTGCACGGTATCAAAAAAATAGACGTCAGCCTATCATCTGTCCTCACTATGAAATTTGTCAATTAATTGACAAACAGGGTGGCCAGTCTCACATCCGACCTTTTCTGACAAATGGGTTATTTATCCTTCAATTTATTACTTTTAAACTTAAGAAAAGGTATTAAAATGAGTGAGGGAGCTGGACCAAGTAAGAAGCCAAACTCTTACCACTACCACAGAAAGTGGGAGGAAGACTTTTTTTTACTATGTTATTTTCTTAGGGTGTTTGCCTCACTTGGCAGTCTACTGTAGCCATAATGAATAAGGGAAAAACTGCAACACTGTTTCACCTGAACTCTTCTGGAGTGGAGGATGAGATTTTGACACTACAAGCCGACATTCAGCTGTGGGCCAGAGCTCATGGCCAGCTCTGGAACTTTCTCACAGAGGAAAAGTGCCCCAACATGAGGAAATGTGCTACCTCCTTGACTGCAATATTCAGCTCCACAATTTTTTGTGAGTCAGCCTTTTCCCACATGAAGATCCTTAAGTCCAAATGCCAGTCTACAATGACTGAGGATCATTTAGAAGTGTGCTTGAGGCTGACTATCAATAGCTACTGTTCAGACTATACACCCCATGCTGATTTCATTCAGTGAAAGTCATCAGGGTAAGGTAATGACAAAAAATGTACAGTTGTATTGTGCAATATGGGTTCATGCAGTTATGCAAGGTATGCCAACATATATTGTGCATATAAAGAATTCTCAATATATTTATAAATAAATATATGTTTTTCATTTTTATGGTAGGTAGATCGTTTTGACTTGGACATTTTATAAGCTTGCATGCTGAAAGTGTGGGCAGCCCTAATACAGATTATAAGGAGACCAAGTGATTCGAAAAACAGACCCTGGAAAATTCACTGTGAACATGCAAAACAGGACCAAACAGCTTTGTAGAGCTACCACATAGGTGTGAAACAGCTCTTAAAATCGCCCAACCAACAAGCTGACAAGTTTTTATAAATTAACACTGAGGTGAACAAAAAAATAATTCATACTCACCAACACTTAAAAGAGCTTCAGTGAAGTCTTGAGTTACAATGGGCACAGGGAGCCTGAATATCTCAAATAACACCTCCAATAAGCCTTTCTGCAATTAACATTTCATTAGAGTGATTAGATCATACATGCTAAATGAGACAAAGAAGGAAAAATGAAAAGGGCACCAGTAAAAATACTAACATTACTGCTGTAAAATGTTTCATTAGGTTGGAGGTCCATGTTTCAAGTCAGTCAAGCCAGGAAACAGCATAGTAACAACTGAACTCATTTGATCTGTGTGCCATGATTCCCTTCAAATCAACTTTTTATTACAGTGATAAACATACTTACACAGTATTGAACATCACTGTTTTGGTTTAGTGAACATGATACACATCTGACCACTGAATTCCATACAGCTATTACACTTACATCGATGAGAAGAGTTGAGAAACACAGAAAAATAAATATAATTGTTAAATATTGAGATATCTGACTTGATACAGAAAATTAATATCATACATAAAATAAAGAAACCAACAATATCCACCATGGAATGAGGTACAATTCAACACAACTAATTTCAATATTTGTGGCCTCAGGCCAACAGCACCATCTATACTTGTGAAAAATCTTGTGTGCCTCGTATAAAAGTCCAGTACCACATAGGCAGATCTTTCCTTCCAATCATGACCCCAGGCTTCTGTACCATTGCTCATAAGAGAATAGAAGACTCAAATAATAACTATCACCAGGTGGTGGTCCATCCAGGACATAAACCAAGAAGTCTAGACACTAATGGATGGTTCGGTGTATAAATGCAAACAACTGTCAAGAGATCTCTGTGTCCCATAACATCTTAGGACGGTGACCCTCAGCGGGGAAAGCACCAACCTACCGGCACTTAGCTGAAGGCTTGTGAATGTCACCAAAACTGCCTGACACCTTTCTTTATGGGCAAGACTGGAAGGAGAGAATATAACCCCTTTCCAGAGGCTTGGGTCGAAATCCAAAGTATTTATGGAGTATTAACTATTTCAAGCTGGTGCATCTCTTCCAGAGCAGCAACAACTTCAAGCCCCAAGAGCCAGTTTGCCATACTGAGGGTGGACAGCTGAGGTTTCTACCTCTTTCTGTTGCCAGAAATGCATTGCACCAAACCCTTGTGTCTATCCTTGAGGGTGGTCAACCCACAAAGGTTTGGCTCCACATTGATTTTTAGAGTTATCAATGTAGACCAAGTACCTTCCATCAAACACATTACAAAAGAAGCCCCTGTCTCTCCAATATGGATGAGGTATCTATTAAGGTGTTCTTTAAATATGAAACATTTTAGCATCAATTGAAAAATGTTCGAAATTGCTACATTTGTTTCGACACAGAAAATTGACTCAGATGGATCGGAAAAAAACAAAAAAATATATATGTATATATTTTATGTGTGAGTATAATAAAAATGTTGAAAAAAAAAATCACAATTTACAAGAAGTTAGACATTATATTAATGATCTTAAGTCTTTTCAGGCAATTACTCGTTAAGTTTACATACATTCTTGCTACACTTTGGTTTAGTTGAGTAATTGTTAATTTTACACTTTTTTACATCTACAATTTGTCAGAGGTGTTGATTACAAAAAAGCAAATTTATCATGAGTAAAGAAAATAGCAAAGAATATTCAAGAATTATATCTTTATCACATTTTTATATATGTCTTGATATAAAGAGTAGAAGTATAATCATAGTTACAGTATTGGAACATTCATCTATTGCTCAGCTTTGGTGGGAGCTAAAATGCTTTTAGATTCAAACTATTCGCCTGGATAACGTTTTCTTGGTTATAAAGTAGATGTGAAGACTCACCCTGACCTCCATATTTGGTATGCAAAGTAAACCAATTAATGACTGGATTCCAGAATTTCGCTCCTTGCACAGGTTGATGATCCCTGTAAAAAAAACACAAGGACAGCAACATTTGACTATAAATCACAGCTTACTCACACAAATGTATCTTTGCAAATACAATTTCTACAAGAGAAAAATAGTATATGTGCCCTTACCAGACCATGACCGGAAAGCTGCCACTATGGCCATTCTACTAGACAAGAAACGTGCCTCCTTGTCCTCCCTATGAAAACACAAACCTATTCAAAACAGGATACTGTGTTGCATTCACAGACATCATTAAGATCTATGTAAGGCACTTCCTGAAGGGTGCTAAGTTTTTCTTTTTCTTAAATAATTAATGCCTCATATAGAAGCAAAGCAAAACAATAATGGCAGTCAAAAGAAATCAATAAAAATACATTTGTAAAGATAATCACAAACGTTTTGAACGCTTCACATCCTCGGGCAAGTCATTCCGGATTCAAGAAGCCCTGATAATGAGGGTCACATCATCACACACAATACAAACCTTTCTCAACACCTGATGTTACCATTGTAGGAACACATAAACAGTAAACACATCGAAATGTCAGAACACTATCTTTTTGTTTCTACTGTAATACTAACACTTCATACCCCCACACACACTCACTTGAGTTGTCCTTCAGCCATGTCTGCGTTGTGACGGTAGTGAAAATCTGTGAAAGGCGCAAGGATTTGCTGAAGGACAGATCACACACAATGGGAAAAAATGTTATTGTCAAAATATTATCAGAAGTGCCATTTTTAACACAATGATATATAAAACATAAAATTGATAACTCATTGTTCTTATTATTAATTAGAACAATTAACTGAAATTTCTTCCATAAAATCAACCTCAACCAAAATGGGTAACATATGCTAGCTAATCCTGAGCAGAATGTCTCCTACTACACTCAAACTGGAAAAATCATTACCACTGAATTAATATGTGCAAGTGTGTTTACCTCCAACTCAACATCAATGCGCACATATTGCCGGGTGTGTGGGTGGTTGAGAAGATGGAGGATGGTTGTGATCAGAGCTTCATTGATGCGGCTCAGCTGACAGTCAATTACACTCTTAAGTATGGTGCTGAGACCCCCTCGTTTGGCAACTACTTCTGGGTTCTTCAGGGCTATAGCCAACGAGAACAAATAATTTGACATTTTCCTCATTCAAAAGTATGAAAAATATAACAACATTATTGTAAACAAAATCTATATAAAGTTCATCAAACTTATATTTGTATTTATATTTAACCTTCCCTGCTTGCTCGACCTTACAAAAAGCTCTCTTAAGGTCCTTTAATATGGACATTGTTTGTCATATTCAATAGCACATATGCTCACCTAGCTCACAGATGATAGCAATGGCTGCACGGACCATGCGGTCTCTCTCTTGCAGTCCATCAGTTCCCACAGCAATCAGAGAGTTTGCAACAGAAGTCGGGAAAAGCATCGCATTGACAGTGATAATCTAAGAGAAATGGGCATAAGTCATCAAACTGGGTGGCAAAAACACAGGGCAAACAATAATTTCAAAGTCTGAATATCAATTTTCTTTAATCATCTTTGTATTCAATCAGTAATAACTAAAATGTATTTTAATGTTATCAGCAAAGCTATAGCTCGTGAAATACATGGTATCACATTACTGCCATTATCGTCCTTAGCCCTTGCCAGATTGTACCACTATGAGTGTTTGTGTGTGCAAGCAAGTGTGCATAAGTGAAGATAGTTTACAGTAAACTACAGACAGAGTTATAAATACTCTTCAGTGCAGAGTCATGTAATCCATCTACACACTGACATCCCCACTAACCCAATGATCATTGAATTGCCACCATGCTGGCACAAACTTGAGTTTGTGCCAGCTGTCCTCAGTGCCCCCGGTAGGTGCACTGAGGACAGCAGAAAAACTACTTCAGTGATATCACAGAAACCATAAAAAAGTGTCACAAACTTCTGGAACAGGAACAGTATGAAGATGTCAATATCGTCTTACCTTTCGGACTAGTCTCAGAGCCTGAGTCCTTTCCCCCTCATTGCTCTGCTGGATGTCAATACATCTAAACAAACATATGGACATTATCAATTTAGTTCTTTCCTTTCACTTCAGCATGATAGTAAACCATAAAATGGTCCGCTAAAGTATGACTGGACGTTACTATTTCAGTGAAACTGGTAAATTTTAGAGCAAGGCAAGTCAGTTGCAGTATAACAAGCCAATGACCGCTTGCATGTTATGAAAAAAGTACAACCCTTACCTGGCTATCAAATAGTCCACCTGTAGTTTAAGGACCTTCTGCAGCACAGTGGTATCTCTAATGAGGTAGCGAAGTGCCCGCAACCCTGCAGCACGCACTTCCTTTGCCTCATTCAGTAAAGCTAATCGCAGACTAGGGATAGAAGAAAAAAAACTTAACATTATATTTAAAAATTTTACATTTTCTTTCTGAAAAATGTTCGAAAGAACAACAATTTCTTCTAAATTTCAGCTGACAAGTAATTAAAACCAATATTGTTGCCAAAGCTAGATCCAAAACGTAAAACACAGATAGCAATGGCTCAAAGGTTCCAGATTATCTTGGCTGTTATACGTAACAGCCGGCAACCCTCCAGCACGCACATATATTTTCTTTTAAAATGCAGAATGTAATGACACATTGTGAAAGTTGTGTACGTTTGTATAAGCAATAATTACCATATGATGATTTCTTCGTACGTATACCCAAATATTTCCTCATGATGACCGACACTGCATAGCAGCTGAAACATAGAATAACAAATAAATGCTTAAAACAGTACTTTGTAGTTTTGCAGACCAGCAGTGGCCAAAAAAAACAACCTCCATACTAATGGGGCAATGTGTGAATTTTCACAGATTAAAATGTTAGTGTAACTTAATTTGAAATGAAAATACTTGAGACTACAGCAACATAATAGATTGTTTCCACAAAATATGAAGTAAAAATTGTGTAACATATTTAAATGATATAACCACACATCAAAACATCAAATGTTTATGCATCTAAAAAAGTATGTAACAATGAGCTCAAAAGATCTGCTGAAAAATTTCAATCCACCAAAATCAAGTTATGTCAAATGTATCAAATTCCTTCTATAAGTGTGACATATTCATGCTGCAAGTTCATCTCTTCATTCAAACTTTTGCTGACAGAAAAGAACTAACTTTGATAGGAAAACATTACAGTATTGAGAGCACTCCTCAAAAACCACATAACTTTTTGACACATCTTGGGCTGTGCAGCTGGAATCTTGCAACGATATATGGACATGTTTATTATAAAGCTAACAAATGACACAATGATAACAGCAGTGTTTCTGACAACTTTACCTGAATGCTACCCAAGTTTGCGGTATTAGTATCACCATGTTGCATAGGTTTCTCTTACCGTTAATTTCATTGGGAAAATTGTATTCCGTATTAGTAATCCTGGAGCTTAGCAATAAGATATTGATTAATGTTGTCTGAGGAGAAAATCTGTGCTTTCTGACCATTTTCAATTGGTCTTACATGGTTCCAAGGCATTCACAACTAAAAGACATTTTAAACTTTAAAAATCCCAGGTTTTGTCCATATTGTCACAATTTGGAGCCTCAGAACAGTTCTCGACCGCATACAAGGATCAGAGACACTATGATTGTGAGGTGATCAAAATGGGCTGGGAGGAGGTAAAAACAGCAACTTCAGACATTCCTTCAAAAAATCCCTCTTCATCTCTGGCAAGAAGAAAGAAGCAAGAGAAACTAGCAGGAATGATTTGAATAGTCAACTATATATTACTATATAGCATCTTATACAGCGCTAAAACAAAGATGTGGGATAATATTATTTATAAGTTAGTTTACCATCAAAACTATTTTGAAACTTTTAATTCAAACTGGGGTAGTACAAAGTCTTGCTCTCATACAAGGAAAAGATCTATAAAAATGTTTTCTTGTAGAATCATATACAGATGAGGGAGAAAAAGAGTAACAGCTTTAAGATGCACAAAGGTATAGTATTTTGGCAAATCCAGATAGGTAGCATCCTTTACATGATAGGCTTATGGATCGCTGTAACCCTAATAAAAAGCGAAAGTAACAAAAAAAATGATAGCAACCAAACACTTTCCTGCAGGGTACATCAGTTATGTAGGCGTGTTTGTTGTTTTTTTCCATTAGTGTATTACATGCTGGCCAACTCGCAGGTGACATGTGAATGAATGTTTTGCTTTCACTGTTAGTGAATGAAGGTTATAATTTTGATAGCCCCGAGGCAGCTTTTCCAGGTCTAGTACTGAATGTCAGCTTATGTTAGAATGAAGAATGAGTATGAATGTTTAATAATGACATTCATTTTGGAAATATGTCTTAAAGTTCTCTGACAAGTATCCAAGCTATATGCTCCTCTTTATGTACCATTCCCAGCTCAGCCCTACAATCAGCTCTACTTTCAACAAGATATGCTGCTTTCAGCAGATCCCTCTCCAATACATCCTCCATCATTAACCTAAGCCTACACATAGATGATATATACAATTTTCAAATATTACATTCAAACTGTAGGACAAAGGGCACATCAAAGCTAGGAACACAAGCTGAAATCTAAAATATGTAGAAAGCGCTTGTACCCATAGACAAAGGCTTTTATTTGTTTATAACTGTTACCATTCTTATGGGAATCCTGATGTAAGCCAGTGCTACCAACTCATGAGTGCTATTTCCATCAGCACAGCTCAGTATACCTCCTCCATCTTAACACATCACCATCAGGAATCCAATAATAGGACAAGGTAAGAATTTTATCTTTGGGGTTTTCCAAGATGTTGGACACAACATACTTCTCTCCTCATATGAAAAAACACACAAAGCACAGCACATGAAAAAACTGGAGCAGGATGAGATGACCGAAGAGAGACATGTAGAGTAGAGGTTGTTTTGAACCAGCTCTAATGTCAGAGCCTAAGCAGGCAGGGGGAGGAGAGTAGAGACTAGGAAAAGGGGCATGTGACACTCTCCTGGGGGATTAGGTCACCCTCACTGTCCTAGACCCCTTATAAGGAATCAAAAGCAACCAATGTACACACTCACACAGACAAGCTGTGGACATAACCCTCCTATCTTGTAGTAAACAAGTGAATTAAGAGTGTACATTTCAGACACAACCCGGGCTCCCACTCAGCCACCAACCTGCTACTTTGACAGCTGCCTTGTTCTTTCGTTCCATCTATAATAATGCAAGCAATCAGTCATAGCGACCATAACTAGCAGAGAAATATGGTTCAATGAGAGTGAGCACGCCAATAGAGCTGACCAAATGTCTCCTTATAGTGTTGCTTTAAATAGTGAACTAGTCCTGTGCATAAATGTTTTTAACATTTTTTATTTATAAGAAAATGACTGTGTGTGTGTGTGTGTGTGTGTGTGTGTGTGTGTGTGTGTGTGTGTCTGTGTGTGTCTGTGTCTGTGTGTGTGTGTGTAGTATAAAAAGTAACCACAGCATGCTTGATCACATTGGATTATTCTCCCTTTTTTTATCTGGCACAACAAAGCAGAATAAGTTCTCTCAGTTTCCCCACATCTTGGGTTGCTTGTGATGCCTCCTCTTCTGATTACTCAGCAGTTTAAATCTCTGCTCTGTCATCCAGAGAGCAACAATCATTAATGTTCTGTTTCAGTCCAGCTGAACACAGACCTCATGTGCTAGTAACAAGACTATAATCAAGTGCTGAATACTGATGTGATACACAATTTGATGTTTTAGTGCAGAGGGCACAAAAACCCATATTGATACACATTTAGGCATACTACTATCATTAATAAAGATTGCCCCAGCAAAAAATTACAACTCAGGTTTCAAAGTATATTGTTCTTCCTAATGTGTGTAAGGTCAGAATTGCTTTTTTGTTCCTTGACAATCTGCATCACGGTTAGATACACAGCTAAACCTACTGCCATCATCATTCTAAAGGAGAGGATCAAGAAAGAGGTCAATGAGACACAACAGAAGACAGAATCACAGGCAGACAATTGTTACACATAAAAAAACTGTGTGGTTGCTCATTCGGAAAATGGCACCACTTGTCCCCATTAAACAGTTTTGTCATCATTTGCTCAAGTACGGCATGTGACTTATGTAAAAGCAATTTATAATGAAAAAATTACCTTTACAAAGTTGTTCAGGTGGCCCAGTTTTCGCATGTTACTGACTCCATGTGGTTTGGCCACATTTTGTAGGATTTCACGGAAGTTCTCTGATGGTTCTGCGGGAAAAAGAAAAGAATATACAATGTAACTAGCTGAACATTGAGGCATAGTGTCACAATATTATTTGGTAAGCCCCAATTGATATGTTGCAGGAAGGAAAGAAGTTGGTTCTTTTGGTCAAGCTAATTTAGTGTAGACAATAAAAAACAAAGTCTCAAAAGTAGAGGCCAGTTTTCAGGACGGAAGCAGTTTCTTGTTTTCACTTCACTCAGGTTTCTGTGATTGCTGTTGAGATTAATGTTCTTGAGTTGATGAGACATACTGTTCTATGGTAAAAAGTATAATTCTAGAAACAGTACGTGACATGATCTTTAGTACTGTTTGGTAATTTGGTCATATTGGATTGGAAAGATTTCCCAAACATTTAATTTTTCCTAAAGATGAACTACTTATGAGGTTTTGCATAATTTAGAATCAGGTTGTAACATAGTGACAGATTATTAATAGTTATTCACAGCAGACACGACCAATCAATTTTATAAAAGGATCTACAGGGATAAATGTGATATTCTAATCTGTCATGACAATATTCCCTACAAATGAGGTTAGTCTAACAAACCAGTTTAAAATAAATATCATGTGATTAATTCTGAACCTTGTCTTAAGAATAACATAGAAACATAAAAAAGAAATCACAAAAGCTTGAGAGGTTTGCAAAATAATGAGGGAGATTATATCAATCCATTATTCCATGTGGTGATGGGCTAATTAGGTTGTGTCCCTGTTCAACATCTGCAAAAAAGTAGATTGTGTAAATTTAGATTAGAATTTGTAGGAATTATTATAACATAATGTTGTTTTAAATGATTGAATTGACTGAAAAACCTAAAACAAAACATCAGTTTGAGACATAAGAGCTACACATAAAAGTGAGTGGTTGCCTTTGGACAGAAACATTCGCCTTAGTGTACAGCCCCTCTTTGTTTACATTAAAGAGTATACCGAAATAAAAGCTAGATTAGCATGCATGTTTTCAGTCATTATGAATCATTGTCTTTTAATGCCTGCTCTAAAAAGGCGTGATATAAACAGGTAAATTAGGCATAATCGAGTCCAAGGTATTCAGACAGCGAATATCCACTTCATGTAAACAAACTGTTAAGCAGTGCTGCGGCTGGATGAGCATAACGCCCCCCCTCCCGCCCCGTCCCCCCCAACACACACACGCTCCTGTGTATCAAAGTGCCACAAGGAAAAACACCCTGCTCATCCCGTCCTGCTTAAACATTACTGAGTGAGAATGCTTGAAATCCAATTACACAGATCTGACCCATACGTGATAACAACACTTAATGCTGAATAGCGAAATAATAGGCTATCTTCACCACTAACCAATCAAAACAACAGAGCGTCGTCATTGCTGGTTAGCTGTGGTAGCTAACTAGAGCTAACTCAGCTAGTTGGTTAGCTTGCAAAACGCCTGTTATTTGGATACTGTTCACAACGCTCTAATGCATAGAACAGATCGGAAACAGAAGAGTAGCAATAACAAATATGGAAAGAATACTCTAGATAGATTTGCAATTTACATAGAATGCGTCTTTTAAAATTCTCTCCATCCTTATTGAACAATAATTGCTTTCAATGTGATGCGATGAAGCCTCTTCTTACCTCTGGTTAGATCCAGCGGTACGTTCTCTTCCCCGCTGTCATTCCGACCTGTCAGAAACAAACGGGGCATACATTGTGGATGAACGCATCGAGGGCGAACAAGAACCTCAGAAAATCGTTATTTGTAATGTCCTGCTCACTAAGATATCAGTGAGTCGAATTTTTCATGCCTACCTCGCATCCGAAGACTTCGGATAGGACGGCCGCGGAAGCTGGCCGCCATGTTTCAAGGAACATGCACAACACCGGAAACTTCGCGTCTTCTCGCGAGACAACACACAACGGAGGTCGTCGACAAATAACCTCCCGCTGGTCTGAGATCAGATGAAAAGTATTTAAACCTGTTGTGAAGTTACCGTCCACAATAACATGTATCTAACTGGATGACAGTTTATACTTTGTGAGGACTATTTAACAACGCGCAAAGAGGTAGTTATTATCACATGTCAAAAACTTGATCATATGAAATGAAATGTCTAGCTTTAGTCCAAAATTCTTCATGAAGCCTATCATGAAAGCATAAAGATGACATCAGTGTGTTTAACACTGACTAAATAGCAATGACATGTGTAATTATAACTGTCTTATACATTCAGTCTATGAATCATTGCATTGGAAACCGTGTCTATAACTTGGTTGTATACAACATACCTTCTGTGCTGCCAAAGCTGATCACACAGTCTTTCGTCCAAAGTTTGCAGGACTATGCTATCAAAATGAATACACTAAATCAACAATTTTGAATATATAACATGCAAATGGCTTTTAAACAGTCATGTTATAATGGGCAATGCACATTGCTAAACCTGTGATATGTACAAGCAAAATACAATGTAATCATCAAAATTATACGCAATTTCACAATGTCATATCATACAAAATGTATGAAATTTGTCACCAATGAGATCTGGGCTGATAAAATTTGTATCATGTAGATCAGTTGAGCCTGTAGATATGTTCTGTGGGAAACAGTCTTTTCTTCTTTTTTTTCGATTGCCCATCAATAGCAGTTTTGTGAAAAACATTCCCGAAGAGCATGTGTTGAACAACAGATCATCTCAAAATGCTTTACAACAGTAAGTGCTGTATTTTTCATCCAGTGCTCTCATTTGGTGGTAATGTTTTCTGCTTTCATTAATAATATCTCCCTCCAACTCATGAAAGTTACCACACTGATGCAAAAGGTCTGTGTACAAAACATAGAAATTGAGTACAACAGCAGTAAATGTGAGAAGAGTATCAAGTTCTGCTTGCAATATTGGTGAATGACTGGGCTCTGCTAGGTATTTCATTGTCATAATTACCCATCAAAGGACAGTGAATCCTTGGAGTCATCACTGTCGTCATCTAAGGACATAATGACGTAGTTGTAAAGTGTAATACTGCAGTGAAGTTCGATATAACCAATTGTTGCAGGATATATCCAAAATCCTTCCACATACTTTGCATTGTTAGCACAGAGAGTAGCATTGTTGACAAATAAACAACGATCTGCATGTTGTTTTGCAGAAATTCTTGTCAATGCAATTAAAACAAACTTTGTCTGCAAATTTGAATGTGCAAATCAACACACACCTTATTTGATAAATGCAAATGTAAACTTTGAAACATAATTTGCCCAAAAATAATATAAAAGTTGCTGATAAATGCATATGCCTCATCTTTTAATTGTAATTCATCTTGTTTGTGGTAAATGATATAAATATTTTTCGCCATAAGAATCTTTGCAATAGTAATACCATAGTGCTAAAAATAGAAAAACAGCACAGAAAACAATTAGTAACATATCATGCTTAGATTGGTACATTCTTTCTTTGCATTTGTGGCTAGTTGTAACCAAGGTAAGACTATACATAAAACATACATTATGAAGTGTGCTGTTACCAAGAGAAATAAGTGTTATATACGTGTGCATGTGCATAAACAGAATATACATGTGCAAAAATTTCATTTCAAGAGATTCAAAGTGTTTATTGTCACATGAACAGTGAAGAAACGTGTTTCCCTGTACCGTGAAATTCCTATTTTGCTGTCTGCATTTCATTTGGATATGTGCCTCAGCCTCCTCAGGAAGTACTGCCGCTGTTGAGCCCTCCTGACCGTCTGCGTGGTGTTGAGGGACCAGGTCAGGTCCACGTTTATGTGGACACCCAGGTATTTGAAGCTGCTCACCCTCACAACCTCAAGACCTTGGAGGAACAGTGGCTGATAAGGTTTCCTCTCCTTCCACCTTGGTCTTGTCCATATTGAGGGTGAGGTTGTTGTCCTCACACCACTTCACCAGACTGGGCACCACCATCCCGTACGCCGTTTAGTTTCCGCCGGTGATGCGTCCTATCACTGCAGTGTCGTTTGCAAACTTCAGGATGACGTTTTCCTCATGGGAGGCGACACACTTGTGGGCGAACAGGGTGTAGAAGATGGGGCTGAGGACACATCCCTGAGGAGCGCCCGTGTTCATGAAGATGCTGGCTGAGGTCCTGTTACCTATCCTAACAGACTGAGGTCTGCCTGTGGGTGGGGTGGGGTGGGGTGCAGGCCAAGGGTGGACATTTTGAGTGTGAGTTTGTGGGGTATGACCATGTTGAATGCGGAGCTGTAGTCCATGAAGAGCATCCTGATGTAGGAGTGTTTGTTTTCTAGGTGGAAGAGGGAGTAGGGGAGGGTGGCGGCTATGGCGTCTGAGGTGGACCTTGTTGGGCCGGTATGTGAATTGCAGGGTCTAGGATTTCCGGGATGTTGTTCTAAGTGTGTGCCAGCACCACTCTCTCGAAGCACTTCTTCATGATGATCGGAGTGAGTGCTACTGGCCTGTGGTCATTCAGGCAGGTGGTTGGGCTCCTCTTGGGGAGGGGGACAATGGTTGAGTTCTTGAAGCGGGTGGGGACAGTGCTCTGGCTGAGGGAGAGGTTGAAGATGACGGTGAAAACATCAGCCAGCTCATTGCCACAAGCTGTGAGGGCCTGCCCCTGGATGTTGTCCGGTCCGGCCACCTTGTGGGGGTTGATCCTTCTCAGCACTCAGCATACCTGGTCTGATGGGAGAGAGGAGGAGTGTGGGGGGGGACAGCGGTCCCGTCATGTGTGTCTTTCACATATAGGCTGTAAAACTACCACTATTAATGTGCAACAGCACATATCACCTCCCACGAAAAATGCACATCATGCTAAACAGTGGGTTTGGAATGATTCACAATTTTCTCTGAAGTGGACACACCTATTTCTGGGGCAGAAGTTGCTGAAGCGGTCAAAAAGCTCTTCGGTAGCAGGGCCCTGGGGGTGGATGAGGTCTGCCCTGGGTTCCCCAAGGCTCAGAATGCTGCAGGGCTGTCCTGGCTGACACGCCTCTGCAGACCGGGGTGGTGATCCCCCTTTTTAAAAAGGGGGATCGGAGGATATGCTTCAACGACAGGAGGATCACACTCCTCAGCCTCCCTGGTAAGGTCTATTCAGCTGTGCTGTAAAAGAGGGTCCACCGGGTCGTGGGAGGAGCTGTGTGGTTTTCATCCTGGTCGAGGAACAGTGGACCAGCTCCATACCCTGGGCAGGGTCCTCAATGGGGAATGGGAGTTTGCCGAACCAGTCTATGTGCGTTTTTTGGACCTGGAGAAGGCATCCTGTGGGGGTGCTCTGGGATTTATGGGGTGTTCTGTCCCTGGATGATCGGTGATCAAGGGAGATTTGGTTGATAATTTTAGACAGAATGGAACCATCTTGGTTGTTACAGCAGTTACACAACAAGAAAATTCAAAATTTTCAATGGACATTGTTGAGATCAGTGGGTGAGTGGGTGGGGAGTGGGGGGGTGAATGCTTCATTGTCCTCTAAATCATGTGTTTCCCAAATGAGCATAGGGACTCCCCCGGGGTCACGAGATACTCAATGGGGGATGCAAAATGATTTATTGAATATGATAAAAAAAACATATAGAAGTTGCAGCCAGGCTCTGCAGCTTCATTTACTGACTGGATAGATTTGCTCTTTCGTTTAATGAATGTACAGTTTTCTTGTGAACAATTGAACACTGTGTGTACTTAACATAGTATTTTTCATAGAAGCTGCAGTTATCACTTACAAAAGATCTGCATAATTGAATGACACAGTTTTAGAAATAGCACTGGAACAGCCCATGGAACAGGACATGGAATTTACAATCCCTGTATCAAACACAAATACAATTTAAATTTTAAGTCTGAATTACAACAGTCTGGATTTTTTGGATACTAATTACTATTCCATAAATTTACAGTGATCGGAACAAAGCAATCGGCAAGTATGAGAGAAGTCATTACATTTTAAAACTGATTTTTTAAATCAAATCTATCAGTGCTTCTCACTACCTCTAAATTATTTTTTCCTCTTGTCTGGTTCTTTACATTCCTCTGCCAGCACAAGTAACACCATCTACTCAGTGATCGCAGAATTATAGATGTGCCTCCCCAGCACTCTGATTATGAGTGGGGACTAAAATCATGTCTCTCTGGAAATCCGTGGTTGTCCTGTATGCCGATGTGGAGGAAGTATACAACTCATCTCTTGGACCATAATCTGGTGCATCTTGACACCACCTACAGACGGGTGGTGAAACGACAGGCGGCCAACACAAGGACCGTAAAGGTCTGATCCAAAGTCACAGAGGAGTCACTGTAGGAATGCTATCATGTCACAGACTAGAGTTTCTTTGAAGTAGACTCCGACTGAGGATATTGAGGGTCTTTCTTACATCACTGTCGACATAAAATTCTGTGAGGACAACATAGTTCCAACTAAAAAGATCTGTTGTTTCATACACAACGGCAAAGGTCTCAAAGGCCTCCTTACCTGAGAGAAGAGAGTCTTCACGGCCAAAGACCAAGAGGATCTCAAGAATGTCCAAAAGGAGCTGAGGAGGAACCTGAGAGAGGCCATGTATAACTAAAGGAGAAAGTCGAGACCACGATGGAACTAAACAATGCAAAATAGGTCTGGAGCGAGAGGAAGAGGATGACAAGCTGTGGAAAAGCCGGAGTCAAAGGTGGCCCAGAACTTGCAACAGAGTGAAAACTATTTTTCATTAGGTTTGCCACTAACCCTGTGAGATCTGACTGTAGATCTGGATTCCCATCCGTCACATCTTCACCTATTCACCTCTGCTGCTCATTAGCAGTTTAAACGCCCCCCCCCATCCCCAACCCATAATCCCATCCCTCTAGACACTGACACAGCCGCAAACTCCCATCATCCACCCACTAACCGTGGCCTCGCCCTAACCACCAGCCAGGTGCGAGGGACTTCTCCAGGCTGGGCTGAGGCGAAAGTAAAAGTCAGTGGGCTGGGGGCTCGTCCTCTAGAACCTGAGTATACGACTAGCTGCTTTCCCGGATTCCTTGCAGTTTTCATACAGGCAGTACATTGGTGTGAAGGACGTGATAATCTTCCTTTCACAACATCCAGTCTCATGAGAGAGTGCAGGAAGCCTTGTGAGAATCACTTTCTTTGACTTCTCCAGTCCTTTTAACAGCATCGCACCCACCCTTCTGACAGACAAGCTGCTTGATGTGGAACTACACCCTGACATCGCTGCCTGGATCGTGGACTATCTCGCAGGACGGTTGCAGCATGTCAGGGTGGATACATGTCTGAGGTGTTCTACACCAGAGTGCCCCAGGGTACGGTACTGTCACCGCTCCTATTCGCCCTGTTCACCTCCGACTTCTGCGACAGTGCTTGTCCCTGCCACTTCCAAAGATTCTTTTTCAGAACTGACGAAGCCTCTTGGATGGGGTGGTGAAACGTCTTCAAGTGAAGAAATTAAAGTCTAGTTGCCACGACGAAAAGATTTTGACAAGAACAGGCGCAACAAGCTGGTGAGGAAAGCCCGTTTGGTGGTGGGACTAAACTTGGACTGTTTGGGAATAGTGGCTGAGGGGAGGGTGAAGGACAAACTTGGTGCAATCCTGGACAATCCTTCTCATCCTCTGCACAACAAGCTGTGCCTGATGGGAAACTCATTCAGCCAGCAGATCAAATCAACCCAACCAAGTGTAGAACTGAACGCCTCAGACGCTCCTTTGTGCCCGCTGTTATCGGACCGCACATAGCTATGACCTGACTGAGCTGCATCTGTACAACTGACCACTACCTCCAACTTGTCACTTTGTTCCTGATCTTGTAAATCAGCCTTTATCTATTGTCTCAGTCCTTTTAATGTCTTTTGATACCTGTGCTGCTGTGGCACTCGAATTTCCCCAATGGGGATCAATAACGTATTATCTTATTCAAACTGTTGGAATATCCACACTTGGGAGGCCTGGGCACTAGAGTATTATTTCAATTGGCAAGTCACTTAAGGAAGGTTCTCTTTTTATGAGAACAAATGAGCTGCTGTTTCCCCCTTATTACAAAAGTTACATGTGTGTGATTCTTTTCAAAAAAGTGATGTGTATCCCGTTAACGGTCTCCCTGAGATACACCAATCTAGTTGAAAATATCAACCATTGGATTTACAACCAAAGTCATGATTTTTGGGAATGTTAATCAATGAGGAGAGGTCAGTTTTGCTGATTTAGCAGGTGAAAAGTATTATAATCTTTCTTTGACTTTGTTTCGGTTGCTGATTATATTCCCAACTTCAGATCCCTCCAGAGTATCTACTGTGCCTCTCAATTGTTTTCTGATACACACCCCCCAGGGAGATGAAAACATTTCGCACTCCCCACTCTTCGCCGCAACTAAAGATAGTATTATTTGTCTATAAAATTGTTATGTGTACACCTCTGCATAATGTTGTATCCTTATTAACATTAAAGGAAAGAAAAAAGACAACTTGCAACAAAGAAAAACTTTATTAACATTGTTTTTTGGTCTGTAACAGAAAACATTTAAAGTGCATCAATTTGCCTGAATTAAAAAAAAAAAAAAAAATGTATTTTTTTTGACTGACTGAACCATTTGATAGTGAATAAAATTAATCAATAACAATAATAAATTCAAATTGATCTGCAACATTTACTTAGGAGCAAAATATATAAAACACTATAACCTACACAACAAAAATGAATGAAACAATTTGTGCACTTTTTTTTTTTTAATCAAAAGTCAGGATTAATGACTACAACGAGCACTTTATGCAGTGCACAGCTGTGGAAGCATGACACTGCAACTCTCAGCTCGCAGTAAACCAGTACTTCTCAATCCTGTTACGCCTCCAGAGAAAATATTTCGCCCCCCCATACTCCGCTATACTACTATACAACTATAAATAGTATAATTTATCTATAAAATTGTTACATGTACACATCATAACATTGTATCCTTAAAAACATTACAGAAAAGTAAAAGAAAAAAGAATCCACTTGCAACAAAGAATAACTTTATTCACATAACAGTGCTCGCTGCTTTACTGAAGTAGCTTTCACAAAGCGGGTGATTGTTGGCAGTATTCAGCACGATTTCCCTGAAATAACTCGAGCAGCTTATCAACGTAATAGGGGTGTAATGTCTTTAAGTGACGCCTTCATTTATTTGGCTTCATGCTGTCTGCAGCCAACATGTTTAGACATAGTAAACATAACGGTTTTCCTAGTCTCCCTCCGTAGTCACAATGAAACCAAGCTCTGCATACGCTTCGTTATATTTCCTCGTCTTATCTTTCAGAATACTTTCGTTTGTCTCATTATCTCTGTCGTCTCTGTTAAGTATTTTCCCAAACTGTCTCTTCAGGGTTTGTTTACTGCAGGTCATGTCTCCTGCTCTGTGCAGTGTGCGCATGCTCAGTGCAAAAAAACCAAACACAACAAAACAACTCACACCAGGGCTCTGCAACCTGCAGCTTTTGAAAATGATTAACGAGTATTTAATTTAAATGTACTTTATTTTAGCTCGTTCATTTGTATATGTAATTTTAAATTTGAAGATGATGGCGATCTTGTAACATCCAAATAAAACGTGTCAAAATATATTTGTCGCTCTTAATATGACAGCACAGAGAGAACGGCATTTTTGGTTTGGTGAATAAGATCGGATCGGCTTTTGTTTATAAATAGCATTAAGGCAAAAGGTGTGTGTGTGTGTGTGTGTGTGTGTGTGTGCGTGAGAAAGCGATAGAGACCAGAACCAGAGTGATACTGTCTTTCACTAAAAAGGCCACATGCTGACTGTGAAAATCAACTGCTTCTTAAGCAGTTGAAATACAAGGGGTTTGAGGGCTGTGCTATATTGATGTAGCACTGGGTAGTCAATTAAATATTTTCAAAATCTATATCTATTTTTTCCCATCTTTTGAATTAAACTATTAGTCTATGTGTGCATTCAGCCCGACAAATTCTACTCTCTGACCCCTAAGACGAAGGGAGTGGAGCCACTGAGATGGTAAACGTAATGAGTAGCATATGTGAAACAATCACACAAATGGGACATATCTTTATTTGCGTCTAGTCATGGCCCGATCATAAAAGAATTTCCCAACAATCAAATTAAAGAGCATTTTTTTTTCCTGTTAAAATTATTCCAGGATTATTTCACTTGAGTGTGGCTGCAGATATGAGTGCATCAATATCTTGTATGGCTTTGGACGTCCTGTGGAGAGCTTCCGCTACATTTCTCTCGCTTACTGGCTTGTGAGTCTCTCCCGTCATAGTATTTTCTATACAGAGTTTTTCACATCTAACCAGTTCTTTTTTCTCCAGCAAAACTAGTTATAGAATGTTAAGGATTACACATCTGACTTCAACATTATTCATATAAAGTAAAGCATATGTAGTTGAATTAGCAGCTGACAATAAGTATGATCACTCTACTAATTTTCACATTTCAAAAAGTAATATACCTATTACTCAATAGTACATCATAGAATGGTAAAGCATTGTCATATTTTCATAAAATGAACGTAATATAAAATTGTTTTTTTTAGCACAACACCCACATATTGTGGTAGCCTGACGCATATGTAGAACATTTGTCCGCATTTTCTATCTCACAATGTTCGTCACTGCAATAAATAGTGGGTACTTATGAAAGGGACAGGCAATTCAAAATAACTTAAAATGTGGAAAGTCTGATTTGTAATTTTATAGAGCAATTACTTCCATTTTACGTTTCTCAATAGCAAATATACAATAATGTGGCCAATAGTTATGAATTCCAGACACTATAAGGTAATGGAGGACAATGTTTATCTTGTAGCATTCTGTTGACTTGTCACAAAAATGTGTTATTGCATAGTATGTTGCTGCATTCTATCTTCTTGGCATTGAAGGATACAGTTAAATCTTTTTATCTTCTCCAATTCTGTAGCAACAAGATCCAAACTGTAGCAATTTGAAAAGAAAATGCATTATATACAAAAGCTGTCAATATAGCTGTTGGATCAAAAGAAGACAAATGGGACAAAGAGATTAAAGGAGAGATTTAGATAAAATCACACTGCTCTTGTAACAACAGCCAATAAAGTGATAATAAATTGGGTGATACCCAATGATCCTAGTCGAGGGGACCTAAAAACTGAGTGTTGACCTTTACAGAAATTGGCCTCAGTTATAAAATCTAGCAAACTGAATGCGTCATGAACATTTAACAGTTGGGCTGACTATAAAAGTTTATCTCACAAACATTGCAAATAACTTCTCTTTTGAAAGATTTTCATTTCTGTGTTGTTCATCAGCGGAAATAATCTGAAATATACATAACTCACTGGCTTTCTGGTATCGGAGTGTCATTCACCCGTTGCTTAGCTGGAACAGGATTTTGGAGGGTTTCTTCAAACACCACAGGTTTTGAAAAAATATCCTTTAAACAGAATAAAAGTCAGTCAAGTAGGAACAGATAATAACTATGTAACTGTAGTAACAGCAGGCGGTATCACCTCTTGCAAACAGCTTGGAGTGGAATGAAGCTTCAGTGACTGCTTGGACTCATTGTAGCAGGTGAGCATCCTGAAAACAGTCATACAATGGTCAGTGAGACACAACAGCCAAAGTCATCAATTCATCAGACACAAGGATTAGGAGCTTACCTGTGAGCACAACTCAGAACCGAGCGAATGGAGTACACCTGACCAGACACATCAGGTGGGAGACTGCTGAGATGGTAGGTTACTACTTTCACCTGTGAAATGTGTTTATGAAGTACATTTTAAAAGTTTAGGAGCCCAGACACCCATTCCTGGTGTGTTGAGAATTTTCAAATGGAAGGATAATATGAGAAATATTTGTAGGAAAATATAAGAGGCTTACATTCAACCCCATTGACTGGAGATCAGGTTTGTAATGAGTAAAATAAGTATTAAGGACACCATTTGATCGTATAACTGATCCATCTTCGGTAGATACCTCTATGGCTGGAACAGCTCCCATCAATATCCTGCATGTCCACAAACACAGTCAATGTAGCTCAAGACACATTGAATCACAGCAGAAACTTCAGGGCAAATTTCAGTGCCAGATATGTAACATATTAAGTCAAAATAAGAACTTAGAATAACACAAATGTGTGTGTTCATATGAACAGCATTTGTCAAATATGATATGTGGAAAGTCCTTTTATGATGGTTGTTATGTTTCAAATGCTAAATCTACAGTGTGGAAATATTTTGATATCCTATAATATCACTATAATGATAAGAAGGATTCAAAATGGTATTGTTTACATCCAGACATTCACTTTGGACATAATAAAAACACTTTACATTTACCAGCAAGACACTTGAAAACAAGCACTAAATTTCACAAAAGAGAGGGATTTCAGGAAAATTTAAAATAAAAACTAGACACTGTATTTGGATGTGAATTTATACTTATGATGAATTAGACTTGTAGTAAGACAGTAAATCTATTCATTTTGTGAACATTTAGTGTGACTTAAGTCACAAAAGAGTAATGAAGCTAGACTCAAGGCAGAAGTGAGTATTCATTAGCTGCAGTGTGTTTTCATGCCAAGAAGGGGTTGGCAGTATTAGCATAGAAACAAATGCAGTATTTACTTTGAGAATGTTGAGAAAAATACAGAGAGGGTCAGAGAGAGCTGCATTTTTGCCAGATCTAAATCAAAGCATATGTCAGGGTGTCGAGAGAGGAACTGCAGACTTGCATGAGAAAGTCTGGAGAGGTAATGAAGTATGTTAGAGTGAGGACATGCATGAGAGCTGTAAGACAGTGGTGAGGTAGGTGTGACAGAGGAGTTAAAGATGAAGGTAGGAGTGTATTAGGGATCAGCTCTGATTTCCTAGAGCATTCTTGTTTGCTATAGTGATGGGGGGGCTGACAGATGAGGCTAGACAGAAATCTCCACAGTTTGATGTTAGCAGATGACATTGTGATCTGTAGTGAGAGAAAATCGAGGAAAATCTAGAGAGGTGGTAGTGTGCTCTGCATATTAGGGTACTGAGGATTAGCAGCAACAACATAGCATACTTGTGTGTGAATGAGAGGAATCCAAGTGGAATGGTGAGGCTACATGTGGTAGAACTAAAAAAAAGGTGGAGGATATTGGGGTTGTTGGGGTCAATAGTCCAGAGTAACAAATAATGTAGAAAAGAGGTGTGAAAATGAGTGCAAGTGTATTTATTGTACTTTATTTATGTGGGAAATTCCTCTCCAGATTAAAACCATCATGGATGAACAATGAGCAGTTGGCAGCCATCTAGCGGAGCCAGGGGAGCAGTTAGAGGTTCAGTGTCTTGCTCAACAACACTTCCACACACTAGGAGGAGCTGGGAACAGAACCAGGAATATTGGGTTTCAAGGACGATCGCTCCAACCCCCTGCGCCATGCCGCCCCCTGAGACCCCCTGAGAGCTGGAGATAGGGAAGGTAAAAATGTTGAGGTTCTCTTTAGGAGTGAGGAGGATGGATAGGATCAAGAATGAGTCTAGCAGAGGGACAGCACAGTTTAGATGTTCTGGAGATGAAGTCAGACTGAGATGGATCGGTCATATACAGAGGAGAGACAGTTGATATATGGACGGATAGATACCAGGCAGGGGGCCCAGACGAAGCCCTAAGCGTAGATTTATGGATGGAGTGAAAATGAAAAATGAGGTTAGTTGGTGTAAGAGAAGTGGGTAAATGTAGATAATAAGGTTAGACGGAGGCGGGGGATTTTCTGTGGTGACCTCTGAAGGGGACAACCAAAAGGAAAAGAAGAAGATTAAGCATGAATGGATGAATGAAATAAATTAATTTCTAAAATATGATTTAAAAAAACTACAAAAGTACCAGAATTAATCATCAAGTGCCGCATCAGTGAATGTTTAGGATTATAGTTACACTGTTGGTACACCACTACATCATTTTATCTATACATAAATGTGCATCTGACTACTTTGAAAATGATTTATTCAAAGTTACACAATATCTTTCCGAACCACTAACTACTTTTTATTGTCTATTGTGTATGTGTTGTTGCATATAAAATTCCAAATGCTAATCCAGTAAATATTCAGAGCTTACAAATACTATGGATTCCTTGATAATGATGGTCAAGTTTTTCAGACAATGCTGACAGTTCAACAGGACCCTGAAAAGATTTCCTCAAGAAATCAGGATACTGTGGGATCTTTACATCTTATCAAGGTTTCCCACTCAAACTGAGTACCTGAACAGGTGCAACTTCAGCCAAATAACGGTGACAGAAATATTGAAGCATAAATATGGATACGGGTATTTATCAAGAAAGCAGGAATATGAGAATATGAAAGCTATATTCATGTGAAAGCAACACTCCAAATGTGGAATACCAGCATGACGTTGTAACTCGGATACTAATCTGTAGTCTATGATTAAGCAAATGATAAATAAGAACGTTATCTAATAAAAGAAAAAAAAGACTATTATTGGAGGCATGCAGTGATTACAGGCTCCGATGTAATTGTCTCAATCAGTGTGGAAGGATTTCAAAAGCCTTCCAGTGATGCCATTAAAAGACGCTTTACCTGTAGGTCACTCCTTTACACCACATCACCTTCACCAACTCTGCTGAAGATTCTTGGTCTGAATGTTCTTTTGTGGAAAAGGGGTCTTTTAACCTCCACCTTTGAAAGGACAAGAAATGGTTTGAAAATCATTTAAAAAACAAAACAGTATGCTTAATGTCTAGAATAGAATTCTGCTAACTCGTCAATGAACCTGTGCCGATGAGGAGATTGACAGGTGAGAGGCAATGCCTGAGGAAGCAGTGACTGTCTGTCTTCTATAGGTATGTTTGATGTGTATTCACTGGCTTTGTCTGCTCCAACATCGTGAGCTGATTTAAGGGGATGAGCCGCCCGGTGATGCTGGGCTAAGGAGAGAGGATAGCGCCAAGTGGGCGGGACAGCAAGGCCAGAGTGATGCTGGACCACTTTGGTGGTCTGGTACCTTTGCTCTGGCTGAAATGAAAATGAAATAGATAAATAAATGCTGCATCAGTAATAATAAAAACAAAAAACAATGAAAAAACAGTGATCATGAAACTGAACTTGAAGGACAGTCAATCGAGAAATAGAAGTAGACTAATCAGGATGAGACAATGCATTGCAATCGCTTTAGGGTTTGGGGTAGAAGCAATGCAATAAATCCCATTGCAAGTCAGAAAAATATAAAAAGTAAAACATTAGTGACATAAGTGTTATACATGAGAATAATGGTAATAGATGCTTCAGAAAACTCTGGCCATATCCAGTAAAATAGTTACATATTAACAAAACCTGTCCAGATAATGGTCAATTTGAACATTAGAATATCAAACAAAATTGCTGCCATAAGTAGGGGTGCTTCTTGTGTCCTTGAAAGAAAACTTACCTGTGGATGATGACAATGGCTGACGCCAGATAAATTCTGAGAAGAAGATCTTAAACTAAGTTGTTCAATTCCTTTTTTTCCTTCAAGTTGGGTTTCAGAGGCGTTGTCACGGGAGCTGTCACCCTTATGGGTTAAATCATCTGCAAGCTGCTTTTGTGCATCAGGTCTAGAATCAGCATCTCTGCTTGAATACTTGCTCAGGATCTGATGGTGAGGCTGACTGAGTCTGCATGTGAACTGCAGGGAAAATTCTTCACCCGAGGGCAAGAGCAACAACGCAGCTCGCCCATCCTCTGATGAGACAGTGGTCTCGCCTCTCGGCCCCAACTTAGCCTCACTGGAGAAAACTTCTGGCCAGCGCACGTCCGAATCAGTACTGATAAATGGCTGCAGTGGAAAAAATGTGGAAAATACTGGAGTCAACAAAGAAGGCAGCCGTTTCAGGCAGCTGCAAAAGCTTATTGTACCTGTTTGTGGGCAGCAGGGATGAGTTCCTCTGGAAGATATGGCTGACTGGCATACTTATTCCTAAAGGCCAATGCAGTTATTATCAAGTCCTAAAAAGTGAAATTGCTTTGGAGGCCAGTGCAATAATATTCATTCACAAATCAGGATAAACCGCTATAATAAGACAGTTGATTTATATTTCTATTTGAAGTAAAAACAAGAATTCTAGGCTGTTGAAATTCAAAAAGCACAAACTGAAGGGAAATGGAGACAGCAACATGAAAGGGGCAAGACAAATGAAAAAAGTTGAAAAAGTAGAATAAATGAAGCAGTGAATATCAGATCAATTTTAGGGTTTTCAGAACTGTAGAAATGAAGAACACAGTGGACGATGTAAAATGAAGAGCAGTCAGACACAGACATTTCTACGGAGAAACAAGAGACAAGATTTGGTTGAGATACAGTGCAATCATTATAAACAGGATTCAAAACTATAACGAAACCCTGGTTAAACAGATTAACTGACTCAAACTGTAAACGAGCTGGCTTTGGATCCTACCCTGAAGGCGCTGATGGTGAACCTCGTCCTCTGCAGGACTCTCTCCGGGGGGAGAAGGGAGGGTCCGACTGGCTCTCGATTTTTAACCACCATGAACTCGGAGCCGCACGGCGACAGCTGGAGCTCGGTTCCGTCGGCAAAGCAAAGATAAACAGACTCGTCCTCGTACATTGTCATCAACTTGGGGCCGGAGGTTTTCTCCATGATCACCAGGTACCTCCTCCGTTTACAAACCTCAGCCGCGCTAAATTGAAAAACACGCTGACGTCATCAGAATGGGACGGCTACCTCTTTCGAAGATTATTTTTCCTCCCAAAAGTTTATAAAATAAGTATTGCCTAAAATTAAAGTACAGTAGTTAGGGGAGAGTGAAAAGTAGACCCTTCAAACGTATCAATAAGAGCTTCGCTTCGTCCAAATAAGAAATAAAGACAAGGAAACACGACTTTCCCGCTATCAGGGGTTCATGAACGGAGATTGGTGACGGCGATCCAGTTTTGTCTCAGTGTGTTAGAAAATGGATAAAAACGCCGAATGTAGGGAAATGTACATTACCCTAATGGCTTACGATAGCATGAGTCGAGTTTACATGTCGGCGAATCCCACACTCTCCCTGCTGGTGGTAGTAGCGCACGGTTTGTTTAGTCGGCCACTGCCCTCCGAGCTGTCGAAGAAGAAAACGAAGCAGTGGAAGCATCTCGGTTTGTGGTCGGTCGTTACTCAGCTCACCGAGGCGTTTTTACGCAGTCCAACCGAAGAAACGACACCCCAGTTTGCGATGAATGAACCCCCAATTTGCTCGTTCGCAATTCACAAGTTGGAGCTGCAATGAAGGTGCGCTTTTTCCACTCATTTTGTCAGCGTATAGCTTAACCTAGCTGCCGCTAATGTTTCGGAGCAGCGTAAAGCTTCGCCTAGCTTGTTGTGAAAACCAGCTGTTTTCATTTTCAAATGGTGTATTAACAACTGTCAGTCGACACGACAACATCAATGTACACTATAGATTGAATGTGGTTATTGTGAACATCATCCATAAAATTTTAAAATGCCCTTTCTGGTTTGTCAGCCGCAACTGCCTGCTTCTCCTAACTGCATGGTTTTCGCTTCATAGTGTTAAACTGACACCGGGCTTTCAGCCTTCTCATGTATAATTTACCGGCACCCTTCTCTATTCACATATACCAGCGGTCGAAGTTATGTTGTTGTTTTTCTTTTTAGATATATATAGACTGCGACTTATGGTAGCTTACAATCCTTGTGTAACACTGTCAACCTGCCACATCAGTAAGATCTATGTAAGTCCATGAAAGACTGAAGTCAAGGTGCTTGTTGATGCCAGGCGGGGGCCTCATCCATGTGGGCTTCATGTTGTGGTCTGCTGAATGAAGTCATGGGTACGGGGGCTGTCAGAGGCCAGCAGCCAGGTTTTGGAGCAGGTGCTGGACCCTTCAGATTTGCCCCAAGTGCTGGATATTCCACATACCCGCCCACCAGCTCAGGGAGCCCCAGTCTTGTGTGCAAGACCTGTGGCCAGGCTTTCTCGGTCTTTAGGAGGAAGGTAGGTATCCGGGCATTCTGTAAGATTTGAATTTGTCTGTTGGCTGGATGAGAAGAACGATGCATGCTTAGAAACGTATTAACATATTCAATACATATTTTAGACCACATTAGTAATTACACTCTACACTTGGCAGCAGAAAACAGGCATCCAGAATTTGGCATGTCGATGGTTTTCCATGTTTTGACACTCATTTTCTTGCTTTCCCATTTACAAATGGTGAACATATTTTTGATGTTGTCGCCTCACAAGCCAGGGGCGTTCAAAATTTCAAGGAAAGATAAATCTGTCAATACATGGCATATTTTATTAATCTCACTCCTCCCAAGATAATACTTAAATTATAAAGCTTGTTAATTAATGGCTGACTAGGTATTCATGAAGACCTGAAATGGGCTCAAGTTAACATGACTTACACACCAAGGGAATTTCTTTTTTCAATCCTGTAGGGTCTCAACTGAGTGTAAAAAAAAAGAAAACAGATCCAGTGAAGCCTCATGTTCATGCATAGCTCAGGGTCTACCTCTGGACCATGTGCTTCACAGTCTCACTGTGCAACTTAAATCCCAAGTCTTGCATTTATTACTGTTTGATGTTTGTCACTTAAAAAGAATTAGCTACCTGCTGGCTCTGTGCCTGGAGGGGTAAGCAGATGGGGATGATGGAAAACTTTAGAAAAGGTTTTTGGAACTGATTTGGCTTGAAGGGATCATTTAAATAGTTTCTGTCAAAAAATGCTTTCCCAGCTTTGCACAATGGATTGTGACCATGTAAAAATACCCTATCAGTTTTGTCAAACAGATGTTATGAATCAGAAAATGAAAGAGAAAAAAAAAATCAGGCAGATGTTAAAATCTGTTGTTGGAATTAAAACCCTCTGTAATATCAATGCCAATGATTTGAAAATAGCAAAGTCATGTACATGATTGTGTGCACATTTTGGAAATGGAAGGTTTTGGTTTGTTGACAAATTAAAATCGACATTCATACTATTGGCTTTTGGAGAGTATTTGAGTCAGTCAGCATTGAGTTCATACTTACAATGATGTCAAAACCTACATTCAACTACATATCTATATCTTATTAAAGCTCGATATTAAACTTGATTCCACCTGGAAAAATAGATAATGACAGTTGATGAATTTAAATGCAAAACATTGATTGAGGAAGTGCTGTCTTTGAAATGCTTTAACTAATAATGGTTCTTTCAAATGCCAGATATGTCTAATTTCCATCTCTTTTGTCTTCACTTTTGTCTCCCAGTATATTTGCAGCGACTGCAAGAAGAGCTTTTGCTCTCTGTGCTCAGTGTTTCAGGGGAATCTGCGAATATGTGCCACATGCCATTTGCTGAAGGCAACGGCATTCCAGCGACCTCGGCTAATGCGTCTAAGAGTCAAGGACCTGCGCCAGTATTTGATGCTCCATAATATCCCCACCGACACATGCAGGGAAAAAGAAGATCTGGTGGAGTTGGTACTATGTCAACGAGGCATTGAAGAAGAGGAGGACCTAGACACGGGCAGCTTCCACTCGCGCTCCCTCTACACACCAACCCCTTCAACCACTCAGTCTGTGTCAGAGTTGTCAACTTTTGCTGCCTCTCAGGAGGAGCCGCTCAGCAGGAGTGATAGCTCAGACATCAACCAGGTCAGGATTTCTTCCAAAAGTCCAAAGATTTTTCAGGAACTCTGAGAAGTGCAAAAGGGCCTGTGTGTTTGTGGGGTCTGGTGTGGAGAATCTCTCCTTTGGTAGAAATTTGTCTCAATGGCGAGTTAATATGAAAGTTACTTAAGACACTCGTGATATTTATAGATTTTTAGGCAACTGATTCTTAGGAAATGTCTTATTACCCAATTACATTCCCAGTCTTTTTGAGGTCATTTCTAGCAGTTTCTCAATTAGATTGTCTCCTGGCGATTCTGAAAACTGTTCAATCCCTCAATGATTTCTTGTCATTTCCTTTTGGGATGGGGTAGACTCGCATTGAATACCTCAGCTCGCTTTAGGTACCTCTGCTATTGTGTCCTATTCCTCTGCACAAAAGCTGATAAAGTAGCCTGCTGTTGTGTCACTTTATATTGTTGACTGTCTCAAGCTTTTTTTTCAGCCCTACCTCTCAAATAATCTATTGTTGAATTAATTCTTATTGCTGTTTGTCATCCTGGCCTTCAGTTTATAAGTCATCTTAGAAGCAGATAACAAAGACAAGAACGCAGGAAGGCCAAACATAATACACAGAGCAATAAGCATCACAAACTGACTCTGACAAGGGAGCTTGGCTCTAAGCCTACAGGATCTGCTATAAATACTTGTACTTGGAGTGCTTAGGGAGCACTAAGCTTTTCTATGAATGGAAGGAATGAGATATTATTGTTCCCATGGTATCAATGACCCGGCTTACCAATATCTAATCCAAATCCTCAGCTGACTGGCTTTTTCCTAGCATGTCATGAATAGCAATTTCTTTTGTGTTGCAGGATATAGGGGATGCCACATCGGTGTCTCTCCTCAACTTGGATGCCAATGAACACACCCCTGAGGTAATCTGTGTCCCTTATTCATTCAAGGAGACTGTGACTGAATACATTTTGAATTTATTTACAATATTGCCATTTCTATTGCAGCACTAGAGGTAAGGAAGAAATATGTAATACACAAAAGTGTAATTGGCCACTTTCTAGGCCAGTAAGTAAAGTGGTAGAGATATGTCACTGTATGTAATGAACTATCGATGTGGATTGAAATATGAATCATATGATCTGTTATTTAAATAGGTGTGAAAAACGCAAATATATGTACATGTGTGTATGTAGGTATTCGGCCCCAAGCCAAACTAACAGTTCCAGTAGTATCCATACACATCTGGTCAATAACCTAAATGAAGCAAAGAGGCATGCAATAAATACTGGTGTAATACAATACATCCAAACAGTCACCCAATTCGACATTTTGAGACATTTTTTTTCCAACTCTCATATACAGTATAGTCTATTTACAGTATATTAATACTTAAGTTGTTCATATTTATGATTGTGGATATGTATAGTCATTTAGATTATCCAACATAAGATTTTTACATATAAAATGCAAGTTAATTACAAATATGATTATATGGGAATGTGCCATTCCTTATATACACTAAAATGTTCCTTTTTTTTATACCCCTAGTTTCATGCATAGTCTGTGTCTTGCTTCCATCACACAGTTGTTTTTTTGAAACTGAGTGGTCAACTTTAAGTTACAACAATGTCACATTGAAGCTGTGACGTTTTCTACTTTTCAGGTGAGTCCTCACACGCGACGTCGGGCCAGAGCCTCCCTGTCTGACATTTCAAGCTTGAGGGAAATCGAGGAGCTGTCAGTCAGGCAGCTGAAGGAAATCCTGGCCAGGAACTTTGTCAACTATTCAGGTTGCTGTGAGAAGTGGGAGCTCGTGGAGCGAGTCAGCAGACTGTATAGAGAAACAGAAGAAAACAGGAAATCTAGTGCGTATTATTACTCATGATTTATTATCCATATTACATGCTCTCCATTAGTTGACTCTAGCAAATTTTGGTAGAGAATGTAATGCGGGGCAAGATGGAAAAATGAATATGTTTGTTTCTTTGTTTTAATAATTGCCTTGTATTTGTTTACAAATGTCCTGGTGATGTAAGACGAGCTCTTCCTCATGATTTTTTCCACGTCATTCTTTGACTCTTCCTCGGTACAGATTTAAACCTGCAAATGACTAACAGCTTGTTTAATCATGGGATTTTCCTCTTGATTTTGTAAACAATGATAGGAAATCGATGGAAAAATATGAGCAGTCAACATAAAAAAACAGACTCAACACATTAATCAAAACCTAATGCTTTAAGACAGGCTTGGATTTTGACAGAGATACTGTATAATGTATCACATTATTAGCAGGGGTAGGGTGGGGTGTCAAGTTTTTCCAGCTAGATGTTATTCAACAGAAAATGTGCAGCCCTGATAGGTGCTTGGATTTATTTTACAGTCTAAGAAATCATCTTGGTGCTGTACAAGTTTACTAAAATTAACCTTTTTTTCTTGCAGTGGAAAATGTGAGCAGTACTGTAACCACAGGTAAGCTTTTCTCATCCATCTGTTTTCTGCTCTGGATACATTATTGGGCTTCTTGCTATAGAAATCCTAATGCCCTTTCTAACATTATTATGACATACAGTTGCTGGCACTAATGAGTTTTAGCCTCTCCACTGAGCAAACCTTAACACTTAATGGCTGATTCAAATGTGTTTGTGATCAAATCTCTCTTACTTTACTCCTCCCACTGTAAAGTGGTGGCCTTTCCCCCTCCTATCTGCAATGGTGCCATTGGAGGTAAGGCTTTGACTTTTGATCCAGCGTTGCCATTATCACCACTTCTGTATTTTGTCTCTCCATCTTAAATGTATTCATATGAATGCATTCTCCCTGCAGATTTTCATTTTCACTGTCATGGGTTTATTTCAGTTAACCATGGGTGTTTCTGTACTCTTCATCCTCTTTATCTCGTCTCTTTATCAAGATCTACATTTCACTGTCATTTATCATGCCTCAGGAACCCTGATCCACCCTGACATGTATCTTTGCTATTCACAGTCTTTATGTGTTCATCCATGGTCATCATAATTGTGCTAGGAACTGCAATATGCTAAGCTGGTAATTAAGTCATCCTACAGCTATCTGCCAGTGATCAACCTTCCACTTGTCACAGAAACATCCTGACACCTGATACTTAATCATGCATAGGCACTTTTGAGGTTTTTCCTGGATGTGACTTCACAAAGATTAGACTCAGTGGAATAAGATGAGGTGATCTGTACATGAAATAGTCTTAATTACAGTGTTGCTAAAAGCAAAACTCAGTGCAGGCAATTTAGACGCACATTTCAATGGCTAGTATGACAGAGTCCCAGTATTAACAAAGTGTATTTGTTTTATAGAAATGTCTGCAATGTATGGCAGAAAAACTGCTAGATTGTGTAACCTTGATCCTTACAGTCTTGGCAAAACATGCATACAGATAAGATGCGCATTATTGATCCCCATAGGGAAATTCTTTTGTCACAGCAGCGAAACAGTTATGGTGTCAATAAAGTATGAATATAAACATAAATAGAGACAATTAGAATTAGAAAAAAAGTTGTGTTTTGAATTGTATGTAAAGATAACAGATCTAGCTAAGAGGATATAAGCAGAGTGGAATTAACCTCATCTGGGTTAAGAACTAATGTAAACTTTGAGTAGCCTATGAACAATTGAATACAAACGCACGCAGGGTATTGAGAGTTTTGATACTCAAGAAAAGACTCATTGATCTAGAAAATAAATTGGATGATATGGTGGCAAGATCAAGATTCTGATGGTGAGCTTGCCAGAGGAAGACTGGGACCATAACAGAGACTGACTAAAAAAGAAAATCATTTTGTTACATTTATATGGATTTAATAAAGCTCTCCCTTTTGTTTTAAGACGGAAGATCTAAAAGTAGCCAAAATTAGAGGACTTGGAGTTAGAGCCAACCATCAGTCTACCGATTGACAATTGGCCATTTAGGAATGTTATATGTTAAGGTACTTAAATGAAAGAAATGGAAAAGAAATACCTCTGGAGTATGCATGACTCAGGTGGTAAGAGCTGTCCTCTTAAAACTGAAAGATCCTGGTTGGATTCCTGAGATTCTCCTGGCCTTTTGAAGTGTTGTTGAGAGTCCCTAACCGTTCCCCCGGTGATGCCCCCATGATGGGTTAAATGCAGTGGTAAAATTTTGCTAATGTTTGCTGCATGTATTACTTAAAACCACAAAATAGGGATAAGGGATTTCTTTCTTTCTTCCTGCACATTAAAATGCAGTAAATAAGGATAGAAATTGATTTGCTGACTGCTAAAGGTAGGTTTCTAATGTTTTGGAAAACAACAGGCATGCCTGAGTTTTACAGCAAAATAAACCAGAGAACCAATCTTAATTGACACATAGACGTAAAGTGACGCATGCACAAAAAAACAGGATAAATTCTTTTTGTAAATAAAATGCTCGTTTGCCAACAATGTACATGCGATCTGCCTTATTTTGTTCTCCAAACCCACATTAAGCATAGTTGGTTAACACAATGTCAGTGTTTATGATATCTGTTAACATGAATATCCAGGTCAAAGGTTTACAATAATTCATGGCAGGGACAGATTAAGAAACAAATGGAGACTTCATGCAGCATCTAAGTTGAAGAGGCAAGCAGAATGTTTCATACCTCGACAGCATGATTAAGAACAGAAACGGAATTTAAACCTTTTTTATTCTATTTATGCTCCTTCGTGTCTCTTTTTATTATGACTAGTACCGCAATGACAACCTGGATTCTGGTTTAAGGCTCGTGCAATAATTATTTCCAGTCCTCCTAATGTGAGCGCTCAATGTGAAGGTGGTGAAGATGTCTTCAGTCAGCTGACTGAAGATCTTAAGGGTGTATTGCAGCGATGTATGTTTCTTCTGTGTCTGACAGTAGTCATGTCAGGAGCTCTTTTCTGCAGCACCTTCATGCATTTCAATGTACAATCAGCGATAACTGGTGCTGGGCATGTAATGATAAAGCGCTGATTAAAACTGAGTAGACTTTAATTTATGATTTGAGATCTCTCATTCAAATTGAAAGGCTCTCACGATAAAGATATTGGCTACTTATCAACGGACCTAAGTGTAGGTTGTACATAACAATCATGGCTTCAGTGTTTGTTGCATAGAGTCCACAGGTTTATCACTGAACAGCTGAGATCTGCTGCCACCTTATCCTCCATTGTATGATAACATATTCTTTGTCATGGTTAAAGGATTTTAAATTTTTCCCTCTTTTTTTTTGAAGCAGATCACAACGAGAAGGGTCCGCTGACGATCCACGACGACAACCTATGTAGAATCTGCATGGACGCAGTGATTGACTGTGTTCTGCTAGAATGCGGTCACATGGTGACTTGCACCAAATGTGGCAAGAGGATGAATGAGTGTCCGATCTGCAGGCAGTATGTAGTAAGGGCTGTGCACGTCTTCAAGTCCTAATGCATCACTGCAACTTCACAGCACTTGGCATCACAGCAGCATTTCCACCTGAGACTGTACTTGAAACAACCATGCAGCTCAAACTATGGAGTCCCTGAAAGCAGTTTCACGGATGTTCAATGTTTGTATGCTCCAAACTTTCATATTATTTGCACATTAATATATTACGAGGACAATGTTTTCCCTAAGAATTTGACTTGCTTTCCAGTATACGACGAAGGACAGTAACTCCCACAATCCCTCAATCCTGACACAAACATATCTGATCTGTGTTTATTTCCAAGCATCTGTTTTTATTTTTCCTAATAACTGTTCAATACAAAGAATGTGTGGCATTGGCCGCGTAAGTCCTGTTAACACAACTCATGACCTTCAAATCTGCCTATAAACTGTAGCCTTTGTTAGCATTTATCTTTTGACAACCGCTCAGAGTGACTACATATCTTTTTAACACCGTGGACAAACACACACTGATCCTTTCCACAGAGAGGAAAAACTGAACTAGGTGCCAAAAAATGGGTGAAACCCTCGTTTCCCTCACCCATCACATCCCTCTACTGTGTCCAGGCAAGTCTGCAACTCATCACCAGAGGTCACTTTGCTCTCACTCTTGCACCACTTCTCACAGTTCACTCCAAACAAAGACTAAGAAATATGGCTGAGTCAGAACATGTATTGCTAATTCTTGGCAAAATGTCTCGTACATTTCAAAAGCCGATCATGTGTAACTTTTTCAAGTTACATTCTAATTATTCGAACTAGCAGATAATGGTCTGCTGTAATTTAGAGATATTGTGGTTGATGAGGAAGAAATGTGTTTAGTGAATGCATTATTAATATTTATTTACTTACAGTACATAACGTCTAAATGATCTTATGAAGTCTGTTATTACAGCAATAGCTAATCTGCTGTCCTGTTTGACGACAAACTGGTGCTAACTCATCTATTCATCTTCCCTATTTTCAGCTGAACAGGGATGTGAAACTGAATGTTTTTACTTGTGTTGTCATTTACTGTTGGGAATGGGATGAAGTGTCTTAAAGCTTTTTATTTAATCATGTAGGAATAATCTATCGAGCTAACTATTCAAAGATATAGCAACAAGTAAACAGACTCCTGTGGTATAGAAAATACATAGATTACTTGTTCATGTACATTTGCATATATTGATCCATATGAGATGTATACATCTATATTTTTCCCAATTCATCTAAATTGTGTAATAACAAATGTTGAACTGTCCCATGGATCGGGTTACCTTATTAATATCAAGTTTGTCTTGTCAAGTGATTTGAAATGTGTTAAATTGGTTTGCTTGAGCTATTTGCCCCTCTTGTAACAGAGCATGATGACACACGGTGAGACACTGGTTACGTTTTACAGCATACAACTTCCATGGCTTTCTTTACTCCCCATCCAGCCTCTTTAGAAATAACCAGCTCTGCTGCATCCACAGAGTCAACAATGCTGCTATTACAATAATGATGTCCCCCTACAATCATAAAGAGAAACAAGGAGGTTGCACTTTTCTTTTAGTGAGGGCATAATTGTAAGATTTGGTCTTTGTATTTGGGACTGTTGATCTTTTTATTTTGGTAAAGATTATAATTAAACTGTTTTTGTATAAGCACACATTAGTGGTGTCCTATCATGGATAAATGATTAGTTATGATTGCAGAATGAGTCAAGGTTCATGGAGGTAGTCAATATTTATTTTTACAACTTATACATTCACTCATTGAACTATGCACACACAATGTTAATGTGACTTTTCCTAGTGTCTATATCTACAGGATCTACTTTGAATATTTTGCCTTAAAGGATATTGAGTATTCAGTTTTTAAAGGATAAACAAGAAATGGTTCTTCCTGTAAATGTGACCCTACTTATATGAGTCATGTTGGGTTGACTCCATGTGCATTGATAAACAAGCTCAAATAACCTACCTAAATTCTTAGATGGTAATTAGTATGAGCTGGGAAAATTGGAAGAAATTGCAGGGAACAGGACATAACTGTCAAATAAATGTAAAAATAAGAACAAATCACTCTTTAATATTAGGTAGTGAATACAGAAGTCGGAGGAGTAATAGCGGGAATGATGACCATTGGCTAATCCACAACACTCAGCAGTGAGCAAACGCTTTGGATTTAGATTGATCTCATGCAAGTAACAGGCCATCAAATACTATTTAAGCCACTTTTTGATCAATTTGGGTTTTCGTGCCTAGTGTACATGGTCCCATGCAGTATTAAGCCTCTTTTGTTCTATTTTGAGCTATTAAGATTTTATTCCATATAACTAACAGGAGTGCGTATAAAAAACAGTAAAAGAATTTGTGAATTTCAAGAATTGTACAAGAAATATGGAAATGAAAGAACTTACAATTGAACATTTAAGACCTGAGAACTATCAGTTTTACACTGATAAGTTTCTGATTATATGATTGATAGTTTGTGCCCAAATCAGTTTATTGCATAATAAATATGCAATTTTGCATGTTTTAACTTGTATTCACTACTGCATGTTTTCACTACTATTGAATGTAAAAGAATTTGACAAGACTCCAATGATGGTACAAATGAAATAATTTTTAATGCACGTTAGCACTTTGTTTTTGGCGATAGCAGATCAATCACAGCACAAGACATCCCAAAATACGCACAACACCAACCGCATGGAGTCATAATTTAAAGATACCAGTTATTTGCAAATGTTATAGTTAAAATGGGGGACTGACTGCATAATAGAAAACCAAAGCCAGCGATGACCAAGATCCTGGTCCAGGCTTAACTGTTAAACCAGATCCTCTGAGCCCTACAATAAGCAACCATTTTGATAAATTTGCAAACATTATTTGACAGACCTCTGTGAGATAACTATATCAATCAAGTACTAGTTGCTAAATACACGAATAAATACAAATTGTTATAACAAAATAATAAATTAATATTCAATTGTTGGCATTAACCCCATCAACCACAACACTGAACTCTTCATAAAAGTGTTAGTGTGACTAAAGACATCTGAAGGTGTAAGAGAGTGCAACATTTGTTATCTCTGTTTCGTCTGGAAATACATTCTGGATACTCACGATGAGGTTAACATAATTTAGTCTGATATTTCTTTCTGTACATTTTCAAAGTTTGATACTGTCGTGTCTTACTGTCTGGTAGGAGACAGCAAAAAGTAAAAGAAACTGAAGAATGGCAGTTCAGTTCACATCCTGTCTGGTATTTAGCTCCTGAGCAGGTGGGAAACACACTGTAAACTCATGAAATGATACTTGTATAAAAATACTTTCCAATATCTAAAGAATGAAAATAAACAACCCAACAGTCATTTACACATTTTTTTTTTATAAAAGTACAATTTAAACACAAGTACATATCATTTCCTTTTTCATTGTCCAGTGAAGTGTTATCCTCTTATATAAGAAGAGCCCATCCTAGACTGCAATGTCAGTTTGTTCATTGTGACACAGATTCAGAGACTTATCACAGGCCCAGTTTGGAAAAAAAAAAAAAAAATCTTTTAAGTGCAAAGAAAGTCTTGATCCATTTGGTCATTTTAGGAACTAGCTTGTCTTCTGCAGCAGTTTGTCCTCTTTCAGTCTGAATGGGACGCTCACAGACATCTCTGCAATGAACCTTTCACAGGCCATCTTGGTCACTTGCTTGCAGAAGCGGAGGTCAATCTGACAGATGCTTCCACAGCGCTTGAAAAAGTTAAGGGAATGGTCTGTCACCCGGTTACAAACTAAAAGGGAACAGACAAAATGCCAATCAAACACAAGCCGAATTTAGAAAAGATCTAGCCAATAACAATATGTAAGAACCCTTGTTTAAGTAAAAGGGGTCTTTTCAAAAAGTCAGAATAATAAATCCTAAAGGCTCTTTTTGTAGTGAAGTGAAATGGATGACTGAGGGATTTCATAGCCTGAGGGGGAAAGCTGCTTTGTGGTTCTGTGTTACTGCTTGCCACAGACAGCTGCAGCTGGACGGATCATTGATGTTCTGGCTGGATTTAAGGGGAACACATTATGTCCCTTTTCCACCTGGTTCCACAAGTTTATGGTTGTGGCATACGTACAAATATTGTTGAGGAATTTCCTAGTTATCAAGAAATTATCCATACATTTGATCTGTTGTGAATTCAGCCGACAAGACATCTTGGCTCCTCCCCCTCCATCTTAAAACCCACTCTGTCTTGATTAGCGAGCTGCGTCCTTCATGCCAGAAATGTCCTAGGATGGGTTTTAGTTTAAGAAGATGGAGGAAGAAGGAAGAAAAAAAAAAAAAAAGCAAAACTCTAGGTGGTGCCTAATACTTGCAACATTACAGAGGATTCAATCCTGAAAGGTTTGTAAAATGGATTCATTCCAGAGCAAAATTGAGTGGGTGGTCTTATTGCACTGCTTGTATATTGGAGGCATAACAGAGACCTGGAGATGCACAAACAAGTACCAAAGTGACATTTCATGACAAAGCCCTTTCATTGCCTACTACAGAATCTGTACATCAATCTGGTCTTAGATATTACACACTCAAGCAGTGTGGTATTTCTTACATCAAATTCAAGTCCAACTCCAGCACCAGAACAGAGACACAAGTGTAGTACAAGAGTCTGGGATTCAGTGTGTGTCAGCCGTATGTGCCAGGGAGGAGCACTGAGCCCTTCTAAGAACTCTGGCCATTATTCGATCTTCACCTTTGACGACTAGACCTTGACTTTAAGTATAGGGTCTACACTAAAATGATACATGTCGAGTCAAACTTTGGTTGTAATGTATAAACAAAGCACTGCGTGAACAGTGGCGTATTAAGAGGGCATTAGAAGACAGCTCTGCCCCAGGACTTTTTTTTTTCTTTTCAACCACAATAGCACCATTCTAACCATGAGTCCCAGAAAATAAAACTGTCATTAAGCCATAATTTATTTTATTTACCCAGCTTGTTCTCCTACCTCCTGTCAACACAAATTAATTTATATTTATAGTTGTATTTATTTATAGAAACGTATTTATTCATAGAAACATGACAGGAATCTTGCGGATGTACTTCTCTATTATTTCCATTGTTGTCTGATTTAAACTTAGCAGGATCCCCAGAACCCAGGATGCGTTGTAGTGCCAAGAGCTTATACATAATTGAAATTTTTAAAGAGAGTTTATGAGATTCGTGAAAAATCCAAACCAAACTTCACTTTGGCATTTGGGACAAAGCATTATTGGATGGTAAATACTTGGGGGGAAATGACTGCTGCAATGTCTGGAATGGTCACATTTATTTTTATAGATATAAGTGAATAAAAATTAACCTTGTAATAGTCAAGAGGACAGGGTTTTGTCATCGTGACAAATAAATTAAAAAGCTGCCATGGGGAATTAATTATTAAAGATCCTGGTCAGGCAGGAAGATGAGCTTCTTGGCTGTAATAAATTATTCATGTTCAGTGCTCAAGATTAATGTGGACAACACGGCTTAAACATATGTGCTTTACAAATAAGGATGTGTAAAACCCCTTATGGCTTCACCTCATTTACAGTTTTGACATTTAAATCTCAAAAATGCCCTGCACACTTATGAATATATTGATTTCCTCAGAAACACAAACGCACACACACACACCCACACATGCACACACACACACATACACAATCTTCCCTCTCTTCAAACAGCTGACAGAGTGAAACAAATTAAACATGTCCTACAAACTGAAAAACAAACAACAAGCATATTGAAATCTTTGTGTGTGTCTCATTCCAGACCAAATGAACCAACAAAGACTTTTCTGATTCTTTTCTTATCTGTAGGGTAACAATAATTTCTCTGCTGCTACAAAAGCACTTGGATGTAGAGGAAAATAAAAACAGCTATGAAGTTAAGGAAAGATCATGACGTGGGTGAAAACATACTTGGTCAAAATTTAAAATACATCCAGAACAAACAAATCTGTTAAAAACAAAAACAAAAACATAATAAGAAGGAAAAAGCGGCCATTGTTCCTTGTACAGACAGAAGGAAAAACGGAATTCCCCGATAAACTCAGAAGCTTCTCAATAGCAGGATCTAATCCACTATAACTTGAAAGTGTTACTGAGTGGTTACGCTGCGGTATTTCGGCTGTTGTCCTCACCTGACAGGTTGATTTCTGTGAGGGAATCTCTGGTCGTGGTCCCGGCTGCTGTCAGCAGGTTGACCGATTGGTCGTTGACATGGTTGCAGTAGCTCAGGTCCAGCCTAGACAACAGAGGCATCTGACGACTAATGAGCCGTAGAGACGTGTCAGTGATGTCAAGTCCGGCCAGCCGCAGATCCTCCACGTTCCTCAACTTGCAGCGGTTATCGAGTTGACCTGTCAAAGAGAAAATATTCATTGTTACTGGAAATATTTGCAAATAAGCACGATTAATATATAAGACAGACCAGAGCTGACCTTGATTCTTACTTGGCACAAAATTAATTTCAAGCTATCACTTGCTCTTGTGAGAAACATCCCAGTGTAAGTGATCCCTCAAAATTAAATCTGTGTGGGGTCTTGGGAATCGGCACGGCACATGGACTTTTTCCCATGTGAAAATTACAGCTCGTTTATCTTTCAGGTTACAAAATTTGACGGGATAACGCCAAATGCCTTGAATCTCAGGTCATTCAATCTAATATCATATGAAAAAAATAAGATCAGGTTTAGTAAGCTGCAACCAGGGATTATTTTCCACAGTTAATTGCATAAACAGAACCTGTTTTGCCTTGCCAAATGTTTTTTCAAATACATAATTTTACAAGGCACTGTGTTAAATGCGGCAAATGTTTCAAATACTGTGGTGAAAGCAAGCAAAGGCATCCATGTGAGAACAAAGTACAAGCTTCAGACTGTTCTGAACACCAAGTTTCCAATGTTTTTTTAAATGATATTAGCTTGTCACGGATGTCTTTATAGAGCCATTGCTCCAGGCAGAGCACGCTCACCACATTAAGGCAGACTGTCTCTTCTGATGAGCTTCCAGAACTTGGCAAATCAGAGAATTGCCTTTTTTTGGGGGGAGGGAGATTGGGAGGGGGGGTTTAAAGGACAGGCTTATTTCAGACAGAAGATAAAGTAAAAACCTAGGAGCGAGGGGACAGTGTAAGATAAATAATTTGTTTTTTGATATTAGGTTTTAATTTTTTTGTAAAGCTACTCTTTTGGAAACTGAAGATAAATATTTGTATTTTGTTAAATTAGTCAAAATAATTTTTTTGCCATCTTATAATCTTTAGCTTTATTAGAGCTGGTCAATAACCTGGTCTATTGTCTGTGGGAGGGGACAGGAGGTCTCTCATCTGTGCATCTTTGAGTCCCTCCACCCACTGGACATCCAGAGTGCGTAGCAGAGGGCAGCTGGAGGTGCAGAGTGCAGAAACCGCTGCCCAGGAGCATCCTGATAACTTCAACACACGCAGACCTGCAAGACAGCAACATATAAAAATACTTGAAACATAATCAATGGAAACAAAAGGACTCTGATTTAATCATGGATGCATGATACCTGGCAGTCTGTTGATTAGCCAGCTTAATTGTTTTTTAGAGATGTTAGTCCAACTGAGGTCCAAGGAAAGAGGCTGTCTGCGAATGATCCCACTTAGCATCAACGGCGTGATTGAGGTGCAGCGGTTCAGATCAATCTTTGTCCAGAGTCGTTTGTCACAGCACCTAGCCATCAAAGACAAACATTGGGATGTTGTTCTTTATTTTAATTTTTAAGTCACACTAGTATTTCACACAAATCTTACTCGATCTTTTTTTATTATGTCACGTTTTTCCTTTACTACACTGGGTGGAACAAGAACACGTATACATCGTATTTTCACTGAAAGCTGTGTATTTACCATCTGTTCCATGTCTTGCAAACTCTCATACAGAAACACAGCTCCTTGTGTGTGAGATAGCGAAAGATCTTCATCCAGACCTCACGCTGAACAATGTGTGTTTTCCCATCTTTCAAAGGCAGTCTGTCTGGTGGCGGGCTTATTGGAGGGGGGCGAATGACATGACGCTCCATTTGCACGCACTTTGGCGGAGAGCGTGGAGGCAATGGCCGATTGGTCGGTGTGCTCCTGTTGAATCCAAGGGGAGTGATCTGACTTGGGTAGAAGTGGCGCAGTTCCCAGGGGGTGCCGTTCATCTCTTTGGTCTTGAGGTGGGGCCTCTGTTCCCCGATCTCACCGCCATTGCGGAACAACCTCTTGGGTTCTTCATTTTCAGACTCCGGCTCCACTTTAAGTGGCTGGCGGTTTTCATTGGCCAGGGTGTCCTCGGTCTTCTGTATTTCCTGATTCAGTGCTTTGCTGAGCTCTCTGTTGGGTAAACGGCGTTTGCGGCGAGTTTTAGGACGGGGACCTTTTTCCTGCGTCTCGCTTCCAGCCTCGCTGCTCGGGCCAGCCTGTGGAGAGCTGCAGTGAGACTGGTCACTGTCAACGACAGGTGTTTTGATGGAAGAATTTAAAAGGTCAATCTTAGAGTCTTTATCATCAACTTCTTCCTCAGCTGCACCCAAATGCATTTTCCTTTCCTGAAAATTACGGAAGTGAGGCTCCCTTCCTTCATCGTCATCCTCCTCATATCCATCTTCATAGTCCTCTTCTGTCTTTATTTGATGTAGAAATTTGGAAAAGTAAGTGTCATCAGACTTTTCCTGCAGTGAAATAAGAGCAAAAAAAAAAGCATGAGAACAACTTACATTATATGGCTTGGTTAAAAGAAAAACTTTTGTCATTCTTAAAAGGGCGGGCACCTTTTTTCTTGCAATGACACCCTCTTCATCATCATCTTCAAAAAGCTTCCTCTTCTTTCTCAGTTTATCCTCAGGTCTGGGCCGTGGCAGGGTGTTGGGGGACAGCAGCGGTGGCTGTCGGTGTAGAGACTCCTCGGGTCTGTATCTTGGGGTCTCCTCCTTGTCGGGCCTCCTTTTGACTGAGGCAGAAAAGTCCCCCTCCTCCTTCAAAGGCTTCTGTTCCCGCAGCAGAGAGCCAGGAAGGTTGGAGGCATATTTGAACCCTGGACCCCTTTTTTGCTTTAATACCAAAGGGGACAAAAATTGCAAGACAACTTTATACCTTTAGCCAATGATGACACAATAACTCATGTGTTCTATAAACTTGCCTTAACTTTAACTTTAAGCCTGGGCTATGTTGGTAACAACATAATACTGTGAAAATGAAATATAATTTCTGTTGAAGTAACCTCGCAACTGTGCACAGTACAAACACACAAAGATCATGTGCAAACTTAGCATTCTCTTACATAATCCTCACACATATTTGTACTCACTTTTCCACTTTTCCCAGCATGGTTGCACTTTGGACATTCCCAACAGTTTGGGAGCTCATCATTCACCACACCTGAGGCATCCCCAATCTGACCAATTAAGATGAGAAAAAGTAGATTAAAATAGGAGCAAAAAGTTTCAAACACTTTATTTTCATAAAACAACACAGGGGAGGCGACAGTTTAGATTATCATTTATTTGGCAAGCCACCAGAGTATAACGTCAACTACATGGCTCATGTGTACTCTTGCCTCATTAATTAAGAATAGCAGAAGTTGAGGGGTCTTGTCCATAAAGCTGGGGATGAAAAGAGATCCCTAATGTTGCTGCAGAGTGTAAGATGACGAGACAGTGCATGTCTGAATACAGTAGCTGGTTTTACAAGCCTGTGCAAGCTAGTTACAGATCGGGTATGTCTGTGTTGTGTTGCTTTCTATTTCATTTTGGCCTTTACTTCATCTGATGACTGTTGCCTTTGTTATTACAGGTAGCATAATTCACTTTTAAGTAAGTGATTTGAATATTGAGACAATCAGGAAAAGGGTTGCACTGAGGTGCCTTCCTCAAGCAATAAACACTCTAGACACAAAGAATTCTGAAGCGAAACATCGAGTAAATTTCAAAATTAAACATGTCAACAGTGATTCAGCATCCAATTTTCTTTGCCAACCCTCGAGTAATCATCTGACTCACTCATATTATGTGAGCTAACATTCCTGGCACACGACTATTACAAGTGAGTCACCAAGAGAATGACTTGATTGAGGCAGAGTAACCAAGTCCGGGCCTATGTACCTTGAGGCAGTTGGGATGGACAATCTCATTGCAGATTGAGCACTCCATAAGCATGAAGTTGAACTTGTCTTCCTCTTCTTCCAACGTGTCTTCCTTCCCAGCTTCTTTACACACCACGCAGACGGCTGTGTGGGGTAGTACGGGCTACATGGGTCAACAGCAAGGAGATATACTATTTAGAAATATATGATCGGTTAATTTTTCCACTGTCACAACAGACAAAATGTATATTACATATGCAATGTGTTATATGTATATACTAAAACAGGAAAGACATTCCCACAACTAGCACAAATGCAAATACACTGTTGACTCACTCCACACAACAGACAAAATGTATATTACATATGCAATGTGTTATATGTATATACGAATACAGGAAAGACATTCCCACAACTAGCACAAATGCGAATACACTGTTGACTCACAGCAATGCACTGTCTCATAATGCAGGACTGCTTCATGCGGCCCGGCCCTCCGAACTTCTTCATGTCCTTGCAAAAGTGACACTCTCCACACTCGGTTCGGAGGCAGGCCTCACATTTTCTGCAGCGTGTTCTCCTGCGCCTGGCTCCAGAGGAGCTGCGATTGGATGGCAACTTAACCGCAGAAGTTGTGCCCATCTTGGGCTTTGGCCGATTGGCTGCCCGCTGCTGTAGGACACAAAGAGCAACAACAAAAAAATATGCAATGAAAGAAAGTTGAGGGAGAAGACACGTTTATCCCCCAAAACAAATAAAAAGTTACATATTACCGTTAAAATATAGAGTACAAGACATAGCATGCAAAGCTATGAATCAATTGTGAATTGTGTATATGATAACAGGATTAATAGCAACATATCAAATGTATGATTTTACCAAAAATTAAATGTACCAAGAAAATTGAGCAAAATATCTGGTTTATTTGTTATTCACTCATGTACAGCTTCCCCCCCCCCCACAAAAAGAAATTCCCTTTATTATGTTACCATCAGTAGTGAATATTAATCAGAAGCAATTCCTGTTATTATGTTGCCATCAGTAGTGAATATTAATCAGATAATGGACATGACATGAAAATGTCTATTTGTTTAAAACAGATCAGCCAAGATGAAAAAACAAAACAAACAAAAAAAACACATGCAAATGTCAAACATTTAATTTCCAAAACAGAGAACACTTTAGGCATGATAGTGACTGCCTATAGATCTTAGACGCAGAATATTTTCTGTGAATGTAAAAATGTAATTCTTAGCCAACTGATTGCATTACATTTATTGCCTTCATTGTACCGTGCATTTCTTTCATTGACTGAAACAATAATTGATACTTTGACATTGGTAGAATGGTAAACAAACCCTTATTAAACAATAAATTATATTTCATCTCAGCACACCACTCTGTTTTCATGTATGTGAATTTCAGCTATTTTTAGTACCTCCCCTGTTGCCATGGAAGGACAGTAAAGCACTATGAAAATACGACAAATCACAGGCCATTACAGTGGCTCCTGTTCTTGCAAGAGATGTTACCTTGGCAACACACTTGCATTGCTGGTGGTAACAGAAAATATTGCAGGAGCTGCATAAAAATAAGCTTATAGAGAAATAGGTTTGACCATGACTATATTTATGAAACCATGTATTATTTAAGACTGACAACTACACGCCGCTAACGTATCCAATTATGAACGTAGCTCCTCCAGCAACACAATTTTCACTGAATTATTTACCAACAATAGTAATTTGTGGACTTCAGTGAGAGGACCGTATGATCAACATAATTACTGTTTACTTCATCACAAACATTTGTTAACTTAGCAAGAGATGACCTCAACATTAGGCGTTGAACTGGTTAAGCAGGTTAGGCATGCGAGTTTTCAAGGTGTTCATGTTGGTGAAATAAGCCACTTTCCTGATGTAAACCTCAAGCTTGGCCAAAAGGCAGCAGGCTAAAGCACTACTCAGCACATTCCATTCTAAAGACAGATTTTTTTTTTCTTTAACGGGTTCTCACATTTAAAAAAATGAGAGTTCTGCCAAGCTTGTGAGGCAGGGAATCTGTTTATTTTAAGGGCAGTACACTTGTATCTTTTACACTGCTTAAGTGAAGGATGTACCTGTGGGTATGGCCAAAGCTATTGACATCATATTGTATTCAATTTCATCTGCAGATGCAGTTTGGGTTTTTTTTATGTCCTTATTTGGTGCTGGTTTGACATAACTGAATTTCTAGCAAAAGCTTGGAACTAAGTGTTCATGCTCAGTATTAAACATAACAAATGCAATAAAATGTGGTAACCTCTCTTGGCAGTAACCTGAACTTCCACTGCCCTTTAAACAGATGATAGTGTCTGAGAAGTGGTTGCATAACAAATATTTGGTCTTGGTCACCGTAGCAGATTTCAGTTGTCTTCACTGCAGCTATGGAGATATTTTGGAAATTTTTAACTGTTTCCTTGAGCCTACGATTTACTGCATGGCCTATAAGTTCAATTGTAAAGCTTAAGCAACACTTACAGAATGTTCATGTTAAGCATTCTATTAACTAAAAAAAAAACCTCACATTTCAGTCAAAGACAGATTGAGTAATTAAGGACGGAGATTTCAATTGCAACTAACACGGCAGATTAAAACAAGCCTCACATGGGGTTAACCATGCTGTAGTATAAACAGTTGGTTGTCAGCTTTCTCAGTCAAATTAGGATCAAATTAAGATTTGGAGCATTTTACTATGAACGATAAGGCCTGTTTTGGAAACGCGAGAGTTGTGAGAGCAGCCCATGACATGAACCCTACTGTTAGTGCACTTCTTATCACACATCGAAACTTTGTTCCTAACTATCTCATGACACAATCCTGTGATCGTAACTTCCAACTCAAGTCGTCTACATTTCTATTTCTGGTGGAAAACAGGGTACGATATGATTACATTAATACACGTGAACTTTCTAAAGAGGTCACTGAACCCCAGAATGAGGAAACCGGTGGTGTACAAGCAACAGAAGGAGAGCCACTTCATTGTTCCCTCATCCCATCCCCCTCCTGAGCCCTTGCCTCAACAACATTTTGCCTAAAGCCTTCTTGACTACATAAGAGTGGTGGGGTAAGATTTAGATAAGTGAAAAAAAAAAAACAACAAAAAAACAAACACAAGGAAGGCATTTTCTAGCAGGAATCACTGGGTGTCAGAGAGCATTATAAAGCTCAGATTTGATCAGTGTTAATATAGATGGCCTTACAACAAATAGTTCTGCTCCAAATTACATCAGTATCTGTGTCATTACGAGACGAAACTTGCGTGTGTGTGTGCGTGTGTGCGTAATGTGTGTGTGTGTGTGTGTGTTTTCTTTCTTCCTTTAACTGGGTCAGTGGACATGATGGTGTCCAAAGGGAACGGGACACAGGAACTTTGTTTTGACCGTGATTGTATATCAATCCACAAACAGTGTGCATCTATATTACGAGCATTTAGCTTTAGCAATTTCTTAATGCACACATTATGAACCATGAGGGAAGCCTTCCTTTCGAGCAGTTTTCTCCTCTCAGTACGTTCGGGTACAGATGAGGAGCGGGTAAACGACTCGGCAGGGAAAATGCTTTCTCACGGTAATAATACACTTCGACAAATACCACATACTGCTAAACACCATAGGACACAAAGGTAAAGGAAATGGTAAATATCTAACCTGCTCGCACTCGGAATCATATTCCTCTTCGTCTCCGCTCAATGACAAGGCCATGGCTCCTCTCTCTCATCGTTTGTGAACAGCAGAGAAAGCTAACATGGCTGAACGAAGACTCCAGCTCAGCTCGTTGCCCCCTCCTTCACATTATACCAAACATGTAGGCAGGGACTAGCTAGGTTCACTGGGTTGCATTTAGGGAACACAGAAAATATCGTAAATATTAGAATCTTGGCGAATACATCCACAACTGCGAATGGTTAAAGGCAGGAAATCCCCCAAAAGCCACCGTGATAGACTGCGTATAGTGCAAAAGATTTTAAACAAAACAGACCGCATAGGATAAACAGAGCAGTGTGAATTTTTGGAAAAACAACAAACAGATGTGGATAGATGAACGCGAGCACTTGTTGTAGTGCTTGTAAACGTGTGCACATTGAATGTCGCATCAATGAAACAGGAAATTAAGATAATCAGGTAACAAAAGAGGGCACACTGTCCCAGATGTCCGTATTTGAATGATTACGTTTTTTTCATGAAACTGTTTTACTGATGTTGCATACGGCTCAAACCAACTTCACACAATCAGGCTTTTGAGGCTGCAGAAAGTGATTATTCACATTTATTCGTTGCTGACATGGGGGGAGGGTACGTTCAACTATTTGCCCAAAATCTACTTTACTGTGCAAAATCGCAAAAAAAGGGAATGGTAGATAAACCAACTACATTCTTCAAGCTCTGATCTATCCCCCGACGTGAAGAGGCCACATTAACCCCGGGTATCTGAAACGGACTGACAGATCCACTGTCAATACATTGTAGAAAAGATTCATCAGATGCTTCTTTTTATGCATTGTGGTTTTCAACAGGTCCGAGAAACACAAGAATATTCGTATCAAATTCGTTCCGCACAGTAATACACAATGTATGATATAACTGATATAACCAAACAGGCAACGATGAGCTCATGGTTTAAAAATGTATTGCTCTGGCGCCACCCTGTGGTGGCAGTTACAACTACCCTCGGTTGTTTTTGAAGATGCCACATGTATGAGGAAATGTTTCTTCAACACAATTTAGTTGAACGGAAAAGTCTCTCCTGAGAACATTTTGGAATTGGTCAAGTTATTTCATGGCATATAATAAAAAGTAATGCATATACTTGTGAGCGCACACATTAACGATGCAAATCCTTGAACCATTCAAAAACTTTTTTTGCATGTTACTTAAAAGTGCACTCACGGAAATAAAAACTGGCCACTTCCTATTTTGCTCACATGCAAACTTGAGCAACATTGGTTTCATGTGGCAATGATATTTCTAAATTCAAACCGTTGTAGCCACAAACACAGCTGTATTTGGTGGCATGACAGCCTAGGTAAATACGTATAAGGAATATTTCTCGGCTCTGCATATATTTGAATTGTTGTTATTGCTTTATTCTTTTCACGTAATAGAAAAGAAGAGAAGGTAGAAATAATAAAAGGTACAGGTAGAAAAAACTTATTCCAGATCTAGTCTTATCTATCTTGGGCTTATTATGCTTTTGAAAATTTTCAGTTTTAATACCATATTGCCTTGTTCAAAACATTAAACACAACATTAGTTTATTGTGACCTCTTGGTTAGGGTGTAGAAACTGCTCAAAATCTATGATTTTTAGATCACAATCCTTGTTTAAAAGTCAAATCACCTTACATTTAATGAGTTATTATCCTGATTTATACATTTGTAGCCTTGTTACAGTCTATCCACAAGTTGTTATGCATGTTGTGTTTAACGTGATTTGCATTTATTTGAGTAGTTTGCTTCATTGTGTTTTCATTGTCAGAATTATATTATGTTGCAATTTCAGAGCATATGACAAAAATACAATTAAGGCTGTCTTGGGTTGCTCAAGAAAAGTTCAAAAATAGTAGTTCAGGATGTGTGATCACATTTGATGCTGGGCTGTTTACCAAACTTGTTCATGTTATCTATTTTGAAAGAAAAAATAGGTCAATCACACGTTTATCTTAGCTGTTCAGCTTGACTACAGGAAGAAGGACAGTGACGGTTTTTTGTTGTTTTGTTTTTTTCCCTAATGTTCATCAGTTCATTATTAGTTGTTAACGAGATCACCGGCATCAGGAGGAACCGAAAAAGGAATTTAATGGTTGAGGAACGTAAAGTCTGAAGTAAAGTTCAGGGACAGCGGAGGACCGAGGAGCTGCACAAGGTCGCCGCGTCTCAGCCTCGGAGGGGCGGGCGGTCGAGTCGCTGGCGCGGGGAGGCTAGCTTACTCTTTGAGCGTTGGATTGTGGGTATCGCGGGTCTCTGACAGTCAGCTGTTGCGGGGAAGTGTTGTCAAAAGTTCGCGAGTCCTCCGTATCTTTCTAATTGTGACTTTTACCGCTTTCTACCTCAGTCTTTGGGAGTTCCTCTGTTTCCAGAATGAGTTTAAGCGAACACTCACTGCAGGCGCTGTCATGGAGAAAACTCTACTTGAGTCGAGCCAAGTTAAAAGCCACTAGCCGAACTTCAGCCCTTCTGTCGGGATTCGCCATGGTGAGTCGCGTTTGGCTTTACCGCTTCCTTTTATGGCTTTTAGTCGAAACAACAACAACCAACTTCTACAATAAAAGCGAAAGTCGTGCTAGAAGTGTGACACAGAGAGTAACCGAGCGAGCAGACTGACAGTGCCGAACTTTAACGACTGACATTTAGTCCAACAACAGAGGGAAAGTAGGTCAGTAAGAGAAGAAGTTAGCCCGGGGAAAACGTCTTCTTGATTTTATCTATGGCCTTGACATTTACGTCGAAAACGACGACACAAGCCGTCATGTTTTAAAAGAAACTCTTATCACGCACAGACACACACAAAAAATAACTTTTGCCCGTCCTTTAATTACTATTTAAATACTCCGCGCAGCAGCACATACCAGAAACCACCTTAGAAGAGTGTCTAAGATACTTCGTGGCACAGTTGCAACCTTTAAAAGCTCGATGTCATGACCTTCTCACGCATTTTTGTAATACTTACAAACAGGTGTACTAGCTATGTGGAATTGCTTAATATTGTTACACCCATATTGAGCAAAAAAGGAGATTTCCATTAACACCTGGTCATCATGTTTGAATGAATAGTTACTGTAGTAACAGTGACACACAAACTAATAATGAATAAAATTAAGTTCTTTGATAGAGATGCACTGCCCTTGTAATGTTATTTTTGACCAAGTGCATCGTTTTCACAAGAGATGGGCAAACAGTCTTTCATTTAATCAGGTAATAACCTCACTCAGCAACCGTTATTAGAATCATTTCTACGTGACGATGGACTACATTCAATACGATTTATTCATCCTTGAGGGGAAATAGGCGTTTGATAAATTATCAGCCTTCAACAGTTCATGTTTCAGGTCTGTGCAAATAAAGACAAGTAAAAAAAAATGGTAAAGATGAATAATAAAAATACTCAATATGGTAATTTTCACCAAAACAATCTCAAGAGAGTGTATTTGTGGATTATCTTTGAATTCAGTTCATGCTGTTAATTTTTCTTAATTTTGATATATATTAAACTACAAAACATTTTTCTTGTTTGATTATTTTTCCACAGGTTGCCATGGTGGAGGTGCAGTTGGAACATGGTAATAAGTATCCTCCAGGGCTGCTGATAGCGTTTAGTGCCTGCACCACTGTCCTGGTTGCAGTGCATCTCTTTGCCCTCATGATCAGCACCTGCATCCTCCCAAATCTGGAGGCCGTCAGCAATGTTCACAACCTAAATTCTGTAAATGAGTCTCCACATGAACGCATGCACCGTCACATTGAACTTGCCTGGGCTTTTTCTACAGTCATTGGCACCCTGCTCTTCCTCACAGAGGTGATGCTCTTATGCTGGGTGAAGTTCTTACCCTTGGACAGTGACACTGCAAACAATGGCACCATAAGTTCTGGTAAAGCTGCAGCTATCGCTTCCACTTGCATCATGGTGCCATTTGGATTGGTTTTCATTGTATTTGCCGTCCACTTTTACCGTACACTCGTTAGTCACAAAACAGACCGGCAGATCCGGGAACTGGAGCAAGTCATTCGACTACAGAACCAGTTGGACCATAGAGCCGAGAATGATGAGTTGAAGGCTGCTGGTCCGTTTCCTTGACTGTAACCAGTATATATGAACATGCTGTGCTTTAATTATTGAACAGTACTGTACTGCTCTCCAATTACTGTACATCCACTGGGTGTTTTTTGATTTAGTCTTTTTTGGCAGAAAGCATGAGCATGTTCTTCTATTCACCATGAAGTAAGAAACAATTCCACTTTTAAATTGTGTCCCTGTTGCCACATTCTCAAAATTGGTTTCATAGCAACTGCTATACTGTATATTTAGGGCTACACCATAAATGCGCAAAGTTGTGCATGTTGAAACGATGCAGATGAACGAAGTATTTTCTTTTCATATATTTTACAAAATGCAAATGTATAAACATAAGTGAAAAACAGGCTGCCACTTTAAGCTGAAGTGAAAAAGCAAATGCTTTGTTGGTCATACTACCAATGTACCTGAAAAGAATAATTCTAGAGAGTATTTATTTGTTTTAAGAAGCAATTAGACGCCGATGTGTTGATCATCATTAACATAAGCGGAGGCGAGTAGATTCATGTTCAACATCTCTGCTCTTACTATCACTGGTTTTAGGACATTATACTGAAGGAATGAGACTACTGAAAAAAGTCCTGATAGGAGTGCAGCTGTGTTTGACTTATCCCAGTCATAAGTTGTGGACTGTAATTCCAGGCCAAGCCACCAGGAAGAGCTCAGGAATTTAATGCAGTTTCACATAATGTCCAGACTACACAATTACATAACATATAATGTAATGCACACTTGCCCAGAAGCACGCATCAGAAATAACTCATTTAAGTGTCATCGATCTTGGTTTTTTTAATCTTACAATTCTAGAAACAACATCTGAGAGATTTTGCAATACAGTGAGGTTTAAAAATGATTCCCTTATTTCACTGAGTTGCGGGCCAGAGTAAATGGTTTGTAGACTTAGCTTGTGGGAGTCAGTACAGACTTCAAATATTTTCATACACTTTTTGACTCCATGTGCCTTCGAGTTAATTTCATTGGAATGATTACTCATCATTACAGCTGTGGAATCTGCAGAGCTTTTGCACTACAGTGACTCATTGTGGTCTCTTAAAGGAACAAAGTAGTCTTGCAAAACAGACAGTCTAAATGAAATTACACATTTTACAACCAAAGACCATTTTATGCAAAATAGTAAGACGTTGTAAAGAAAATACCTGTTTTTCTAACACAAACCTTACTCAGTATTTTTTTTCTTTGGGTTTTTTTACATTTTCTTTTGTATTTGTTGCTTTCCAACTATTTTAATTCCTAGTTTACAGAATATCTCCACCTTTTGCATAGTCTTGAGCTCATCGATTAACTCCGTAAGACATGTACACAGTAGCTCTCTCGTATAATGACAACCTAAAGCCCTCGAGACATATAGAATCGGAGCAATGTATTGTGTGTGTGATTCAGAAAGAAAACTAGAAATGCATCTTTAAACCTAGTCAGGGAACTATTCAACCATATAGTCTGAAACAGAACATACCTTCTCAAAGGTTTCTGAGAGAAGATTGATGGTGAAATGTGTAAGTATTCCATATATATTGTCGAAATGTTTGTGATGAAAAAGATTTCATTTTACATATGTTGGCTGCACTGTAATATATAACTGGTATTTTTAGAATATATATACGTTTTTCAAAATGTAAAATTATTTGTATTTCCACTTTTTAGAGTTCATAGTTTACAGCTTCTGCATGTTCACATAGTTTGTTTCAGATTAAACTTGGCATATATAGCATATTATTTTTATTCCTGAATTATTGTTTAAAGGTTTAAATGTGGTTTGACTACATATTTTGTGTCAATATAAAATCTCTTCAAGCTCAAATCATGTGTACACAATAGGCGTGTTTGTGTGAGCATTCAAAATATGAATCTTTTCAACCATTTTCGTTACGTGTGCCCTCTTTAGAAAATAGAATTGCTCCTTTTGCTAACGTTTACGGTAGATCTGAATGTATGTTATCTATTTTAATGAATTCGGAACTGCTCCCCCCCCCCCCCCCCCCCAGGTATTTCAGGTAACTGTAGCTAATTAGCCATTAGCAAACATGACAAGGTACAGAGCCGTATCAGTCCAGCATTGTCCAGAACGGCAATGTTTCATTTTGGTTTTTCTGGATTAGCCCTGTTTTATTACAAGATTATGGACACATAAAAAGAAAACCTATTTTGTTGATATTTTTTTCTTATGGTGAATACTTTGCTACCGAGTGAATTGTCTGAGAAAAAAAGTTGAATAAGTTAGATAGATACTTTTGCCCTAGCCTCTGGAAAGTGAAAGGCCCTCTGATATAATAAAACTGTTCGGATGTAATAAAACTGTTCATTTTATTCATGAATGTCAATTGCTTTGAAATAATGTATTCAACCTATGTTATTGCAATAATTACTGTAATGTTGTGTTATGTTACAAGTCTACAACACTGAGACTATGGATAAGTGAAGGATCTATGTTACCGAGCGATTCGGTCATGCAGAAAGTGAATTTTGAACACTTCATTTTATATCCATCATACTCAGTCTTGGAGAACCGGTTTTAGGACATCCCAGGTTAGCAGGATCGCCTCTGCAATAAAAGTTGTCTTGTAAAATTGAACAAACTCTTGACATCTATAAATAAATTATGCCTTAAAATAGATTGGATTGCTTCATTTGATCAAGGTAACAGGGTTAAAGGCATTTTACAACAAATACTTGTCATTGGGTGTACTAATTTGATTTAGACATTAATAATTTTCTATAGCCGCCGTCCTTTTCTCAGGAACAGCACAGAAGTATTCATAACCCAATGAAATATAATTTGCACATGTTTCAGGAATGTTAAAGAGATTCTGAATAGTTTCAACTGATTTTTCGAGGCCAAGCCACCAAAGTAAAATATATATATATTTTTAATACTTTTGAAACCTTTTAATACCTTTAATACCTTTAGTACATAGGTTTCGGTCATAATTATATGTGAATAAATACGTATTAACATTGATGACGAACGTATTCATTAAAATGTCGGCTTATCTTACCTGCGCATGCGCCAGTGTACAAGCAGCCTCTCAGACGCACTTGCTTTCTTTCCACTAATTTTTTACATTTCTTTTCTTTCTATAAGTCTGTGTTGGTACTTACATTACCCTTACCCTTTCATCATGCTGGTTGACAGAGTTTTCATCTTTGTAAAAAAAAAAAAATTTTTCGCTGTCAGGAAACATTTCTTAAACACACTTTCCTCCGGGATCAATAATGTATTTCTGGTTGTTAATATTGCGCACAAAGCCTGCTTTTAAGTATATGCGACAAGTACACAAGTCTTCTTGAATAGAATAATAGAGATCACAATGACTCTTCTCCATGGGGAACCACATCCAATAAAACACTAATTGGGTGCGTAAATTGCACTACATACCTCACCCGTTGGTCAATCACACCCGAGAGGCCGTCACGATTTTAGACGATTTCAACACCAAACAAGATAATAGTTTTCTCCACAACACCTAGATTATTTATTTTTCCGTGTGATTTTTTTTTTTACTATATAAATCCGGTTATAGCAGCGACCTGCTCACTCATCGCCTTCTACCTGTGGTGTTCTTCCGCCTCGCTCTTCCCATTGGCGGATGGATTCGTGAAACAACGAAAAATACACCGTCAATAACAGCGGCTGTTCCACAATGCTTGCCCCCCAAAGGATACAACTTTGGGACAGGTAAGAAAGATAAACACTTTAAGTTTGTCTATTGTAGGTTTACTTTCCCCAACAGTTTTATTCTACTACCTGTAACTCGTTTGGAAGGACGTCGTTACAGGTGATGCTTTATGCATCACCTGTTGGGGCGTGTTACCTTCTGGGGAGTACTAGCTAGCTGCCCGTTTGACAACGATAAATAACAGCATGCTATATTTTGTCTTATTTGGAGGGTTTGACGAATGTCAAATGGAAAGCGTTAAACAAAGTACTGGGAGAGAAACAGCACCGCAGGACTGGAGAAGTTGCAAGTTGATTATTGATCCCGCATTGACCAAAGGCCTGTATAAGGTCTACCGCTATGATGGACAATATTTCAACATGCCTGTAAGAATACATCAAGTCGTCATCTCATATAGTCTATTAACGCTTGCTTAATAGCAAAAAAAATAAAATAAAATAAAATAAAATAAAGACGAACCCGTGGTTTCACAAGATGACTGGTGATGTTTATCTCCCCAGGTTGACGACTTGTGTTTGTTTCCCGTGGACACAGTCAGAGATCCTCGCATCTGCCGTCTGTGGAGCAAATTTAAAACGGTCGACCTGTTAGTTCCGAAGTTTAAGGTAATCCTTTTTTTAAGGGAACCGATTTTTCTAAACCAAAATGCAGCATGATGACCACAGGACCGTTAGTTCTCGGCCTTTTTTTTTGGTTGACGGTACAAACATTGAGTAGTAGACGACTGGCGTGCAGTCTGAACATGCAAGGAGGGAGAAGCAGGTGACTCAGGAAGAGGCAGGATTAGAACCAAGAGAAAGATTTGAAAATCTCACATCACAGAGACCAAGGATTGAAAAGTGAGTGTACCGAAACACAATGCGGCAGCTAGGTTAGTCTCATATTCGTGTCTATATACAGGTCTTGATTGCTAAAATCAAGTTGTGGTTAGTGAGATCAGGTGAGAGCAGCTGTGTGGAGTGAGTGAGGGGCGATAGAGCAGTGGTAAAAGTAGAAACCTGTTCATAGAATCTGTAGACCGGGGCAAATCTTATTGTTCTTACGCCATAATAACATGAATAATACTATCAATGATTAGAACGACAAAAGCTTTTGACTACATGTGTCATTTCAGGTTGATGAGTGTTATGTTGGTCGTATCCCTCCTAAAGAACTAACATTTGCCAGGTTGAATGACAATATAAACAAGACTTTTTTGACTAAAATGTGTGAAAAATATGGGAACGTGGAAGAGGTGGAGGTCTTCTTTAATCCGAAAAACAAGAAGCATTTAGGAATCGCAAAAGTTGTGCTCGACACAGTGGCAGCTGCAAAAGATGCTGTTAAACACCTCAATCGGACCTCGGTGATGGGGAACATTATCCATGTGGAAATTGATCCGAAAGGTAAAGTGCACTATACGTGAATACTTTTGTGAAATTCTGAATTTTAATCTTTTATGTTAAACCACTGGACTATTGATTTCTTTATTAATTAACTGGCTGTGTATCTGTCTTCAGGTGAAAATAGGGTGCTGTATCTCCAGCTCCTCTTAAGTGGCCTCTACAGTCCTTTAACATTGCCGGTTGACAGCTCTGAGCAAAGTCTCCAAAGTCTATTTGACAATTTGCTGGTAATTTGTAGTGTTTTTTCTTTGTTTTTTCATGTAATTTTCAAATATCACTACAACAGCTTGATCAACAGCTGGTTGACATTCCTGTTATTCAAGCGCAATTTACTCACATTCGTGGTTGATAAGAAATACAATCTGATCTGCTGTTGGAGGTGAAAAGCTGTTGGTAATTGGTAATTTGATGAGTTTTTGAAAAGTTTTATTTCTTAGACACCTTAAAACTTTGAGACTATTGATTGCCTTGGTATTTTAATTTTGTGAAGTTGAATTTAAATTTTGGGATTATGTCATTGGTGACTTCCAGTGTTGTAGATACATTGTCATGCAGAAATGACAGCTTTAAGTTGTGTCTGTATCCTACTAGTTGCTATACATTTATTGTAGATGATTTCACAACACATTTAAACGAGAATACATTGGCACAAACATTAATGTTCAAAAACTCACTGAGCTTTAGATGTTTCAACTGTTTTATCCTTTCATTATAGTGCAGCGTTTCCACACGACAACAGGACCGTGCCACCAGCCCCACCAGCATCACGACAGCCCCCACTCTTGACACAACCCACTCCAGTGTTTGTCAGGATACACCTTACAGCTTTGGTCTTACCCCAAATTCTCTGGATACCCCCTATACTCCTTGCCCATCTGCCACGCCTCTCTCTCAGGACTCTTGCTATTCCAGTCTGCAGGGTACTCCGGTCCTCCAGGGGGAGCCCACATATTATAAAGTTAATAAACCCAAGAGACGAGAGTTGTGCCTTCGTAAATTTACAAGGTATCACAAAGCATCTGGCGATTTTTCAGACATCAGCTTGATTTTTAAGCACTATCGGCCACCACAATCATTTCCTGTCTTTATCCCAACTAGGAGCCACCAGGTTGCACTTTGGGAGAGGAATGGCACGGACCATAACATTCCAGAACGTTTAAGTTATCTCGGCTCCGCTCAAAGAGCACCAAAAAATGTTGTCACTGCTACCTCAAAGAACTGCAAAGATGACGAGCAAACACCTGATAACAGCGCAGGCATATCTGACTTACCTCAATCAGTTGGTAACTGGTCCTCAAGAAGTCCACAACAAGAAGAACAGAGCTTGGACTCTCGCATTGAAAGCTTATTGGTAAACAAACAACAAACTGACACCTTGACTTTTAACGGAACTGTGGGCGCAGATGAAAACTCAAAGGACAGCCCTGCCTCGCCATGCTCACCTTATAAGTCCTCTTTCCCGGATGGCCCTTCTGTTCTACATCAGGTAACTGCCAGGCCAGCTTTCTTGCTTGAAAATGAGGAGAATGAAACTGCACAAGCTATTTCCTTTCTAACAAGAGACTCAAAATCTCCCGCTCAGTTTGCTTTGACACAATCTGAAAGACAGTGGAATGCAAATATTAGTGATGCGTAAGGGCTTCGGTCATTAATGTGCACTAAGGTAATGGCTCTCTGTAATGTAATGGGTGATGGAAGTTGCAATTGATATGCACATACATACAGAGTGCTTCTGTCTGTTAGTCATCAGTGCAATACTGACACTGGTTTTCTGTCCTACTCAGGAACTTGATGTATCAAATGAAGATGAGGAATATGAGAAAAGATGCTCCAATGCTTTGAAATCCTCACCAGATACTTGTCTCCCTCAGCCTTCCCCTTTGAATAGTTGCAGTTCTCAACACAGAAGCTCTAAAGTGCACCCCATTCCTGGACACTCCCATCCACCAGTAACACAGTTTCCTTTTCCCATTCTCTCCTTTCCACCCGTCCCACCCCGCCTTCCCAATGGCACCATTCCTATTCCACCTCCAGGGTGGATACCACCTTCGAGCAATCATAATGCCGTCACCAAGCCTCTCCCGTATTTTCCGCCTCCCCCGTCTATTCCACCACCTCCTGCATTTCTGGGACCCCCAAATCTGTTGAGGACCCTGCCCTGTCTGCCAGTACCTGCCCACGTATACACTTTATCCTTGCAACCTCCGGGACCCTTAGGTAAAGCGAGTGATCCAAATTTTGGTAATGCACCACTTCCGTGCTCTGCACCAACCCCATCTGCTCCATCTCTCCCAAGAGTCAGACCTTTAGTGCCACCACCAAACTACCCACTTTTGAGTAGAAACCCTCATGAACTCACAGTTGAAAAAGTTTTAAACATATTGTCATCTGAATTGAAGTCAGTGATAAAGAAGGACATTACACGCAGACTGATTGAAGGGGTGGCATTCAAAGCCATAGAAGACTGGTGGGACCTTCAAGAAAAAAAAGCAAAGGTATACCTTTCCATCCTTTCCTGACTAAGTAAACTTGTCCCCCTCTCTCTCTCTACACTTAATACATATACAGTAAATGTACACATTTTTAGATACCCTGTCCTTTTGGGGGTTCCCCACATGACATTGGAATGCATATGCATTCTTTCTGTCATCTTGAAAGCAGTGGGCTCATTGTTGTTTTATCCACAAGAGTCTAGTGTCATCAGGGAGAATTGGAGAGATGAACAAGAAGAATACAGTGATAAATACTCAAAAATACTTCAATGCCCAGGGCAAGAAACCTCAACTCCCCTCCTTCAAGGTAAACTATATGAGCCCCCTATTTATTCTTTAATTTGACTTCTGAGTCAAGGATGCTATACATTTACTCCCTGTAATGCAGGTAAAAAGAAAAAGAGCCACTGACCCTGCTACTTCAGAAGCCAAAGAAAATGAGCGTTCTGGTTGGTGCTTCGAATGCAGCTTACCCTTTACCTTCCCTTTTCCCAATTTTTTGACTCTACTACACTTATTGTAACCTTCAGTTTTGTACGTCTTCATCTGTACTCTCTTTTTTCTGTGTTGTTGAAGAAGTGAGGCAGGGGGGTGACAAAGTGAGACCTACATTTGAGAAACGAAAACACAGGCATGGCAGACCACATGAGCTTGACAGTGATGATGACAATGATGATTGTGATGAATCAAATAGAGCATCTAGTACCCATAAAGAAGAAAAACAAGAAATTCTACCGCAGAATGTGGAGCCAATTCTGACAGCTCTTCAAACTTCGGTATATACAAATGTAAATTACTGAGAATCTTCAGTCAAGTGCAACTTTGATTTTCATCTATAAATACATGGATTCAAATATAATAAATATTCAAGTCAATTCAATTTACATGCAATCTCTTTAGCACATTTCGTTTGAAGCAAAACGTTATACTGCATACAACACAATATTGGCACAGTAGGAGAGCCTTGATGGTGCAAGTGCAGAAAAAAATTAACAAACAGTGCTGCCGTACAAGAATGAGTACAAATCATAAGAAACGCAAAGTTTATAGCTATAAAGACTTCTATTTGAGACTTCGTAACTTTGCCACTTCTTGACTTAGTGTAACATGGACAGTCTAATCAACCGTGTTGAGGAAGAAAATGAAATGGATAAACATTTAGAAGACGAAGATCCTGCCACCTCGACTACTTCTGGAGACGAGAATGACTCAGACACTGGTATGTTTAAAGTATTACCGTACATGCACTAAGAAAGGATTGGACATGAACAACTAGCCTTAAATGATACTTTTTTTTTTTCATGATAGAGAGGTTTTCAGGGAGTTGTTCCTTTGAGGAACCCGACTATTCATCCTACCTTGACTCATCTGACTCATTTTCCTCTGAGAGCTTTGAAAGCTCATCCCACTCTGACCTCAGCTCTAAAGATGAAGACGTCGACGGGAACTCTAATGACGACCAAGGTGCTGAGTGTTTAGTAATATCTTCAGATGATGAGTCTGTCATGCTTGAACCCCCTGTCACACCCTCAACACCCCTCACCCCTGGAGCTCACCTCGAGCTTGACCTTCAAGACTGCCAAGACTACATGTTAAATAGGAGAGAACCTTATGGGAACCAATGCATAAATCAACAAGACTTCGACATAATGATGGAGCTCCAGACCATCGCATCTCAGGACTCGCGGCCTCTATACACCATTGAATTTCCAGGTCACTATGCACAGCATGCTTTTTTTCATATATGGATGTTTATTATTTAACAACAATAAACAACCATGAAATAAACATTTCAAAAACAATCTGTTACAGAAGAATTTGAAGTAGCGATGGGGACTCATCACTGGAGGATTGAGCGGCTCCAAAACATTGAAAACCTGAGGCCTTTAACTCCCACTGGCTATGTGGTTGATAGCGATCCTGACCCGCTAAGAAGTAAACCACCATCTCCAGCTTCGGAGGAGGTAGAACCACCGCAAACCCCTGGCAATGGTATAGCAGTGGAACTGGGAAGTGAAGACTCTGCAGATGAACTATTCTCCGTCTCCTCAAGAAGTAGTGAGTGCCTTTGTAATCCTGCTGTACCTCAGTGCTCCATGCTTTGTCAAGATATGCCCAAAACACCTGGTAGAGATGAGACAATTTCAGTGACGCAGCACAGTGTTGGCAGGGAGAGTAACATTGAAATGCACATGCCAATTAGCAGCCTGCTGGATATTTCATCATTGCCCAGCAATCCATATATCATGGCTCCCAAGACTCCAGGGAGAGACATAATACTCCCACACAGAGCCGTACTCCACAGGAGAAAGACACAAATAGGGAACACCTCACAACCCCATTCATGTGAGGAATTCCTCAGAGCCCCCTCTCCATGTGAACAGTCTGAATCATCCCCTGAACTAACGGGTGGAGAAGGAATGTGGATCTGCTCCTGTATGAAAGCAAAGCCTTTGAAAGGGCTAGAGAACATGCCAGGTCTTCTTCGAAAAGAGAAATATGGAGACACGAAAAAGTATTTATTCAGACGTAAACAATGGAAGACACTAAAGAGAAAATGGAGAGGCCATCAGCAGCTGAAATTACTAAAAACGTCTGCAAGGTCACAATTCACTCACAATCATCAACACTGGAGGCGCTCAGCCTGTGAGGAGAGAAAGATCCTTCACAGTGTCTGGAGGGAGGGCCTGGATGAAGAGGATGCAGGATTGCTGCTGTTCACATATGAAAGGCTGCAAGAGCAGAATGGTGGTGTTGGCTGGTTGAGTGATACCCGCTGGATACCCCACCCTCATATCCTTTATAAATCACAAAGATTTGTATTATCAATTTTACCAATTGGATTCAGTCGTTGTGCTGGTAGTCCCAATTAGTGTTTTATTTTTCATATATTCTAAACAACATTGTTACATAATCTATTTATTTCTCATCGGGGTTGATCTTAAAATGTGCCCAATTTAACTCATTAAATCCCATAGTAGAATGAGGATAAACCAGCAAAAACAAGTGTAAAGCAGACAAAATATGAAGTAAACACAAACATTAAAATTATCATAATACTAATAATAATATCATATATTTTTTGATCTGATTAAGAAATCTCATGTAGACAAGAAAATCTTGATTCCTGCATCTAGATATATTCGGCGAAAACATACATCAAAAGTTAGGTATATTGTAGTTTTGCATTCCTGTCTTGTGGCTTGGGAGGAAAAGCAGTAAGTAAACATGTGATGTGCTGTAAAACTTTGTTAACAGCATGTGCGGGTTGGTGTTTGATATCTTTAACCACTGCTCACCTTCTACGTTCATCGCAGAAAAGAATGTAGTACAAAGACCACGGCAACAGAACCACAAGACTGGCTCAGCCCGAAGTGAAGGATTTTATAAGATTAGTAGGAAGGATAAAATGAATTTCTTTAACACAAAGTTGGCAACTGTGCCTGCGTCTACAAGTTGTCAGGTATTAAAGGGACGAAGCTACATTCATATCACGACGAAGATGATGTGTCTCGAGGCTTAACATGTCTATGTATTGTGTTGAAGCAGGGAACATGCATTCCTGTGCAGCCAGCCTCACTACGGGCTGGAACTGATTTCAGGTGTGAACAGCGTCGACTGTTGTCTTCCTTTAGCTGTGATAGTGACCTTGTCAAGTTCAATCAGCTAAAGGTTGGTGATCTTATGTACATTCATCAAACTGGAACCCAAAAACACACTAGGCACTTCATTATATCGAATGTCTTTTCATATGATTTACCTGTGACCCATCAGAATTACACATTCAAAGACACATCACTGCAGTTTTTGTCAGATATTTTTTTCTCATTTAAGTCATTTTTTCTGGCCAACATTATAGACAAATGAAAGGAACTAATTTCACGTTGATTAACAGTTTCGCTTATTTAGTTTATGTCTGTATTTCTTTAGGAGACAGTTTGCAGTAAAATTTTAAGTTTACTACATCAACATAGTCAACTGGATGTAACTAAAACACAAATTTCAGTTCTATTACATTCAATTTTATTTGTAATGAGACAAATTTTATGGAATAGGTGGATAAGGCTCTTAATGAACTTAAAAACCACACTTTCCTTGTGACCAGAGCAAGTTTCTCAGCTTTAACTTAATTAAGATAAAACCTACAGCATTGCAAAATGTATCTTAAATGCTGTTGTGTAGTAATAGTCTTTATATTTTGATTTATCAGTTTAGAAGGAAGAGAATTACTTTCAGCCGGAGCCATATCCACGAGTGGGGCCTGTTTGCCTTGGAACCAATTGCAGCAGATGAGTTGGTGATTGAATATGTGGGCCAAATTATCAGACAGGTGAGACGAAATCAAATATAAGCAACTCATAATGAATTTATAATGTCCTCAAATTAATATGTTTTCTGTAAACTGGACAAATCTTGGTACTAAGCGTGAGTGTGATTAATCGCAACACCGTGATGAAGGGAGTTACTTTACCTCCTTCCTCTTAGGTCATTGCTGACATGAGGGAACAGAGGTATGAGGAGGAGGGTATCGGGAACAGCTACTTGTTCCGGGTCGATCAGGACACCATCATTGATGCTACTAAATGTGGGAATTTAGCCCGGTTTATAAACCATAGCTGCAATGTAAGTAAGAACCCTTTCTTATGTTTCCTCTCTAAAGGGACATGAGTGGTTTCAGGAGAGTTGCAGCCAACATGGCTCCTCTTGTGAGAAAAGTAGACAAATGTCCCTTTGTTTTTGGCATTAGAGAGCAAGAAACTCAATCTCATGCTAGTTGGCTGTGCACAATAGCCTATGGTAACAGTCAGCAATTTCCACCAAAAGTAATAGAACACACATTTCAGTAGCTCTTAATCACTTGTGTTGTTACTTGTGTCCTGAACATGCTATAAAATGATAATTTGATTTTGTTATTAAACACTGAAAAGACAGAGGCAAGTAATCTGGCCTCTCATTAAGAGTAGAAAGCAAATGGCCAACTTTTTAAAACCGTTTACAAAAAATATCTTGGTTAAAAAGTGCGAAAACAAATTTAATTTATAAACATATTAAACACATATCTACTGTCTTACAGCCCAATTGCTATGCAAAGATTGTTACTGTGGAGTCCCAAAAGAAGATAGTGATCTACTCGCGGCAGCCAATAAGCATCAATGAAGAAATCACGTACGACTACAAGTTCCCCATTGAAGAAACAAAGATTCCTTGTTTGTGTGGAGCAGAAACCTGTCGGGGATCCTTGAACTAATTGCTATTGGAGTGTGATGCTTTTACCTTTTTTGAGAGCCTTCGGATCCTTGGGTTGTGGCAATTACAGACAGTGAATATGTTCGAGAAAGAGACAATTTTAACAAAAGTGAAGCACAATAACTTGGAGGTAGTAGGGCTCAAATATGGTGTGCTGTGTGGGGAAAGGCGATGCTTCTTGGTGAATAGTGATATTTTTAAAAAGGCCAAGAATTCCTGTAAATGTATGATAGAATGATGGTGAGGACTGGTTGTGTAAGCCAGTCTTAATTCCAATCACATAAAAAGACAGTGCTTGGGTTCCCCCGATGCCCTTATAATCCCTTGGATTTAAATTAATCTTGGTGTTAAACAGAGGACCAGCTTCTCATTCAGTCAAAACACAGACAGACTGTTTAAAAAAGCGAGATGTCTTGAAAAATTATGTATATTACAATAAATGTGTCAGAAATGTGTCAGAAATATCAGAAAATGCCCTGAAATTGAAGACAAATGGCTTATAAATCACTCTGAAAATGACCAAATGGTAAGCTAAAAATAAGCTAACTAAAAAATGCCTGAAATTAGAAAACGATTTTTTAAAGATGAGCAGAAATGCGGTGGCTTTCTTCTAATATGCAAGACTGTGATTGAAAAGTATGGGAGGAAAACGCGAGAGTCCGTCATCTCAACTGGATCTGATGTGAAAAAGTACTTGCAAATTACACTGGAAAGTTTGTGAACCTTGCACGCTGGGTTCCCAAACATATGGCTGAAACATATGGCAATAATTCATCACTTCACACATGTTGAAGAGATAGGCATTTATAAAATTTACAATGCTTCTCAAAATGCTTTTGTCACAGTTACATGTTACCAACCTTATTGCGTAAATTCCAACTAACAGTAAATGTTTTTATTAAAGCCTTTATTGATAAATTGTTATTGTAAGATAACAAAATGAAACTTGGACAGATTATAATGCAATAATTTTGTGCTTGATACAATGTTATAGTGTAATAAACCATGCAAATAGACATCCTCACCAGGAAGTATGGTAAATTGACTTCATTGAGACTCCTTACATCATTAAAGTTATTTTAACACTCGGATCACATGCTCTTTGACACTGCATTCGGTGTCAGGACGGTCAGATTCCCTCTTGCATGTTGATCTGCTTCAATGGCTTCAAACAGAGACTTGAAGTTTCCTGCACCAAATCCCTGCAGATGAAATGTTTCATTTACAGATGAATGGATACCTGAGCACAAACTTTACATTGGATAATTTTCAAAGGATTCTCTTTCTGTTAAAAAGAAGTGCCTTCATCCAGTGATGCCCTCACCTGGTGGTTATGTCTTTGAATAACCTCCAAGAACACAGTTGGGCGATCTTGAACTGGCTTCGTAAAGATCTGGAGTAAATAACCGTTTTCATCATAATCCACCAGGATCTTCAGCTCCTGCATGGATTGGTAAGAAGACAAAAAAATATTTGACATTTGTAAGGATAACAGCCTGGCCTATAGTTACTATTTTGTTCTTAAACACGAAAAAAAATTCTTCCAGCTTGTGGCTGTTGTTCAGACCTGCAGGACATTCAGGTCCTCTGAGATTTTGACCTTTGAGTGCTTCAGGTTTTCCCTCAACTGGTCATAGTAGATGTCTGGCACAGACATGAACTCCATCCCGCGCTCCTTTAGATTACGGATCTGCAAAAGTGTCAATTCTTTTTGAGCAACCGTTGCTGGAAACTGTTAATCCAGATACTGTTTCTTTAAGACTTACTGCAGTAATAATATCTGATGTATTCATAGCGATGTGCTGCACTCCTGGCCCTCCATAGTACTCCACATACTCCTATGAGTGTGTATAGAGATATTGCTGACACGTAAGCACTACAAATAGAAAATGCATTTTCATGTGTGTATATTTTTGTTACTGAAAGAATGGTGCGATCCGTGAACAGAAAATACCTGGATCTGAGACTTTCTCTTCCCCATGGCAGGCTCATTGATGGGCATCTTCACGGTCTCCTCATAGTTTGCCACCACAATGGAGCGCAGTGCACTGAACTCCGTCTGCAGCTGCTTGTCATCCACTGACCAAAACCGGTGAAACAGAAGATTTTTCTGGTACCTTTAGGGTCACAAGCCAGAGATGAAAATGCACATTGTTTTGCGTTTTTAAGTGTTAGTGACATAATGATTCTAATGTATGTCTTTTTCAATTGAGTTGTATTTAATAGGAGACAAAGAAAGAAAACATTTTTTTGGAAAACCAATTAAAAGCAACATTGCAACACATCTTACTAGATTCACAATATCAGGAATTGTGAAATGCTACAGGGTCTGGACTCGAAATTTGAGTTCCAAAGACTCCCAACTGCCTCTATACTTGATCCTCTTACATATATGACACACTAAACTGTTAGACTTAAAACACCAAATTCATTAAAAGGAACAAGGAGAGATAATTTCCTGATGCTGATAACGATCATGGAAAAATATGCTTTTTTCTAATAACTTCACAATCTACACATAACATAAAGAACTTGTCCCCATTTAAGTGTCAGTTGTTTAACATTTTCTGCGCCCTATAAATCTGCAAGTTATACCGCGCCCCTCGTCCCCGGATCAACCAATCATCTGGTTCCTTTGCAGAGCTGCCTTTTCATTCTAACAATGAGGTAAAAACCAGCTCCAGATGTGGCGGCTGCAGAAGAAAATGCTAAGTCATGCTGATGTCTAAAGTAATGGCAAAAAAGCGTTATGTAATAAGCAGACATAGTTTGAATGCTTCTTTAACCCACTCGCTTTTTTAACCTTAATTGTTCAGTTATCGCTTATACCACAATTATTCCTCTTTCCTAAATGAAGGAAAAAGGCTCCTACCATTCCACTACTGGAACCATCTCTTGGTCTGGTTGGTTTCCTACAACGTGGTCGATGAAGTTGAGCTTTCCAGGTGGTCTGAATTGTTTGAAAGTACATTTTCGTCAAAAAAATGTACTATTCTTGTGTAAAGCAGCCTTATAAGTTACAGATAGTTAGCAGTAGATAATGGATGGATACTTACAGTTTGGCCAAAAAAGGGTCTTGGAATAGAGGGGGTTTGAAGCCTGGTAGAAATAAGCCTTTGTACCCAGTTCTCTCCACAAATGTGTGTGTGGTGTCACCATACTGTGGCCAAAAAAATGCAAAAAAACATAATGGAATCCTGAGCAATAAAACTATATATTTGTATAACAAAATATAAATGCTTATATATCACTCACAGTTTGAAGCACAGCAAGTCTGACTTTACCATACTTGTCCTCTAGCGTGTGGGGCTCCTTTAGGATTATTGCACCTCTTTCACGGGCTTTCTGTGACAGCAGATGGTTAAAATTAAAAACCTTCATTTGGCAGTCTGTCAATCAGAAATCTGAATTTGAATATGAAATGTCCTTGAGAAAGCATGTAAATTGTTCTGCCTGATTTACCTGCACCAAGAAGTCACAGTTCTCCACTGTGAATGCAATATCTCTCACTCCATCCCCATGCTTGACTAAATGATCTCCCATCTCTGAGAAATGATGCAAAGAATCTCTTAAGCTACACACACACACACACACACTCACAAAGTGTATTCCATTTATGTGAATATCTTTGTGCAGCCACACAAATGGAAAATTGTGTCCAAGTATATATATATGTGTGTATTTAATATAGTATTTGAATTCTTCCAAAACTAAAAAGGCTATTTTCAAGCAAAAACTGCAGTGATGTACTCTACATGGTACCATGGACACCAAAAACACAATTTTATTCAAATGTACAATTTCATTTATCGTACCATTGTTGCTAAAGTGCACCAATGTCTCACCCTGACAAAATGTCTCAAACATCTTAAAACACATATCAGAAGATAACCTTTGGTCTCATTGGAACCCAGGTGTTATACCTTTGTTTCCAGGATTGAGTGCAGAAGAGAACACATATATGATCTGAGAGATACAAAAGAAGAAATTGACAGCGTAAATAGCATCTTCTCCCTTCATCCACCATTTATTCAAATTTTTTAAAGCAAAAAACTAAAAGCTACTGTTTCATGGGTTTAGATTAGAAATGTCATTTACTTTTATTATCAGCATGTAGTCAAATAATTATGACAGCTGAATGAGCTGGTTTCTATTAGAAAATAATTTGAATTAACGATTGCATTTTTAATTTGTGTGTACTTTTCCCATGTAGTTGCAGATTCAAAGCTCTGAAAAATTTTTACCTTGCCTTGTTTGACTGCATGGGAGACCTTTTCTCTATTACCAGTCTCCAAACCTTGGTAAGCCAAAGCCTCAAACCCCAGTTTGTTACAATAATATGATGCAGCCTGTAAAAAACAAAGAGTTTTCAGCCAGCAGACAGTGATGCCTTAAGTATAGCATGGTTGATTGTGAAACCTACAAGCTGTGTGATTGCACCATCTCCTGGTGATAGATGAGACCTGACACAATTGGTGGTAAATTTGAACTTGCAGATGAGAGAGTGATGTGGATATGGACTTAACTAACTTGCCCCCACCCCCACGAGAACCAATAACCCTGCTGAATCTGAATATTACACTTCCAAGAGTGAGGAAACATGCTCAAACTTACCTGTTTTGCATTTCCAACCCAGAATGTCAAGTGATCAAAGCAGAGGAACTTTCCCTGCTCATGCTAAAGACAAGAAAAAATAATGTTTTGATGACTTTACCAGAGATGGACATTTACAAGCAAGTGTATATAATAGCCCGTGCTTTGTCCTAATATTGAATCGATAGTGAAATGAACAGCGACATATCCAGTTAATAGTCAAGTTTCATAGCACTTGTATAACATGCAACAGTGGGATAAATACAAGGAGCACAAGGGAGCAGAACCATAAAGAACCCAAGTGCATATAACATTTGACCAACATGCCCTCTGAGTGACAACTTCCTTTTCACAAGAAATTAAATATCATTAGTACAAAATTCAAACTGTGGCTCTAGTTGCAGCAAAAATGTTGTTATTAATACTCATATCTGTCTGCAAACACATTAGCGCAAACATCTCATTTTTGTGCAATGTAAATTTCTTCTTATGTTGTCATATGTATTTATGTAAAGTATGTATATTGATCAAGTCTCCATTTTATCCATTTTATGATTCATTTTATTTACTGTAATGTTTCATTATTAGTAAAAGCCTGGCCACAGACAAAAACTGCAAATTAGCTGCATTCAGACATTTCATCGTCTTATCCCATTTTCTCACTTGTTTGTGGTAAAGTTGTGTGTGTTCTCCCTGTTATCTAAACAACAAAGGTATAATTCTATTTCACAAATTTTTCTCTTGAATTTGCAGTAAAATGTATGCATTGTATGACAGGGTTACCCACCTTCTCGCCTTTGTCGGTGTATGTGGTCTGTATCGAGAAATAACATAGAAAGTAACTAACTTGACAAAGATTAAGGAAAAGTCATGGAGAAAAACACAATTTAAATTGTCATTAGTGTTGAAAGGCAATCTCTTTGTAACCAGGGAAGACAGACACATGCAATCTTAATAGATGTTACCTCTGAATATTTACTTACCATTTTGCTCCACTTGACCTCAAACAACTGTCAGAATGAAATTTGCACGTAAGCTGCGAAATTTAAAGCTGAGAAGGAAGAGTTTGAGCCGTGCCCACTGCTGAGCAGGATGTTCTGGAGGAGCAGGAGGGGGAGGAGGAGAGGAGGTAGTCAATTTTAGGTTTACCCTCTCAGTGTCAGCATCGGGTAGATCGGATAATATGGACATTTGATGTAGACATTGATGAGAAAACGTATTTTGTAACCTAACAAAAACTTTATTGCACTTTATTGCAATGTGTTATCCATTAAATTCAATTTGAACACAGTTTACATAATTTGGGAAACAATCCATTGGTTAAATATAAAGAGATCCAAATCCAACTTTTTTTCTCTCTAGAAAGCCTACAGATAAACTTTGTCCGCAAAGGTTTAGAATTACAACTGAATTTCTCGAAGAGAAAGAAATACCCCATATGTTAGTGTTTAGCTTTGAGAGGAGGTTCACTCAACATAGTCTCTGATTGGCTCACTGGTCGTTCACTCCTCCATGCCTATTGACAAACTGTGGCGTTCCTTGATACTAACAATCCCAGTTATAAAGTTACATATGAAAAAAAAAAATCGCATTGCTCACTTGCTGTTTTATTAATTGTTAAATATGGTCCATCAGATGGTTCAGTTCCAGTTAAGTTGAGTTTCTCCAAAGGCCATATCATTCAATTGGCGTCTCAACAAACATTATAAGCAGTATAAACGCAGATCAATTCTGTAATAGGGCTGGGCTATATAAAAATATATAGTATATTTACAGTAGTTTGTGCTTCTGCCTCACAGCACAAAGGACCCTGGTTCGGGGATCTCTCTGTGTGTGGAGTTTGCAGGTTCTCCCCCATGTCTTTGTGGATTTCGCTGTTTTCCTCCCACAGTCCAAAAACAGGTTAATTGGGAAAAAAAAAGGGAAATATTGCTGCACTTGTGTGTGAATAAGAGAGTGAATGGTTGTTAGTCTCTGTATGTGGCCATGCCACTGATAGGCTCCAGCATCCCCCGCGACCCTTAGTGTAGGATAAGTAGTAGATGATGGATGTAAAGAAGTCCTTTTCCACAGTGCTGTTGGTCATGGCCTTTGCTTTGGAAATGTGAATTAAGTGTCAAATACATAGAATTATAAACTGAATGTTTCTGCTTTAGCGGAACTAATTCAATTGCATTTTTTTTCATTCTTGTGAAATGTTTCTCCTTAAAGGATACAGATGCTTTTAAGGACATAAAATATGAGATATGTCTGACACAACATCAATATTGCAATTTTTTTTTTGTCCAGCACAATTTTTGATACTATGTGAAATATATGAAACAACGTCTTAGTTACATAATTAATCTATACAGATACAGTACATATGAACATATCGCCCACCGGAACTCAATTTCTTCAGCCTTATTCATGACATAATTGTTGATGACAAAATTTCATCAACGATTGTTTATGACCAATACAGACAATTTTTTTTAGCCAGTTAATACATAATGAAAGATATCTTCCTTTATAGCTTCTCACATGAAACCTAAAAGTGAGACTCTGAGAAAACTGGCCTTGAACAGCAGATCTTTTGTCATGCAAATTGCTGTTTACTCGACCAAATTTCAGATTTTTAAGTTGTTTTTTTTTAAACCACTTGTGCATTGCTAAGGAAGTAACAATTTAAATGTTGAAAAAGCGACTAAACTAAACCTTTAAAATATTTGTAATTTTTTCAAAAGGAATTCAGTGGGACACATGACCAGTCACTGGTTGTGAAGGGATATTCCCCCATGGCTCAAAACAAAAAGAAAGAAAAAGCTCTTAATTGCATGAAACTGCAAACTAAAATGGTTGCATTCAGGAGCCTCATGCAGGCTTTCAAACAAGTGTTTGATGAATCGATTTTTTGCAGGTAAAGTTGGGCAGGGTTGCACACATGCAGAGTGTTGTGTTAAAAAGCAAAGATGAGCAGCTTCACTGTTTCAGCAAATACATATTATTCATGATTTAGAATATTACATTCCAGTGACAATGCACAAATCTCTGTTGACAATAACAGTATTCCCCTCTCGGTTCTTCCCTGAGGATCTTTGTTTTTCTCGCTATTACCGAGAGGATATTTGTTGTTATGGGACACCACTCTATACATACAGGTGAAGGAGTCAGTAATTACAGCCGGTTTACATGACAACACCAATCTAAATAGTTTTAACTGCACAGACTAGGATGCGGTTGGAAATTTTATTTTAAGCTGCAGCTTAAAGTTGTTTTTTTTTTCATTTGCCCAAAAAGACATCTGGACTGGTTATTTCTGTGATTTGCAACAGCATTTATAAATTGGCCGCTCACACATTGTTCTGCTCTTCCTCAGTTTAATGCAGACCTAAATTCCCCAGTGTACTTTCCCTGGAGGTCTTAACACCTGAGTCAGTTCGAACCTTCCTGGGAAGCTCGCATCATTGTAGAAGGGCACTCCATGAAAAGCAAACCGGCCGTCAAGACAGGAGACCAACGATGAGTGAATTGCCTACAGGAGCAAATCAGATACTGATAAGTGGTCAGCCGCAGGATGAAGCTGGAGTTGTAGCAGAGGAGCCAGTATCCACTTTGAGTTTCCATGATGAAAATAAAGAGGACAGCAAACCAGGGGACAGTGACACACAAGCAAAGATGCACTCTGTTCTCCAACAGGTACGTAACCAGATCAGATCACAAGTTGTTGTGACATCCTCAAAAAGCAGCATAAGGGAGCTTGTGCAAAGACTGAAGGACAGACAGCGTGAGGTTGTTCAAGAGATCCAGGAACCCGAGGGTGTCCATTTCAGCAACGAAGAAAACGAAAAGGGTAAGAACCAAGATGATAAAGATGAGGCATTTTATACCATTTTTGAGAAAAAACTTGAAGACAACACAAAGTCTCTCAGGGATGAATTTGAAGAGCACATCTCCCAGATGCGTGAAGACATGCGAGCCTACACTGACCAGGCATTGAAAGACTTGGAGTGTAAGATGCAGAAATGGCAGTGCCAACATCTCCAGAAGACACATCTTAAAGAGCAAGAGAGCAAAGATACAAATACAAAACAGAAGCCTTCGGCCGCAACTTTGTCCAGGAGGGGCAGAGTCCTGACCCGGACAATGACCACCATCATCCCCAAGACATGTGCCCCGGTCATTGTCGGCCCACGGGCCAAATCCGAGACCGTGAACTCCTCGAAAGGGGAAAGCTCGCAATTTATGCAGAGAGATCCGGTGCTGGCCTCACAGGGAAACAAGATGAACCAGAGTCGCAGGCCACTTCCCCCAACCTGCCCGCCACTGTACCAGCGCAAAAAAGTGGCCAGGCCAAAGACGAAATCAGGAAATGAACTCAAGTAAAAATAAGACCACACTGGAATTGTATATGTGTAGTTTCATCTTTACACTGTTTATATTGACATCATTTTATACCGATTTATAAACATACACATTCACACAAACACACACAGGTATATTTGTTGTATTATATTGTGCATATTATTTTGCTGATTTCCATTTTCTTGAGCAAGTATGACTTATTGAAATTAAATAAAAAATTCTCAAAATACATTTTCGGGTGATAGAATATATTACATAGATTTATTAAAATAGTCGCTTATAAAGAAATTTCCATTTGTGGCCTTTTTTTTTGTTTGTCCAACAAATAATATACTTGATAATTGTGGTAACTGCAATATTTAGCCTGGGTATTTTACTTTTTTGCTTATTATAGATAACTGTAGATTTTTGCAAGGGACAACTTTTTTTTGGCAAGCATATTCTGTATCCTTTTGGCTTTTCTTTGAAGGTTGTGAATTGTTCTCAGATGACATTTCAGTTTACTTGATGTTTAATGAGGTCCATTAGTTTAATCAAATATTTCATCTAATATTGTCCCTGTGAGAAAAGACTATATTCTAGGAATCTGTACAAATTAACCAGCAGGTGGCAGCATCACCTCTGCAAAGGTACACATCAAACTCACTTGAGGGTGACCTTCTGTAGAGGTGTCTAATGGACAGTGACTGAAGTGTACAATTGATTTGCCCATTATTTGTGTCTTGTGCCCAGCAGCATGTATTTTAAAAGCAGATGGAATGGAAAAATGGGAACACACCTGTAAACGATAAAAAAAAAAGACTGCACAGGCTGGATAAAGTAATTGCAACCCCACCACTGCAAAGCAAAGTATGTGTTGAGCTGCAAATGTGCATATATTTATACATCTATTTATCTATATATGTATGATTGTATTTGAGCCCTTCCTTTGAGAAACATAGTACTGAACAAGTAGAAAGTAAATAAGATAGATGCACTGTTACATGCACTGATTTACATCTGGCACCCCTCAACTGGTGACGACAAGAAAATACACAAATAAAGGAAAGAAACAACAAGTACTAAATGTGGGAAGTTGCTTTTGTTCCCTATTTTGACATTCTTTGATTTTTTTTTTTTTTTTCATTGTAAGCACAGAAACACATCATTCCACTTCAATGAGGGTCACGGACGATTATATTTATCATCAAATTGAAATCCGCCTTGCTAAGGGCCTATATTCTGTACGGTAAATAAATTCAACCTGTGGAGTTGACAATTGGAGACCTCAACACCTGAGCGCATCCAGCAGCTGAACTGGCACTGAGGCCAGTCAATGACAGGAGATGCATTTAGGGCTAAAGCGGCAAGAGGGGCCATGTGCCTGAAAGGCAGAATCTCATAATGGCTGGGATAGAGAAGTGTGTGAAGAGAATCTTTGTATCTCAGGGATGATGAGCCCTGAGCGACACATCCGGAGGGAATGCAAGCCGAGCACATTCAGGTCTGGCCAAGCCATGCTGTCGTCGGAAGCGGCATCTCTTGCTTAATGATAACCGCCAAGCAGCGGGGTCATTGCTATGCACCGTGCAACGGGTCCTGCGCTTTTCTTCGTATAGATGCCTTTTTATATGAAGCAAAGATTCATGCCATTTTACAAGTGTGTTTTAACCGTATTCCAACATACGAGGCACGTATGTTGGATGTTTAAGGCCTTTACGGCGGAGCCACAGTTTACGATTAGAGGACAGGGGTGAGGAAATACAATCCAAAAATGAAAAATAATAAACAGATTTCGTTTTTATTCAAATTAAGTTTCAAGACTTTGATACGACATTTTTTTTCATATATGAATGGGATTTTAAAAATAAGAATGTGTGATTGCAAATCAAAAAAAATTTGGAAAATAAATTTTTCTAGATTATAATAGGTTTCTTTTTTTTTGACTTTTTACACATTTTTAGGAGACTAGCGAATCCCGACATGCATTTTAAACAATGGCCAAAGGGTTATTAGGTAAGACCACCAAAGCGATGCGAAAATGTGGTTGTGCCTCAGATTATACAACTAAAATCAGAGAACTGACAAGTCAAATCCTCTCATAATCCCATTCAGAGTCAGTTTGTTGGTGCTCTAACAGGTTGAGTGAGCATTACCCTGATAACAATGACCGATTGTGATGGGATGTGGGGGTGTGCTTAGAGAACCAGTTAAAAAGTCAGGATTCCTCATTTTAAAAGACAACAGTGTTACAGTTAAAACACTGGTGTTATGTAAAAAGCCCTACTTCCCACTGCTGTTCTCAAGGTCTTGCCCATTCCAGCCAGACACCACTTCCATTTCTAATCTAAATTACAAAGGCTTGTTGATTTCAGTAGTGATTCTGTAATACTTTACAATTATACAGTGATAATATCTATGTTATCCCTTACCCAACCCAAAGAGAGTATTGATAAGATTTGTAGGTTTTTCTTTTTCATCATGGGTCATGGGTTTTCCATGCATTATTTTCAAGAGGTTCAATAAAAAAAAGAGAGATAAGATGATAAGCATGGGTGCAATGCAGGAAAATTACTTCACGGTGGTTTATTTGAAGTCCCAACTGTTAAGAAAAAAATTCGAGAAAAGCTGCCACATGTGGCTGATTGAGAGGCGGGAAAAGTATTTATCTGGATATTTCATGTTAGCGGCTGTTCTTTTTTTCACCCTTTTAAACATACTGTATATAGGACATAATGTGCAAATCATAATATATTCATGTACATATCACAACATGCTCCCCTCTATGAAATCAATATGAATAAGCTAAACTATTTTATATTGACATGTTAATTTATCTTTGATAGAATGCAGAAAACTTGTGCTTACTTTAAATCTATTGTGCCTGAATGTGTGAAAACTGTAAACACACCACAAAAGGGGGGAATCTGTTGGATGCTGCTGCTTTTCAGGGATCAGTATCAGGTTGGGACATGTTTTGGGTGATCAGAAGGTCTGTTGTCTAGACTAGACTGGTACTGGCTCATCTCAAACCACAGACTAAGACGCTTCATGTTATTAACAGTACAGTATGAGCCTTAATCCTGTTGACAGTTTCCAATGTAAAGGCTGTCAATCCCTCTATCATCATGAACAGAGAGAAAGATGGAGTTTGTCAGTCTCGTCATCAGTTGGACAACAAATCGCAGTGGTTTTAGACTCATATCATTTCAATGTCCATTAAGACACAGGCATGTTGTATTTTATAGATGGATTCATTGATTTATCGGACAATTCTTCACCAATTACAGATATTTTTATTTTGCAATCATTAAAAATTTCTCCTTTGGCTGAGAATAAACTTTGTTGATAGTGACCAAGTACTGCCCTGCGTATAAATCTATAATGATATGCTTGAGATGATCAAGCATGAATTAGACATTATAAAGAAGTGAGTTCAAATTAAGTAATGAGTAATAATGGGAGAGAATGTTACCGAACATTTGAGTGAAAATTGTGCTTCAATGTAACTATTTTTTTTTTCAATCAGTGAAACCTGATTTATAAATGTCATGTTTTTGTTTATCAAACTATCATGTAAATAAGAATGAAAAACATGCATACAGTATATACATTGTTCACTACAGAAGCCATGCTCATGTTGTCTTTTACAGTTTGCCAACAAACATTTGTGACTCAGTGACAAATGGATTAAAAATCAAGATCGAGATAAACTTTACTTTATACTTTCCCCTCTTGGGATCAATAAAATTTATCTTTATCGTATCTAAGAAATTACACGCCAAGACAAATATGATACTGAAGGTGAAAAAGGAAATAAACAGAGGATACATTCAGGCATCCCATTTTTATCACACACATACCCAGTGTGCTGCGCTTATGCGCGCGCGCGCACACACACACACACACACACACACACACACACACACACACATGCAAATAACCACAGGGTCACACAATGCAACAAATGCAAGCCTCACTTCAACCCCCTCACCATCTACACACTGAGTTTTTGGACTTTGCAGATTCACAAGCAAGGCAGACAGACAGACAGAGAGACAGGAGGTGGTCGGGAGAAGGAGAGACAGTTTATTTTGATGTTTTTAGAAGATTTGAGCATGTTTTGGGGGGTTAATCGACCCCTGGCTCAACACCCCTCCCTGCTCTGTTTGCTCAATGAAGCAACCAGTGGGCAATTGTATGACACCATGCTTTCTCTACTTTCTCTAACTGACTTTTGTGGCATACATCCCTGAGCTAATAGTGATTGTTTTTTCAGTAATTGTGGGAATAGTGTGTTGTAGGTGTGTGTGTTTGTGAGTGTGTGTGTATGGGCATGTTTTTTTTTTACTGCTTGAGGAAATTTCTGTTATATATATGAACCAAGTGTTGACTTGCAATCCTTATTATTGGGGACATGTAGCAAAATATTGTTTTTAAGGCAATGTTAACATCAGGGACCGGCATGAATTGACAACACCATGAACTACTCAAAGAAGAAGAAAAACGCAGACATGTGTTATTGTTAGTGTGTACTTGTTTGTGTGTTCTTTTGGGACAACAGGTGGACGAATGCTACAGAGAAAGTATGGTTAGAACAGCCCGTAGAATGTGTCAGATCTACAGTATATGCATATGGACACACATGCCACAAAGTGCATTTGTCACTGCTTGGGTGGGATGAAACAGCAGGGAGATCTAAGGGTAAAGGGACAGTTGTGTTTTGGTTGAACTGTTGAGAAGTCATTTGGGTGTGGTGGCTCACACTGACAATAAACCTCAGGACAAGGCACCTGTGTCTGCTGCAATAATACAACCCAAGTTTCATCCCCAGTTTTGAACAGGAGATGTAGATACCGATTAAACTTATTATCAAGCTGAGTCTGATAGAGCAGATACTTATTTCTCACTCAATCTGGCCATATATTGCCATCTAAAAATTTTGGTCGTCACCAAATCTTAAAAATACCAGAGTACCACAAAGCTGTGCATCGTAGAAACGTCTACTCTGTCCAATGGAGCAAACTACAAGGTTGAATGGGTGTGAGAACAAATGTGTCATTGGGAGAAAAAAAGATTGCTACTTTTGGTCTTTTCACAAGATTTGTGGTCAATAAAGACAAAATCTGTGATGTGTCAAAATACCACAAATGCTTGAAATTCTTGCTTAGTTTCAATTAAGGAAAACAACAAGTCCTTTTTCTAAGTTGCAGCTGTTGGGAATGCAAGTTACGGGAAAAAAAATCACGCTTACAATTATTTTAAACAGCAAGTTTAACATGGTTGAGCTCTCTTGAATAACAAAAGCCTTCAACCGGACACACAAACAGGTCACGCGGGCCACACACAGACAACGTTTATGTGTTTTCAGTGGCATATAACTGTTGTTTTTTGCCAGTCGTTTCCCCTGTACACCCCCGGTGCTTTGGTCAGCTGGTATTCTGGGTGAGTTATCCCAACGTGAACTTGCTGGCTAATAACATCAGACAAGCTGTCAGCCCATCTCATCCTAAGAACAACATCTAGTTCAGCCTGTCATGCATGCATTATCAGCTCCACCCGTTTCCTGTGTCTCATTGTCAAACTAATAATATTTGTGTTTAGAGTAGCGTTTAACCAAATGAAGGCTTTAGACTTTTGTAATGGAAATACAGTAAGTGGCTGTCTGATATGGTAAGAACCTGTTTCTTTTATTTGTCTTTTCCTCAAAGTCCCTGAAAATATAAGAGGCACCCACCTGAAAGAGCAGTTTGTGATTTATTTCAAAATCTGCTCTTGTCAAATGTGCGTTTTTTTCCACGATGGACGATATGTAACATATCATCGCTTTCACTCAAAGACAAGGTAAATGACGATTCCTGTTACACATATGTTGTTACTTTGAGGTTTGATGCACGTCCAAGGCACTTCGTTTGGATTTTTTCCAGTTTTTTCACCTCTTTTGACGGTATTTCATTGCGTTTCTGTTTCTGTCTCCACAGAAGTCCCTGAGCATCTGTAGTCAGAAGCCCCCAACCCCCCAACCTAACCCTCAAGCCAGCCCCACCCCAGGCTTCAACAACCGCTCTAACTGCAATCTCTTGTCAACAGGGACAAATATTGACTTGTTCAGTAGCCCAGCTTCTGCCAGGAATAGAGCTCCACTCCCCCCACAGCCATCTCTAAACAGTGATTATGTCTAACAGAACTCATTACTGTCAAATTAAAAGATCCCTCAGAAGAGTCACTGGGTGGCATTAACCTTATTATTCATTGAATATTTAGGTTCAGCAAGGTTCACCTCCTGTGGACAAAGTTCCTGGGTCATATTTTGACCTACATCGTCAAGTTTCCTCTCCTCATTCAGAATACTTTTGTTCTCGCGGTTGATATTTTATTCGCGGTCCAAATACGTTTTAATCACCCCAGGAGGGTGTCATGAAACTGCAGCCGATGGATGATACAATTTAGTCTCGAATACACACTTTCATGATGATCAGTACTTTGCATAATCTGGTTACAGTCTGGATACGGGCTGTGAATCTATAGAGATTAGAGATCTATCAGTCTGAAGGTGTAAACCAAATGCAAGCCGTTCATTCCAGGGACCCTTCAGATGCCCATCAATCAAGATTAAGTGATGTGAAACTATGTGTTTCATGGATATCTACAGTTTTTTATTTAATCATACCTTTTTACTTTCTCCTCACCTGAAACATTTGAAGTCGCAAGCCAGCTTACATGGAGTCAATGAAGCTCATTGATTTGGTTCATAAAGCACATCTTTAATACAGTAGTTAGTTACAGTAATGTCAAAAATATAACATATACATCAAAACTGGAACATTTATGAAGCTCCTTTTTGTCCCCTTTAGCGTCAAGACTACACTGCAAAACCCCTCCACCGCGTCCTCCCGCCCCAAGAACATTTGTCAACTGCCATCTGCCTGTCTGCCCCCCCCCGTCTCCTCTCCACAAACTATGTAATTAAGCTGAAACACCTTTTCTCCTCTTACGCCCCCCTCCTTCCCCCCGGCAGCGAAGACTACCCTCACAAACAACAAACTTTTAGGACAATGCTACTGATTTCCCTGCTCACACATATCTTTGTATACAAGTGCTTCGAGAACGGAACGACAAAATAATACCATGTCATGAAAATACTGTACACCTTTAACTTTTATCCAGTGTAAACAGGTTTAGTGTAAATTGATTCACAATTTTGACATCAGTGTATGTGTGTGGATCAAATCTTATGTTTTCCCTCTTTCTTAAAACAAATGAGAACGTGTGCAGAGAAGGACAAAACAAAAAAAATATACAGTTTTCTCTGAGAGTTTTAGGAATAGAACGGCCGAGGAGCTCAGCCAGCTGGCTCCGGCTTTCCAGGTCCGAACCAGAAACAGGAGAGCTCTGGCTGTACAATAGCAGGGATAATGAACATCAAAACCATGAGCCGTGAAATTCCAAGTTCCTGTTGTCATCTTACCAGCATTGAATGATGGACACATAAAGTCTGAATTTTTGCAAGTGTTCCAACGGTTGGAGTCGGGACCGTCCGGCGGCCCCGTCCTCCATCCTTTTCTTCCTCTTTACACTTTTGTGGCCAGAGACTGAATCTCTGACTTCTGAGTCTGAGCACTCAACGTGGAGGACATGGAGCTCATCTGGCCGTGCATTGCCTTTTTCAGGTTGAGCAGGCACAGGCACTGAGAACGAAAGCGCAAGTCGAAGAAGGCATACAGAAAGGGGTTCAGGCAACTGTTGACATAGGCCAGGCAGGTGGCATAGGGGTGAGCCAGCCACACGAAACGCAGGAAGCCGCAGGAGGTGGGGGCCAGGTTCAGGTAGGAGAGGGCATCCATGCTTTTCAGGACGTGGAAGGGTGTCCAGCAGATTGCAAACACCACCACCAGTGTAGTGATGATCTTCAGCAGCCTCTTCTTCTTCTGGTCCTCCTTGCGCAGGTTGTTGAAGTGGCGAGTGACCGTGCAGCCGATGAAGCAATAGAAGATGGTCATGGCGAGGAAAGGCAGGAGAAAACCTAAAGCAGAAGACGACAAACTCAGTCCGGTGATCCAGAGGGACTCGTGTCGCTCGTTCAAGGTCACCAGGCTGAAGTCCATGACGCAAGTGGTGCGGTTGCTGGTTTGGTCGGTCAACGTGGTGCGGAACAGCAGTGTGGGTACGGCCAGCAGGCTGGACAGGAGCCATATGGCTCCCAGGGAGGCCAGCATCGTGCCCCTCGAGCGCAGCCTGCTGCTGGACAGGGAGTGGACGATGGCCAGGTAGCGATCGAAGCTCAGACAGGTGAGGCAAAACACGCTGGCGTACATGTTGACCAGAACAACGTAGCTGCTGATCTTGCACAGAGCCACTCCGAAGGGCCAGTGGTAACCTAACGCCGTGTACACGGCCCACAGAGGCAGGGTCACCACGAAGGTGAGGTCGGCCAGGGCGAGGTTTCCGATGTAGACATCTGCGGCGCGACGTTTTGATTTGGATCTCCAGACGGTGAAGATGACCACACCGTTTCCTGACAGGCCCAGGATGAAAATGAGCATGTAGAGCACCGGGATGAGGGAGTAAGACGGCTCCCACTCTGAGAAGTCACAGGCAGTCTCATTGTAATCATAGTAAACATAGTTATCACCATATTCCGCTGTGGTGGCCATGCTGCAGACAAGACTGAAAATTCCTTTGAGTAAAAAAAAAAAAAAAAGTCCTTTACAGTCCCAGGGGCTGAGAGGCAAAGTTGAATATCAGTCAATCACAGGAGCTGTTGTTGCTGCTGGAAATTAGAGGCGAGTAGATGTGACTCTTACCGCTGGCTGCCTTTTAAACTCGGCCTTCCACACCCCTGGTTCCCTCCCCGGACGACCCCCTTCAAGTCTACTACTCCTCCCCCCTCCCACACTAAAACCTTCTCCAGCCCTCCCCCCAGCCCCCTACTCAGAGGAGTAGCCCGGTTTCTCTACTTGCCCAAAAAGGCAGGTCAGACCCGACTTTATTTGAAAAGTCTTTAAAAAAAAAAAAAAAAAACGGTCCATCTCATACCAGTGTAAAACTGACAGTCAATTAGAAGCGAGGATGGGTCTGAACACACACCTACGTGGGAACTCAACGAAAAGCAGCGACCTTGTCACTTTAGATCATGAACGAGCACAGCGGCAACCATCCATTACTGATGCGAGTGACATCAGACAAGCGATCGTAGTCGGGCTCAGAACATGCCTGGACATTTCCGCAGTTTTCATCTTTGAAGAGGCAAACCCAGTTGTTGATGTCAAAAGGAGCACGCGGTGGGTTTGGGAAATTCTGGATGAAAACTACATGTAAAAGAGCACAGTTCGTTTCTGCGCTTTAAAATATTAAGGATTTACCAAGAGGGCCTTGACAGGGCAATGCAATTAGATCGACAATAAATTTCAAACTGTTTGAAGATTAGATTAACTGTCGGCAGGCCGTTTGGTTGTGTGAATCCAATTCTCAAGTCTAGGGATTAATTTGCATGAGAAAAGGAGACGTAAACAAGCCAGGTGGAAACAAAAACAGAAGGAAACTTCACTTTGACGCTATCGTTGCATTTTTCAAAATGCTTTTCATTCGATTTCTCAGGTGATGCGTTTTGACTGAACAATGAGGCTGATTCCATCATAAAAACCGTTGCAATGATGCAATCACCAACTGAAAGGTTAAACGCTTCTCCATTTTATTTTTGCCGTGGTTAAATTTTTTTTAGCCGTTTGCATACACATATTTAATCAAGATCCCCTTCACATATCTATTGCAGAACTACTCTTCCATCTGATATAAGTTTCAGTGGAAAAAAAAGAATCCATTGATACACCCTTAATCCTCCACCCTTTTAAACACCGACAAAATTTATTGATACATAAGTAATCGACACAACAATGTCTGCTACCTATAACATCCCTTCTCACTGTTTGTGACCTTGTGGTTCCCCAGGAATGCAAATTTGCCTACTGGGCAAAGTATATGAGCACAAGGACATTTTGATATCTTTCCAAGTACTTGCAAGAAAGATGAAAAAATACAAGCCAAATTAACAAACATTTAGAGTAAGTATGTGCAGACATTTGAATATAATGACAAATACTTGTGTGAGCACTCACAATTAAATATAAGAAGAAATCAAGAGAGAATATTTCATAATGACAACAAATATGGCATTTTTGCAAATAAATATATCAGTACTCTGCGAAGGGTAATGGTTATAAAGTGCAGAGGGATGTAGAATGCTTAATGTAACTGTACAATTATGAATAGAATATATAGATAATGGAGAGCGTTACTATGGCGACCCTTCTAGTTGTCATTCTCAAGCTTTAAGGATGGCATATTTTGAATCATGAAGGTTTTGTACAGCAAAAGGACAGCTTGAAATATAAGTAAAGTATCTTCGGTGAGAAGAGTTGTAGCACTGCAGAACATTATTTACACGAGGTTTAACTTGGATCAACAATTAAAAGAGGCCCACTAGTGGTGGTCATAGAGCTGACGCATAAATCCTGTCGATTGCTGTAAATTACTTTGTCTTTGAGAAATGGTTGATAAGAAACAGGATTTTCTAAAACATAGTTAATCGCCAAAGGTGTGAGTTATTAAATGTCGGAACGACATGATGATGTTCACTTTTGGAGACAGTACCACCTTAATAGGGAGGCATTTCAAGCTCTGAAATGTCATTAGTGCCTCCTCGTCAGATATCTAGTCCTGCTTCATCTTATGCCACACACACACACACACACACACACACACACACACACACAAACCCTTGCACAGGGAGAAACACACATTCCCACCCACCTACCTGCCCACACACACACACACACACACACACACACACACACACACACACGCACGCACACACACACACCAGGTGGGTCCCACCTCTGCCTCATTTCCCAGAGGGAGGATTTGCCGCCTGCTGCTTGCATCCCTTGGACAAATAAATGTACACATTTAAAAAATAAAGGCAAGCAGATAAGAAACAGATGGTCAGATTATACCGTCTCCTGAGGACCTCCTCACTTGTTAATCATACTCTTCATAGGTGTCAAGATAAAGGTCTTCTGCTGATCTTCAGATCAGTTTTGCAAGAGTGGGAGGATGACTTGTGGCTGGGAGCAATGAATTACGTCAATTTTTAGGACAGAAATCAAAAACAAAAAATACTTTATCACTAGCCCGAATACCCCAGTCCTTTTTTTTTACTGCGAAAATTGTGATACTTAATTTTACTTTTTCCACATAGACTACTGGTAAAATATCTTTACCCTGATAATTCAAATAAAGTGGGAAATAGAATAATAAACTGCCAATTAGTTAGTTTCCAAAGTCCAGTTCGTATATATAATAAAAAATGTTAACTGAAACCAGGCCAAAATGACCTGAAAACCAGCACACAATTGGCAAAATATGAGCAAGAAATGTTCATAAAATGTAAAAATGAGACTAAAACAAAGATGTCTCATAATGAAAATAGAATCACTATTTGATTGTAGCTGTTTTATATTATTAGAATGAAAATGGAATTTTCTTGATAGTAATTTTTACCATATCCACCAGCCCTTATTCTCTCTTTTGTTTTCGTACACATTGAAATACCGGATGTTTCCAAACTCTGGGGTCTTCAGATACATGTGCCATGCGAATATGAGGGCGCTTTGGGCACATTAATAATCGAAGCGTGTCAGCTGAAGTCTTCTCAGAGGACGGGAGACATGATTGAAGCTGTAATCTGCGACCTGAGACCTTTTTGAAGTGAAAATAGCTGCCGGCTGACAGAATGCCTCACCTTTGATTCCTGCCTGATACAGCAGGCTACACAAATCACGCTACAGAACTCAAGGGCAAAAGGCCAGTCCTGATGACACGGAATTATGTCACGTGAATGATAGCGGTGACGTTGCTGGACGGTAAACTCCATACTCTCTTCGCTGAAAACCCTCTCTGAAGAACGAGTATAACAATATGGAATTTGTGTTTACGCCCGGTTAAATCTTGTTTCGGGTCTCAGCATTTCACATCAGCTTGCTAAGTGCTGAATCTGCTGTGTCAGACGAGGTCACACTACCGTGCCACGGAGCCAGTGCCACTCCCTCAGATGTGCGAGGGCACGGCTCCTGCTGTGGGGTTTGCTGATTGGCAGAAGCAGGTCGCTGCCGACTGCAGCCTGCTTGATGATTTTAAAGATACTAACGCAAATACGAAGCCAAATTGCATGAATTAAAAGGAACTGGCATCAAAAAAAAAAGTCATGTAAATGAGTTCCAGAAGGCACTGTGGTTTCTGTGCCTCATCAAACTTTTAAACTCCAGTTCAACTTGAATACACACTACTATCGTTTCCTGCATCTTAAATTCCCTCATCACTGAACTCCATTGAAATCTCCACCGAATCGCAAGATAACGTTTGGGTGAGACAACTCTGTTGTTTTATTTTGTTGCTTGTTGGTTTTTTCTGTTTATAGAAAATGCATGTGGTGATTTTTGCACATGTGCATTAAATCAAAGAAAAGAATTATGGTATTCGGGTGATTTAATATTCTTTTTGGTTTGAAATATAAGTAAAATCTTTTCTAAATAGTGTGTAATTTGAAAAAAAAAAGGATTGTTGATAAATGTAAGTTGATGTACGGCAATATTTGTTTACTAAAAGGTATGTAACATTGTGTCATTAATGTACTCCAAAGAAACCTTGGACCTTAATAATAAACAATATATGAGTCAATGATGCAATCCTCACCATTGACAAATGTCTCTTGTATTACCAGCTGAGAGTTTTAATTGTGTAACAAAGATTATGTGACTCCTTACGCAATGTAATCATGTCTCATTATAGTAGGTTAAGGGTTGAACAATTTTAATTAAAAAAATGGGTCTCAAAGAAAATTGGAAAAATGTGTTTATCTAGTGCTTATATAAAATGCAGTGCTACTTAATCATGACTGAATTCATTGATCAAGTTAAATTAAAAGGGAAACATTTCACAGTTGGACCCTTAAAAAGTCACACCTTCAAGGTCCTCATTGAGAACTGATATCAACTATTTTCTATACCTTTTTCTGCCTCTGTGCCTTTTTTTTAACCTAACATTAAACCTCAGGATAACTAATAATAAATCTTCACATATAATTCAAACTCAGTGAAGTAATGATACACAAAGGGTCAATCAAATAACTCAGGAATTGGGGGAAAAAATGGCAAGTTATAAAACAAGCCTTGGTTTGAGTTGGCAGCATTATAGATGAAAGTGCTGTATTTTATGCTTTAAATTACATAGGCTCATAAAATGTGGTTATAATTCAAATTCAGAGGGATCAAAAAGCTTTTGACAGTATGTCTTTTTAACTCCATCAATTAAATAGTTCATAAAGGAATGTGGTTAAACCACAAGATTTGACAAAAACACACACACACAATGCCAAACATCACACAAACATCAGCCACAATTATGAAATGTAATGAAATAACTCCACAGCTTATTTTCTGTTGGATTGTGTCCTCATTGTGCAACACAAGTTATTTGGAGTTTTGCACTTTTTTTACACAACTAGTTTTCTGTTGGTATTCACAACAGCACTGTTGAGACTCTCATCTAGCTAGTTTAACAAATATGCTCACTTTTTCCAATGTTATTTCTGAAATTAAGTAGTCTCAAATTTATATTATGTTTAATTATTATTTCTTATTGTATATTATGTCATATTATGTGGTAAACACATGCAGGATTCTACAATTCAAGAGTGTTTGTGCACGTGCACCTTACCCGCAGTTTTCCTTGGAAGGCTGAAATGGAGTGCAGGGATTTATGTGCAGCCGCTCACCGTGTTGTTTTGCTTAGAAGACACTGGGGCTCGACATTCATATCAAAACCCAAACACTGGCCAGTTGGAGCCAAAATACAGAGGCTGATGATTGTTTTGCCATCAGGAAGAGAAATCTCAACTGTTTGTTTATAACTTGTCTACCTTCCCGATCGCGTGCCAAATAAATGAACAAGTCGTTTTCATTGTGCCACATGGTTGACCCACTGCTTTGTTCAAAGTGGCAAATGATGCAGGAGCGTCCACTCAGTCTTTTAAGTATCATGTCCACAATAAGAGCACAACTTAGCTGACCTAGATTGTCGGGCAACGTTTCACCGCGCTCATCTTCCATGTCTCAGTGTCACACTGTAAGGAACATCAGGGTTACAAGGTGTTTCCCCCTTCCCTTCTAAAAGATCCTGGACCACCCTGAATCCATCCTCTCTCCTATACAATGTCCATGTGTATGTGTGTGTGTGTGTGTGTGTGTGTGTGTCGGCGTGTGTGCGTGTGTTTGTGTATGTGTGTGTATTATGTGTATGAAAACAAACAGAACAGGATGTGCTATAATAAGATAGTTCATCCTCTCCAAATTGATGCTCCTGTTAGACTTTTGTTCTATATTCTATGTTCGAATGGTATTTATTTAGGAACTGATGTGACAAATTGTTAATGTCAATATTTTTTCAAGTCTTGCGAGAAAAGACATCAGTTTGTGATCACATTAAAAACACTTGATGTAAGTTTTTTTTCGCTTAAGTCAATGATGTTTGGATGACTGTTTTTATTCATCTAAGTGTCCTCATGAATCACTCTTGGTGTTTAAGCTGCACACAAATGAGAGTAACATCAGAGAGGAAACACGGTAAGCAAAATTAGGAAAGCATTATTCTGGAGAAAATAAAGCTGTGGGAGATGAGACAAATGAAAGAGAGGATGTTGGGAAAGAATTGAAGGGACAAAGGACGGTGTTGATGAGAGGGCAGCGGCTGGCAGCCAGGTCAGTTTTCTATGCGCAGTAAAGTTAATGACAGGGATTAAGCGCTGGGATCTGCAGGCTCTGCTTGACTCCAGCCTGGCTCTCCCACCGCAGGAGATCCATTGAAATCTGACTCCATTTGGCCTTAAATCTCCTGACAAAACAAAAAGCCTGTGGCTCAATTAGGCAAAATTGGTATCTCCGCTCATCTAAGTGACTAGAATTTCCACTTCATACATGTTCTAAGTTCAGCATGATAAGCTTTTGCTGTTAAGGTGAGATGTCATTTTATTGCTATTGACGGGCCCAATAGGCTACTTCGGAATTAAGAGAAATGATCTAGATCTAATAATTATTAATAATATCTCAAGCTGACCCTTGTTGAATTTCATCAGTTTTTTTTTTAAACTAGAACCAGAATTAGAGATAAACTCTCCCAAAAGTGGCTACTATGAAAACCAGGTGCTATTTAGAATTTCGACCATTTCAAAATTTGCAATGTCAGAATAAAATTTCCTTCAGAATAGGAATGAAAGAGCTGTCACAGACCTGAAAAAGACCAGAGCCAGGGCAAAATCAACAAATATGACAGGTTTACCTTCAACGCTTTCATTTTACCACTACATGATATTTCATTTTATTTACACTTGCAAGCATGTGGTCACAACACAATGTAAATTGCAAGCATTTGAACCTCACGATGGAAACGTGCCAGAGAATATCTGAAAGGCTCTTTCATAAAGCTGCTAAAATGAGCAACAGATTGAGTCCCTTATGACGGGCATGCCTGGGATATCACCATAACTGTTTAACCTCTTTATATATATGTAGGGTATTTAAATTTAGGCAAACATGTACTTTTTCAGGTACTTTTTCTGTTATAATGCACAGCAGACCACTGTGGTAAGTTAACACGCTCCCTTATGAGATATTTAACAGATTCTGTGGTCATCACAGGAAGAAGTTAAAGTGTATATTTTACACATTTATGGCAGGTGTTAGACCTCCCATCAAATGTAAGAGGCTCCCCTTTGCATTCTTGCCCCTGATGAAACTGCAAAGAATCCCACAGAGGCGACACTGTGACGGAGGCTCCGGTGTTTTGCCCATCTGTCAGCTGTTTGACAGACAGCAACAAACTGTAAATCAGTCACCTCCGAGAAAAGACCGGCCCGCTCCCCGCTCAGAGCAAACAAACCATAGGGAGTGTGTATGCATATGTGTGTATTCACCCCATCGATGCATCGTCCACTTCCTCTGCATGTGTCGTGTGATGCTGATCCTACACAGGTGGGTCCAGTGGAGTCAGAAAAGGCAAACTGAAAGTTGTTCCTCATTGCCAGTATGTCATAATAAAATAAGGACTATATTACACCTTAAGGTCTGCAGCTTGCATGTGAATAAATCATGGGGGCTCTGGTGTGTTCTGGGGTTGTCTGGGCTCTCAGTTTGTCTGCAGACAGAGACCAGGGCTCCTTTTAAATATCTGACAACAGCTTTAAGCAGTCAAGCAATAAAATCAACTTTTACACTCTGCTGATAACTTTGATGTGTAATCACGAGGCGTGTGTGTGTGTGTGTGTGTGGGTGTGCGTGTGTGACTGTGTGTGTGTGAGAATGGGGTGGGGTCGGGGTTGGGGGTGGGGGTAGGGGGGGCGTGGAGATTGGGAGTGAAAACATCCTCTGACTCCCTCTGATTGTTTGGGCAACTGTTTTGCTGCTGCTATCACCCAGACTGGCTGAAAACACAATTGAAAACACTGATTCAAAGTTTCCACTCAGTTCATTTCCTTTAATCAACTGTCCTCCCGGTGACTGATTGCTGCTCCAGCACGTGGCCTCATATGTAGCTCCATCTCTGCTTACTGTACTGTTTATCCCCAACACCCTGCCCCCTTAATAAAGCTACCCTTTTCCCTTAGTAGGCAGCTGATAATGACATTATCTCATTAGAATTAGAGATAGCTATCATGAAATGTGTCCGTAGAGAAAGAGGAGAAAGGTGCATCCAGAGTACAACTGGGTTGCCTTTGAGTCCCCGGCCAAAGCATACTCATGAAATGAGACCAACTGGCTGAGGAAAGTGGCCTTCCCATTATGCACATACTCCAGGTTTCTAAAAGAGGAAGTGGGACACTGTTAAAACACAAAAGGTCCAGATGTGAGGCCCCTTGAAACACATCTCACTAACTGCCTCGTGTTGAATGCTGACAAATTGGCCTTTAATGATCCCAAAACAGGCTTCAAGTCAATGTCAAAGCCATGTGTCACTCCACTGAGCCCATGGCGGGAAGGCTAACTGCCTCCAAAAAGAAGCTGGGAATGTAAGAAAATATTTGGACAAAACTCTTTGCTATTTCTGCTGCAAAAATGGGATGATCCACATTCTCGGCAACACATGTTGTTTCATTTCATCCCATTTGAGGATCGCTGGCGTGGAGTTTAAAAAAGGTGGTTCAACCATAACAACTCAAAATTGAGATACTCCAAAATACAGCAGTATTGAATCTAATCCTTTGAGCTACCAGAATATTCTATGGCAGTACTTTTAACAGAGGGCCTTCTGTGGGTGAGGCAGGCCATAATGCACATATGGTCGAATGGCAGGCCCCGTAATCTCATATTAAGCCAAACGCTTGCACAATCATCATCATCTTTCCCTCACAAAAACTGCCAAGCCTTCAATCCGATGATTATTATAGCTGAACTCCAAGGAAACACTCAGCTTCTTTATGAAAAAGAAGTTATATTTGACAAATAGTCACAATAAATACTTAAAAAATACCACTAGTGAAATTATAAATGTATTGTACATCGTGCACCTTACAACAAAAATAACCAAACCACTCAAAATAACTACGCGCTCTCTTTAAGTACTTGTGCAGTATTTCAAGGTATCAGAAAAACAAGCCCAAAATGCTCTCAAGCATAAAAAGCTTATGGACATTGCAACAACATGTCTTGGTATTTTGAGAAAGTGGGCAATTATTATGGAAATTTGTTCACTATTTTTAAGGAACATATTCATTGTCTGTTATAGTATGAGGGTGATCTGGAGTTGTAAAAGACATGACAACGTGATCAAACAAAAATACAATTCTGGGATGAAAACTGAGCTGTCATTTCAAGATTATCTTGCACTCAGGGTCCCAGCGGTCCTCGGGCAAGAGACGGGGTACACCTTAAACTGGTTGCCGGTCAATTGCACAGCCAACAATTCACTCATTCGGGGCAATTTTCCCAATTTTTTTCCAATTAACCCACGGGAGAAAACCAGAGAACCCAGAGGAAATCCACGCAAACAGGGGAAGAACATGCAAACTCCACACAGAAAGGTCCTCTTGTTGGAATTGACCAGAGTCCTTCGTACTGTGAGGCCAAGCATTAACCGTGCCACTGTGCCGCCCCACTCATAAGATGATTTTTTATTTTACATATAAATGTTTTTATTACAAGATACTAACTTTTTCAAACTTGGGCACCAAGTTACAATTTTTAGACATTATTTGAGAAACCAATGTATAAATGGAAGATATATAATATTTTGAGTATATTAAGTGATACTGTCTCTATTGTGAGAAAAATTTGTATCTCTTTGTGGCGACATTAAGTCATTTTTTGATATACTAAAGCCCTTTCCACTCATACACTGCAGGACTGAAATGATCTAGGCTTAACTCACAAGCTGTATGTGTACCAGCAAATGATCAGATATGATTCAGTCTTTAACCAACAAGAATCGCAGAGCAGTGCTTATGTGGCCAAATGCCACACAACAGAACTTTCTCTTGTGGATGCCGAGTGAGTACAGTATGTTGATGAATTACATGGGGGGTGAGGTGAAACGTCTATTGCCGGAGAAAAGTCATTTACGCAGGAAATGCTAACAATGAAACAAAAAACATTTAGCTGACAACCATGAATGCATGGCCCCAGTTAGGCTCATAAAGGCTTTATTATTCCTTGGAGATACTATGAAATAGTATTCATGATTTCCAAAGTATTAGTCATCGATAAGTATCACAGAGGTATTATTATTTAAGAAAATTAAGTCACTATTTTCAGCTAGACCACTAATATGATCCATCCATCCGCCCATTTTCACCCGCTTTTCCGGAATCGGGTCATGGGGGCAGCAGCTGAAGCAGAGAGGCCAAGACTTCCCTCTGACACTTTGTCCAGCACTTTCGGGGGATCCTAAGGTATTCCCAGGGTCTCTTTCGGGTTAGACATGCCAGGGAGGCGTCTTGGAGTAACCAAATGCCCGTGCCACCTCATCTGACTCGTCTCCATTTGGAGAAGCAGCGACTCTCTGAGCCCTTCGGATAGCTGAGCTCCTCACCCTATTTCTATGGGACACCCTGCGGCACCAATCCGACTGTCAATACTTGAACTTCTCCACTTGAGGCAGGGCCTCCTCCCTGACCCGGAGTGGGCGTGAGAACCATGGTTCCGGATGTGGAGGTGCTTATGTGGGGCTGTGAACTGATCCAGCAACAGTTGGAGATCACTGTCCAATGAAGCCAACAAAACCACATCATCTGCAAAAAGCAAAGACCCAATCCTGTGGTCAACTATCTGGATCCTCTCAACACCCTGGCTGCACCTAGAAACTCTGTCCATAAAAGTCATGAACAGAATCGGTGACAAAGGACAGCCCTAGTGGAGTCCAACCCTCACTAGAAATGAGACCAGCAATGTAGGCCGTGCTCTGGCACTGATCATACAAGGATCGAACAGCCCTTATTACAGATTTGGTACGCCCAGAGCTACCACCCGTAGCATCCCCCACGGGACATGGTCCTTCCAGGTCCATAAAAAAACATTTAGACTGATCGGGCAAACTCCCATGTGTCATCAAGGACCCTGCGGAGCATGTCAATCTGAGTCACTGTTCCACAGTCCGGTCAGAAACCACATTGCTCCTCCTGGATCAGAGGTTCTCCAGGACCCCTGGGTAGACTTTTCCAGGGAGGCTGAGGAGTGTGATCCCCCTGTAGTTGGAGCACACCCTCCGAGCACCAACCCATTCTGCCAATCCAGTGGCACTGCCCCTGCCTTCCACGCAATGCTGCAGGTGTAACAGCTAGGACAGCTCCACAACACCTAAAGACTTAAGGAAACCAGGGCAGATCCCATCCACCCCTGGAGCCCCGCCTCCAAAGACTTTCTGACTACCTTGGCAATAGGAGAGTCCACCCCAGTGTCCCATGACTTTGCTTCCTCAATGGAAGGAGTGTCATCGGGATCGAGGAGCCCACGGAAGTATTCCTTCCACCGATCCACATTGTCTTGGGTCAAGGTCAGCAGCCCACCATCCCCACTGTACACAGTGTTGACGGTGTACTGCTTCCCCCTCCCAAGCCGCCAGATGGTGGACTAGAATGTCTTTGGTGTCTTCCGAAAGTTGTTTTCCATGCCCTCACCAAACTCGCTCCACGCCCGAGGTTTTGCCTCGACAACCACTACAGCTGTGTGCTGCTTGGCCTGCCTGTACCTGTCAGCTGGCGCTGGAGCCAGAAAGGCTCGGTAGGACTCTTTCTTCTGCTTGATGGCATCCCTCACTGCTGTGGTCCACCAACAGGTTCAGGGGTTACTGCCTTGAAAGGCTCTGACCACCTGGCAGCCACAACTCTGGTCTGCTGTCTCGACAATGGAGGCATGGAACATGGAACAATAGACCCTCACTGGGTCTGCCGGGTCTGACCAGCGTCCTCCACCACCATGCGGAGCAAGCTCACAACCATCTGGTGATCAGTTGAAAGATTGCCCTTCTTTTCACCCTTTAAGAGTCCCTTCACACCTTTATGTTTGAACATGGTGTTTGTTCGCGTTCAGATTGGGGGGACCATTTCTCCCAATTATGCCTATAGCTTTCGCTGTAGCTGCCCACATCAGCATTGAAGCCCCCCAGTAAGACTGGGGAGTCCCCAACAGGAGTGCTCTCTAGCAGCCCCTCCTGGTATCCCACAAAGGGTGGGTAGTCTGAACTGCTTTTGGGTGCAGAGGCACACACAACAGTCCAAACTCGTCCCCCAAACCGAAGGCGGAGGGAGGCTACCCTTCTCGCCCACTGGGTTGAACCCCAACATGCAGACGCAGAGCCTGGGGGCAATCAATATGCCCACACCTGCCTGGGACCTGTTATTGGGGCCAGAGTGGAAAAGAGTCCAACCCATCTCAAGAGGCTTAGTTCCAGAGCCTAACCAGCGTGTCAAGGTGAGTCCAACTACCCTCATGCAACAGCTCGAGCTCCTTCCTCTCTAGAGAAGTAAGGTTCCATGTTCCCAGAGCCAGCCACGGACCAGACTGCCGAGGTCCCCCGCTCCAGCCACTACCCAGCTCACATTGTGACCCATGGCCAGGGGTCTGACACGACTATTGGTAGAAATACGCTTCTGTACCCCACCACACATTGCTGCTATGACATGTAATTAATGGCTGCCAAATTGCCACAACATTGCAGTCTGGGTGAACTGTCTTTTAAATACAATCTTTCTGAGTTAGGCACAGTTGAGCACGGTTCTTGGATTTCATTTACCTCTGTCTGCAAACGAACACTTATACTGGTTCTGCCATATTTAGGTAAACACTTGAGACTGAGCCTTGTTGTATTAGGCCTCACATATCCGGATCTTTTAATCCTTGTGTGTGTATGTTTTTGACTTCTACCATACTTGTACTTGTAGTCAGACTTTGATCCCAAGATACATGTCATGGGAAAAAAGTCTGTATTACCAATTCAACTCCTCTGACACTTGCATACGATGGATAGGACACACAATGCATACGAAGGCTTGGGAAGACAGCCCAGTGGTTCAGACCCTCCTGTTTTTGTTGGATTTTGTTTCGGGTGGTACACCTTCATCTGCAAGTAGTGGGCTTGTGCCCGACCCTTGCTCTACAAGTTCCAGTTGAAACCTTCTGAAAGACTTTGTGATGTTCTTCAGGTTTCTGAAACTCTTAGGTTTTTCATTTGTAAATTGGGAGGAACATGGCGAAAGTTCTTCCCCAAGTATCGTGGAAACTCATTTTTCTTTTCTTGACAGCAGGATGATGTGGGTTTGACCCTGAGGGTTTTGAGGATCAGGACTGAGAGGGCAAGCCTTAACGTGATCATTTACCTTCAGTTCATTGAGCCACAAACACCTTTCAGTCTACTCTACAGTACAACAGCCTGGATTATGATGAGAAGAAAACAAGTGATATCAGGTGATACACAATTAAATGACAAATGTTTCATGAGATCATTCTCTTTAACTTGCAATTCATTAAAAGCTGTATTGTCACTGCATTGATCCATGCTGGGTGGGAGCAGGGCAGCATGACAGCAAGATCATGGTCAGGAAGATTGAGAAGGGAGAAGATAAAGCAGGACACCCAGAATCTTTCAGGGATAATCTCTGCCGCCAAAATACAGAGTGACAGGGATTCAAGCACCCGGAAAGGCAAACAGCCAGCAGCATTCCAACATGGCAAACAAATCTTTCTATTCATGAGAAGTTCTTTGCAGGCATATCTTTGCATTGTTCATTTTGACATGCAATGGGGTGGGAGTGGAATGGGGAGTAGTTATTACCAGGGCCTCACCTGTCAGAGTTTAAAAGCCCCTTGGCCTGGAAAGATAGTTTACTCCAACAACTGACAGGATAGATGATTCTAAACCAATTTAAAGTTATAAAGAAACGTGACGTTGTGAGTCTGTCAATTGATCTTTATTTATTTTTTCTATTTTTTAGATTAGATTTTAGATCCTGATTTTAGATTATTTTTTTCTTTTTTTTTTTTTCTATTTTTTTTTATTTCTTTTTGGTGCCCCCAGTTAACTGGAGTGGTCCAAAAGATTTTAGCAATAAGATATCAATGTCATATTGTGGGTATCTTTTGGAGAAATTCCCAGAATTAACCAAAAGCAATGTGATCTTTATATAGGCTGTAGCATCCTGTTTGTGTGTGCCTAACCCTTTGCCATCATTATCTTTACAGGATATCTGTAATGAGCCTTTGTTCAGCTCGATATAATAGTTGCAGGCTAAAACAATGATCCCTGCTAATGTTGAAGGAATTGAAATCAGCTGACATGCAGATGCAAAAGATTTGCAGATCAAAATCTTTGCAAGCAATGATAGCATTTTTCCTACATTGCCGTGCCTTTGAAGGAACTTTACACCGCATGTGGGAACTTGACAAATCAAATATTCCCAAAATATATTTTCAACATACACCTCCCACCCGATTGTCTGCTCTAATTGATTCGAAACAAACGCATCAATTATATTCTGGTTTGTGAAAAGAAAACAGTTTATAGTTTGGCACCGTACAATTGTTTTTTCTCTTCTCTCTCCCTCTCCCTCTGTGGCCATCAGAGTGTCTCTGGAGAAGTAATGGTTTCCGTAGACGTGATGGTGAGATGTTTCCTGTGGCAGGTCTGTCTGCTGCTGATTAGAGAACATCCATCAGTTGGACCTCCTCAGAGCAGAAAGGAGGGCACTGGGCAAATCTGTCAAGACCGGTCTCTTACGGACGCAGGGTTCCATCGGGTCTCCACCCGGCACCCTCACTTTGAGACGCAGGGTTTAACAAACACCTTGGGTGGCACTTACTTATGGCAAGATTGCATTAACCCAAACTGGACATACATGTGTTATTATGATTTTTTTCACTGACATTTCTCAGCTCTCAAAGCAGTGTAGATTTAAGTAGATTTATTTCTATATATTTTTTCTTATTCTGATTTATATATACCTGGTGTGTTAATGTTCAGATCAAGCGTTAGATTGAATGGGAGGGAAGTGTCTCCTGCACAGGGACACATCAGCTTTCTCTCCAGTGAGTTAGTGAATGCAGTACATTACTAATGTTCTGATGATGGTTTGTAGTGCTTATTAAAACACCCAATCCAGCTTGTTAAGCTGACGCTTGATGGAACTGTTCTTGCTGTTTTGTTCCACTTGGTAGCGAGGATTCTAAAGGAACACTTTATGTTTACAAAAGTAGAGCAGGGAGAGGTCGGTGTAACTTCGAACTTGTCGTTTCTTCTCAGGTCAGTGAATTTCCGCTGTAGGTGCTTCTTGTTCTTGCAGAGTAAACATGTGAAAAGGGGTTCAAATGTTTATGTTTCCTTTTAAAGGGCAGTAATCGTTCACAAAATGCCTATTGGAAATTTGCACCCTCACCAGCAAATTCTGATGTCAGACTTTTGTTTTGGGCATGTTGAGAAACCAACACACAAGCACATATATATATATACAGGACTGTCTCAGAAAATTAGAAAATTGTGATAAAGCTCTTTATCTTGTGTAATGCAATTAAAAAAACAGAAATGACTTTTTCATGATATTCTAATATTTCGAGATAGGATTTTTGAGTTTTCTCAAGATGTAAGCCATAATCAGCAATATTAAAATGATAAAAGGCTTGTAATATTTCAGTTGATTTGTCATGAATCCAGAATGTATGACATTTTTGTTTTTGTAATTGTAGTACAGAAGATAAATAACTTTATCACAATAATCTAATTTTCTGAGACAGTCCTGTACACCAGGGGTGGGCAAACTTTTTGGCTCAGGGGCTGCATTGACTTTTAAAATTTGACGGACGGGTCGGTTCAGCACAAGATACGATACATATCAAAAAAAAAAATTGTTAACAGTACATATCACACTCGTCTGATATTTGCTTTGAAAATAAAACCTGCTTGGTTTTGAAGGCTCTTGCTTGCATTTCATGCACAGACCAGTTTTTCCCTTGTAGCTTCGCGCCCAGCTCATTAATATGTGTCAGTATGTCCACAGTAGAGGCCAAATCACAAAGCCAATCTGTGTCATTCAGCTCAGGAAAATTCTCAAGTGTTCTCAAGTAGCTCCAAAAATGAAATAATCTGTTTGAGCTCCCACATTATTGATCCAATCATTCAATCATTCACATCAAGTATGAATTCTGTACCAATCTTTGGCTGGCCGGATTAAAAAGACCAACGGGCCAGATATGGCTGTAGTTTGCCAACCCCTGATATACGTACAACCTTTTCCAAAGCTTTAATTCTGTTTTAAATGACAAGGAAGTCAGGAGCTGGAAACTGGTTTGCACAGCGGGGGTTGATACTGGATATAGTTTCATAACTATTACCTTACTCATCCAAAATATCCTCTTTGTAACAGCACCTTTTGTTAAAAAAAGCAATTCTTCAATCGTTTTTCCATCTCATTGTATATTTTGTATTTCTAAATTGTGTCATTACAAATAAACAGTCTTGTCTGTCTTGGACGTTCTCACCTTGAATCAGAGCCGTTTTTATGTGTGTTTTAACTCCGATCATTGTGCCTTGAAAAGTGACCACCGCATGAATGTAGAATTGATTTTAATAACACAATTATTTTTGCATCCAGAATTAAAATTAATTCTATCCATTAAAACTTTTGTTGAATCCTAATGCTGATTGTCTCTTGAATTTTAATTGACAGAAATTACAGAAAACTTAAAGAATGAACACGATGTACACAGTTAAGTAGCTGAGTCCTTCATTAAGGACTGAACACCCACAAAATGTAATTTGATGTAACAACGAAGTAATCAATAAAAAGTTTCAAAACTCACTAAGCAACAATATGCAGTCATGAGTAGTTACCATAACAGACCAGCCTTAAATCATGTTAGTTCTTTTCGTCTTCTCATCCACAGACATGATGTAATTTGCTGGCGCTGACGTGCTTTTCCCAGCGGTAACCTGGATTTATACCTTCAACCAACACTCCAGTCTTGGGCGACAGGATGAATCTGCTCTCATAGCAGGCAGCTTTGTGTGTGTGTGTCTGCTGCTGAGTCGAGGCAGCGTCCCCCTTGGTCTCAACTATCTTGTTTTGCCTCCAGTAAAGTGTAAACAGGAGGTAGTGAGGTATCCTCTCTGGCCTGACAGAGGAAACCACACAAGGTCTGGAGACTGAACTCAACTATGGTCAAGTGGTCGAATGGAAGGCCAAACTGTGGTCTCCTCAAGGCGAGAACCGTTGTCGCAACTGCAGTCTGTTGCGTTGCACATTATTTGTGGATGCATGTCAACAACGGCGATACCTTGCACAGGAACTAAACTTTTCTGCTGTATTGGCACTGTTAAGGCATCAATAAATAAAGTGTGAAAAACCCCAGGAAAGGCTTTAAATAAAACCCACCTTGTTTTTGTGCATAAAAAAAGACTGGTGCTCTTCTTTTATCTGTCCTTTCATACACAGCGGTTGTTATTCAGCAATATAGCAGCTCTTCCACACAAGTCTTTACCGGTGTAACACAGTAACCATGTGCTGTGACAAACATTCCTGTGTATTAGGATTATATTTTGGAGTCAGATAATAAAATTTAACACAACCTTTTACCTGAAACTGATTTAAGAGTCCCTTCCAGGCATTCTTTTTTGACATTCCTTTGGTAGCAGCAGGGGAGAAAACAGTGCTGACAATACACCTCAACCTGTCAGCCTATTGAACCTGAGGCTGACTGACAATACCCAGGTTAACAGGTCTACCTTTCTAATCACCACAAGCTATAGTTTCCATTCCTCAGGTGTGACCCCTGACCTTTTAAAGGAGTGCCTGAGTAAGGTCAATCAAAAGAGGAAGAGCCGGTGTCAAAACATTGGTCAATTGAAAAAGGAGTGAACAAGTGAAATACAATCCTTTAAGACAATAGTCATTTGATCCGTCTCCAATTTTGGATTGAACCCGAATCATCTTCTTGAGAGTTAACATCCTTGCAGGAATATATAGAAAATACAGAAAAAGTGTAACTCAATACACCATGGCTAAATCTCATCTGAGTAATATTACTGAGTTGTGGAAGAGTCACAGAAGCTCAGTCATCAGAGAAAACAAAGTCAAGTAAAAGGAAAAGAGGGACTTCCCAGCTGCACCTCAGAGGTGGGGAAATGAGAGGCAGTTTTGGAAAGATTTATAGTCTTCATAATAAATGTCATAGGAAGGATGACAGCATTACATTGTGAGTGTGGATACAGTCAATGTGGAGAGGGCATACTGAGACCAATCAACTAATAGCGTGGTCCCTGTTGCTGCTATTGTCCGGGTCTTCAAATCAGATACAGCGAGTCTCCAAAGCAGATGCGCAGATTTCCTTTCTGTCAGCCAGCTGCTGTTCATCATAAAGAATGGCCACTGACATCTTAAACAGCTGTTCTTGCAGATCGACTTTTAATACGCTCGCAACTATCTGTAAATGCAAGACGTGTAATACCTGTAAATGAAATCTGCTCCCCGGTGTCCACCTCTAAATGTTGCTAAGATGTGGTTTCTTAACTCAGTTGTTCCAAATTCATATTTTCCCCTCGGGGTTCAAATTGAGGACTGCTTCCGAGTAGTCGCTCTCGTTCCATTTTGCCTACTATCTAGATCTTAACCGAGTCAATCCCACCGCATTCCACAGCTAACCACCATCATAGGACAGATAGGGAATTTTCACAGAGGAACATCTTATCACACAAAGTACCCCTGGCATGCAATTATCTACTAAGCTAGGTCATTAAATTCCAAAAACGTTGTTAGTTTAAACAGTCATTACTTATTATGTGCTCTCATAATAGTGGGAATGGTGCAATTTTGCAGATCCTGTTTACAAAATGTAGATGTACGTTTGCAGTAACATAGCCGGGGATGACAAAAGAAAGATTTTCCAATAAAGAGGTTTTATTGAGAAGCCGAGGCAAATACGGCACTGTACTAGAGAATGGTCCTTGTTACAGCTGTCCCCTTTTCTTTTGTTGCTCAGGCGTGGGTTGTCAGATCATATGAACGCTGGCTGCATAACAGATAGGCATGCTTGGTTAATGCTGAAGAAACCAGTGCTGTGACCTGACGCTGGTCCATAATCTGTACCCAATGGGATTGAACCTCAGTTCAATCCCAACCGCAAGAGACTGCAGTTGACATGACAGCTCCCACTGGGAGCGAAAGAGGTGAGAAACAGCTCACTTCTAATCCTAACCAGATCAGGCCTCAGCCAACTAGTACCTGCTAGAAACGGGTGCACTCTCCTGCGCACCAAGATAGTGTAAAAGTCCTGTCGGCACCAGAGGAAAAGCTCCTGCTCGGCCACTCAGTGAAAATAAAATCCTGATGTGGATGATGTACAAATAAATGTTTGTATTAGCATTTGTATATTGTATACTAATGTAGGGCTACACAGGCGTAGCATTTTCCAGACTGCTGGATGCAGAAGGAATTTTAAATGTTATCTTTGGACACGAGGCTTAAAGAAATTATGCGGGTTTTAGGGGAGATAAAGAAACAAGTGAAAGGCACTTAGAGGATGCAGCATGCCCTGAAAACAATGATACTAGCATGCACACATACACACGCGTGCATGTGCATGTGCATGTGCACAAACACAATGCATGGTGGATAGATGGACTCCTTAGGCTCTGGCTCTACAAACAAACCTTCTTCCTGTTTTCACAAGGAGAAAATGGCAGCAGAACAGAGAAGAATAGAGGACAGTCAAAGCAGGGTGAAGGAAGGTTAGGGTGAGGTGTCATTACTCCTTAGTTAAGACAGAAACCTGCAATGTACATTATGTTCTTTCTTCCTTTTCTGAACTTTATATAATTTCATAAATTCAGTAAATTGTGTGTATCACTTAGACCTGAAGTTCAACCAGACCAGTAATGAATATCTTAAACAGTCTCTACTCACTTATAATGACTTAGGTCATTGATTGTGTAGATTTTACACATGAACAGTCAAAACAAACAACAACAGGATTAAATATGCAACATTTTGAAGAACAGAGCTGTGTGCTCTGAATTATTGAAACAGACGAGCCACAGACGATAGTGTTTGAACCTGAGAAATTATGTCTGGATAAATGTGATAAGGCCTAAACTTTTGCCTTTTAACTTCAAAACTCAACAGTCTGCAGGGATGAATGCAGACCACTTGACTAACTCATGTCAGATATTACTCTATACACTATAAACAGTGAAAAGGAGCATACAAAAATAAATACAATTGCAGTAGTCAACAAACTGTTTTATACAGCAGCACTGATCACAAATTTAAAAACATTGTAAATTTCTTATACACAGCTTTTTCAGCATATATATAAATGTGTCCAAGTGTGTGTGTGTGTTTGTTACTAAATAATATGTGTATATAATATTGTGTATGTTGTATATATATATATTATGTGTGTTCGTTATTATTATATACTACATTTATTAGTACGTATATATGGGTATGTAATTGTATATCGATATATCTATTACTATAGAAGAAGAGGATCCTTTTATTTTGTCACATTCAGTTATACGTTCAGCATAACATCACAGAATTTACATTTAACCCATACTGCAGAGGTCTCCAAACTACGACCCGGGGGGCTCCACATTTTGGCCGGCTCCTGAACAATACCAGAAAAGCATTATGATTTTTTATTTCATTCTGGCCACGTACATGAATAGAACGTAACGTTCTATTCCACCCTTCTGAGGTCTGTGCCTTATCTGGTCTTTTTTTCCATGAAAAACTTGAAAAGGGTTATTTGATTATTATTTGTTTCATAAATAATGTTATTTAACCCTTTCTGGGATCTTGACAGAAAAAAAAAAAGAAAATAAATAATAACATTATTAATGAAATAATTTTTGGATATGTGTGGCTTTCTGGAAAACAATAAATGTTTACATTTAGACACCTCTGCGATCGTCACACTTTTTGTTACAAACTGGCCCGGCCCCCAGTCAGAGAAGGGAAAAGTTATTTGTCCCTCACAGAAAAAAGTTTGGGGACCACTGGCATACTGGATAAACCACAAGTTGCAGTTAGCCACTTAGCAGCATCCAGGAAGCGGTTCAGGATTCAGTGTCTTGCCAACAACACTTCAACAGGCTAGGACTAGCTCGGGAATTCAACTTGGAACATCTGGTTCCAAGACAACCAGTCTTACAACCTGAGCCATGCTGTCCCTAAATCTATATCTATATCTATATCTATATCTATATCTATATCTATATCTATATCTATATCTATATCTATATCTATATCTAGAAATCGTCAATTGCTCATCTACATCGTTGGTCTTTTTTCAAGACAAGATAGAAAAACCTGTCAGGCTCTACTCACTGAAATATCCACTCGTTATTTTTAAAAACCTCCCCTGCCAATCCTGGTTGGTAGAAACCGTAGGTTTCCCTTCTGAAAACAGACGCTGCCAAATACGACATGGTTGGAGCTGTGAGACTGACCCATAAAAGCGAAATAACCGGTTGAGAATTGTCCTAAATCTTCCAGCTACCGGAACCTCCAAAGTCATATATGTTTACATTTTCACAGTTAGTGCTGCTGTGATGGGGATGCAGTTAAAATAATAAAAACTCCTTTAATCATCCATACAAGTAGATGACTGGATTTGCAAGAAGCGTCTCTGTATGACGCAAACAGAAAAAAATCAAAAAGAAACTAAGCTGGAATGTGTAAACCATTACCGCGGCTGTTTGAGGCCATGACATGGCAAATGTTCCAGCAGATTGGTGGCTGTATCGAGCACATGTTCCCCCCACATAAAAGCAGCGAGAAGAAGAAGAAAGCCTTGCTTTTAACCACAGGCATAAGGTAAGCAGACTGTAAAAAACAACTAAAACATTTACAAAGCAGGATGAGTGACAGGAGGATAATTGTGTCAACATGGAAAGGCCTGCGAACATATGAAGGGGATAAATTGCGGGTTTTAATGTCCTACAGTGTGGGAAGTAAAGGGAGGGATTGCGCAAAAGCCCTTTACGTTATTTTTATTAGAGTCCCTGTTGAAAACAATGAATTAGTCACAGCGTGAATCAGAAGAGTAAGTTCTGTCCTTGACATTAGCAATGTTATCTCAGATGTGTGTTGAATTGTAATGTTTTCATTGTGGGGGAATCCTGCTAAAAGGTAGCATAATTTACTGTAAAACTGCAAAATGAAGTGCCTTGGAGGTATAATCAGCAGGGCTTAATTCACCGTGAGCGGCTGAACTGGCTTCTTCTGTCGTCACACTTAGTGGATTCCCGGTTCCTACGACTTCCTGAGGGCCCTTCAGTCCTCAGAGTCCGTCTGATTCATATCCAGTCTCATGCAAAAAGTTTTGGCAGTATCTAACTACACGGCAAACTCTTTGTATCAAATATTTTCTGCCCAAAGTTATTTTGTAGCATTGTGATATAGCTTTGCAGGAAACTTTGAATATTAAGCTAAACAATGAGAACAGATCATATTTACAAGAAAGTGTTGGACAAAGTTAAGCAAATATTGTTGTCATATTAGCTTTATGGATGACTAAATGTATGACATGATGAAAGCAGATGTGGACTGTCTTTTCTCCTCCACACAGCTATCTAGGGAGACTCCAGATCTGACCGCCTCAGTGTCTCCCATCACTTTATCAGGTTGTCTGATGCAGGCGAGGCCCAGCTGGACCGTTTCCATGGTGCCATCTGGGTCCCGTTATAAAGCGTTAACACACGTGTGCTGCAGCTACCGAGGGATTCAACCGACACGGGATTATTCATTCTCGAATGAGCTAAGAATGTATTCACAAATTTCTGGCCTATGTGTACGACCGCGGAACGATGGAAAGTAATACACTCAGGTGATCGGTCTAATCAATAATTATAACTACACCGAATATTTTGTTTGTCATTATTTACATGGGCATGTAAGAATCAGAGATGAAGAATCGTCATGTTTTATTAGAATGTCAGATCATGACTTAACGCTGCGTCTATTTCGGGATCGTCTACCACAGATCCATCAGTGGCCGAGACTGGACAAACCAGAGCTTTTTTTAATTTCTTTTATTGTGTTTGTTTAGAGTTTACCGACATGAAAGTATTAAGGATCCATCTAAATAACCTCTTCAGCAGTTGCTGCCGGCGCATTTGTGGAGTAATTTAACCCTCTTTCTGTTTACACCAGGGAGAAGATGATTGTTGAAGCTGCCCATTACGTCGGATTCATTCATACATTATTAAAATTGGACTCATTTTTCTCCTTTTAGTTTGCATATTTCAAGCCAACCTTTTAAGTTCTTAACTTTTTATGGGGGTTGGGTGCAGTTTGGTGAGCTGTGCGCTTTCCCAATTTACTTTTCAGCATCAAACGGTGGGTGTTCCTGAACCACCAGCAATATGATCAATTAATTCCCTGCTGCTGAAGAAAAGGGGAAAAATGCTTCTCTTCTATGTTCCAGGTGAGAATAAACAGAGAAGGCTTAAGTAGAATAATAGTTCCACACCACATACCCACATGTCTGTTGTTAACGTGCCCCTTTTGTGTGATATTACAGCAGTACTCAGTACCCAAATGCTTTTTTTCTTTTATTGACAGGGGTTGAGGTTCTGCAATTTACCTCCCTTCAAATTCAAGACCCTGGCGCTCGCCTGCCGGGCAGTGAATGGGACAACCCCGTCTTATCTCCAGGATATGGTCAAGCCACATGTCCCTACACGTCCCCTCCGATCTGCCACCTCTGGGCGACCGTCCATCCCATCACTCAGAGCCCCCGGCTGCCGATCGAACCCGTCTCGGCTCTTCTCGGTCTCGGCTCCTCAGTGGTGGAACGAACTCCCCAAAAAGGTGCGAACAGCGGGGTCGCTGCCCATCTTTCGCCGTGAGCTGAAAACATACCTTTTCATCAAGCACTATCCCACTAATCGCACTTAGCCCCCATCCCCCAACCCCCGGAAAAAAAAAAAAAAAAAAAAGAATAAAAGAAATAAATTTATCTTTATATAGGGTTCGAAGATGGCGATTTGGGAACGTGGTCACTTCTCACTTCTGACTACTGGTACTCCTTTTGTGACTGAATTGCACTTTTTGTAAGTCGCTTTGAATAAAAGCGTCTGCAAAATGACTGTCATGTAATGTTATGTCCATGTTCCTAATCCCACACGCTTTCCCTTAAAAGGGAAAATCCGAGGATACGTGAGGGCTAGGTCTTCTGCCTCACAGCACGAAGGACCCTTGTTCGATTCCCAAAAGGGGCCTTTCCGTGTGGAATTTCAATGTTCTCCTCGTGTCTGCTCCGGGTTCCTCAGTTTCCTCCCACAGTCCAAAAACATGCAGGAGGGTTGAAAAATTGCCCAGATGGGTGAATGATGGCGTGAATGGTTGTTCCTCTCTATATATGGCCCTGTGGTCAAATGGCAACCAGTACAGGGTGAACCCCCCCTCTCACCCAAACGACAGCCCCTGATAGCCTCTGGCATCCCTGCAACCCCGATGCGCAGGATGAGCAATATATGATGTATGTATGGATGGATACTAACCTGTAGAAGGAACTTTTTATAAGTGAGTAATCGCTTGAGTGCATAGCATGATGAAGAAACCACAACTTACATTTCACCATTATCGTTACTCCTGATGAGGAAATCTTGGTCATCTCATGTTTCGTTTCGTTAGATAGCCAAGCCGATGTGAGTGAGAGGTTAGTTCGGTTCTGCCAAACCAGCCGAACACATCAGAATCAGTACCATAAAGAGATTTTGCACCTTTGTGTTTATTCCACTTTGCTTTATTATCTGTAACTCAGCGCAATCTTGTGCATTTATTTGTACAAGACAGCACTTATTGTTCATGACTGAAACCTGTCACGGTTTTATTTATTTCTCAACTTTTGGGATGCAACCGATAAAGCCCCGGGCTCCAAAGCAACCTTAACGTTTGACTCCACCAGACCCGACACAAAAGGTAAGTAATGGTAATTTAAATTTTGTGATAACTTCTTCAAGGCGGTTTTCCTACAAGATATAATTATTCATGGCAGGCTAATTATAGGCTCCAGCCGGTAAGATGTATGTCACCTGCTGCTCACACACCGGCCAACATCTATGCCCAGGATATCCCCCGTCACCCCCAACCCCTGCCCGTGTCTTTGATTAATAACTGTGACCACCCGTCAACCATCAATACGGTCCCAAAACAGGGGCCCATTGTGACCTAATTACAGACCTAGTCTGTGATTGTGTGGTTTAAAGTCATCTGGGCTGTTCTTTGGTTCCTCGTTGCTCTTTCAACTGCAAAGAACAGCTTGGAAACACGGCACGGGCCGACAAAGCTTCTCTCAGCACCCTCGAAGAGCAGACGTGCAACTCGAAGCGCTGTTGGTGGTGATGTTTCTCTCAGGCTTCAAAGGAGGTTACAACCGACGTGACTGAAGTTCTAATTTTGCCAAAATTAGGAACACCTGTGACATCTGGAGTGGCTGACGCCGCGTCGCACACGAGGTCGTCTCCACAGCAAGAGAAGAGGAACACTCGGACAATAGCCGATCACGGGTCGAGTCGGTCAATGGCCATCTGAGCGAGGGAGGCTATTGTCCGTCTTGGCTTGGTTACAGCGTTCATAACACAACAGGATCTTGACAGCTGCTCGCGTTTTGTAAATGCACGTACATCAACGTGCATGGCAAAATGGAGTACAACCATCTCATTTGCTGTGTTAGCAAAGATTAGTTGGGATTTATTTGATTTGAAAACATACTGGAAATTAGTTCAAGATGGCAACTGAGCCTCCGGCCTTCGTGTCGTCCGCTGGAAACACACAGTTGTGGATGGAAGAGAACCATTCCTGAGGGAAAGCTCACAGGAAACACCTTCTCTGAATGATCTTTCCTGCTGGTATCGCTGGCAGCAGCACCTTGCTCTCTTCTCGACATTCTCCTCTCCATAACTGGCATCACACGCAAACCCATCCCAACATGACTGTTTGGCCCTGCAGCTTCAACCGTCCATCTTCAAGGAAAGGCCAGTCTCCTCATATAACCTTGCTGTATGAGCAAATGCACGGATCAGAAATAATAGACCAGCTGCACAGAATATGCTTGATAAAATCAATATTTTGTGTTAAATTGTCAGTGGCTCAAATAATTGGGATTAAATTCCAAAGGCAAACCTTAATCAAAAAATTGCCCGAATCATTCATTTACATGTTTCTGAATCATCAGGAATTCAACATTCCCTCTCATTTAATCACGTTACTACATCTATCACTATAGGAGGCCTCAAGCAAAGCAGTCATGGCTACAGATGGGCTGCAGGAAGATTTATGATTTGGTATAATGAGTCCATAAATGTACAAACAAAACCTTAGCTGAAGCTCAAACTCCAGATGTGCTCTTGTAATATTTCTCTAGTTACATTTAGTCCTGTGAGAGGGCTGTTTGTTTTCATTACAGCACAGGTCAAAGAAGTGTCACTGACGTAGTCAGAGAAATTAAAAGGTAACTTAATTTTTAGGATCAAGCAAGAAATTACTTTATTACATGGATGTAACTAATCATAACCACATTAGGGTTCACTGATTTAATATTCAGGGTATTTACCTTTTGAAAAATATAGTATCCGCATCTTGGTGATATATGCTCGATCCATGATAACACATTTCATCAATCGCCTTGCCACAGAAAGAGGGACTGTGCGGTGTCGACCCCGCATAGATTCATGTGTTTGAAATCGCAACATACTGATAAATGCCTTTTGAGAAACTATAAGTGTGTGAAAGGGTATTCACTCTCACTAAATCTCTGCAATTATTGCTCTTCGGTTTTGGCTTTCGCTAAATCTTAATGCGTTTCCCGCAACGTAAAGAAACATGGCTTTCTTTTAGCTTGCATAAAAAATCGATTTCATATATTTAGGTTTAAGAGTTTTAGGAGGAATTTTTCCGTCCGCTGCTCAGCGGTGAACATGTGTATGGTGAACATGTTAGCATAACAAGGTTAATCAACAGTCATTTCTTGCGTCGTAATCCCGAATAAACCAATAATATTTTGCAACCGGATCCACCCCGCTGGCAAAGACGGAAACCTGCAGCTTTCCGTCTTAACAAGTCCTGGACCCTGATCCTGTGCAATAATTCCCGCCCTGGAGATGAAGTGACTTTGTCCACACTTTTATGCATTTCTGAAGACACAACACCCTCGGTGCTGACATATGAGCTGCTGCTTCATCCCCACAAAAGGTAAAAAGGGGGAATAAGTGACAACAAAAACAGAGTAAAACTGACAAAGTGAATCGTCCCGTGTTGTTTATTTTAAATATTAGAAATGGAACTCTTTTTTTTTTTTTTTTCAATTTTCCCCATAGGAAAATGAAAATGTAAAGAGCTTTCTCTTTTTTATGCGTGCAGTATTGAGTAACTACCATAAGCATATTAGCTCAGAGCAATGAAAGATAACCAAAGATATCGTAGCAAAGATACTGTAGAATTGAGGTCTTCAAAATTAGCACCAAATGGCAACACTGAACAACCATGTCATAAGTTCATAACAAGTGAGAGAGAAATTATACATTAATACCTGGAATAAACTTTCCTTACAAAACTCCAGGGTTTTGTGATATGGTATCACTTAAGTCTCAAGTGTTGGCTTGTAAAGAACATCAGGTCAAGAGGTTATTTGTTACGATAAAAAGATTGAAAAGGCACCAAAGTCTTGATATCCTGATCCCCTCAAATATGAATTCTTGCCATGTCTGCATATGATGGCATGCAAAGCATTAATACGGTGCTTGTTTTCTGTCGATGAGGTTCAGAAATACACAACAAAGACATGGCTGTGTAAACTACTTGGTTCTCTGTAAAGGGACCGGCGGTGCATTAGTGGAGAACCGCAAAATTGTTTATCTAGTCAACACCGTCGCTGCCTGGGGACATTTCATTCAGGCAGCCGAGAACCACTTCAGACTAAGAGGGGCAATAAATTAGCAGAAGGTGCACGAAGTTAGTCGTTCTATTTTTTAGCAAAAGCCGGCAGTCGGTCCTTCTGTATTCTTTGTAAAGCGGGGCTCTTTAGATGAAAAGATTTAGTTGCTTAAGCAACATTGTGTTTGCATAAAACTTCAAGTGTTGAGAGGATCCCATCACCTGAGCTGAAAATTGATAGTCAGAGGCATCAAAGAGACTTTGCCGCTATCGCATCTAAAAAAAACCCAAACAATGTCAGGAAAGGGCTACAAGTCTTCGGGAGATGAGCCACACACAAACATCTTCAAGCAGATGTCATTAAGCTGGCGCTGAGGTTTTGGGAGGGGGTTGCCGGTCCATCCTTTTCCTGTTTTTACCTCCCGGCTAAGCGGCTGTGCCAACACTCGGAATGACTCTAAACTTGTGAGCTATCACCAACACAATCATTCAAGCCGCAGTCATGCCCGTAGTAGAAGCAGTCCAAGGATCTTAGACTCCACATGTGCACTGGCAACATTTTCCCGGGCATCATTAGCGGAGACCACAATGATGCCTGCGATGATACTTTGAACACAATGGTTTGTTGAGAGCCTGCGAACACAGAGGACATCCTCCCCATATGGCCGAGGGAGCCTGGCTCCAATACTAATCTGCTCCCACTGTTTATAAAATAAACAGGCCCCCGAACACTAACCTATAGGCTGCCCAGATCCCCCCTCCTGTGCCCTCTACATTGCATCTGGATGACCTCTGACCTCCCGTGTTTAAACTATACTTCCTGCCGAGAGCAATGTGAATATGTTATAATGGCCAAAATCTGCACTGTAGGCATTTCTCCTGCAGTAGAATAAGGGATTATCAGGCTGTGGCACGTGTGGCGGCCACCATTCAACACACACCAGTCTGCAGTTCATGGACATTTGGATTATTAATCATGGGTTTGCAGTTTAGCAATTTAAAAGAGGAAATCCTCAAAGCCCAGAGCTGGCATCTGATAGTGCGCAAATGGATTTACGTGTTGGTATGACTTAATTAACTAAAGTTAAATGACATCCTATCACAAAATATGGTTCATCTCAAGGCAACAGAATTTTGTTTTGTTTTCTGTTGTAATACTCACACGCTACTCCCCCAAACACACTCACTCCTGTCTCCTCTCCCTGGGAACCCTTAGCCCGCCTGGCCCAGCAGAGGTGGAATGAGACGAGATAAGCCCATGGTCGGCCTCCATCAACACATGAGGCTTTCCAAAGTGAATAGTGTTACAGACAGCCACTCCTCTGGGGCTCAGTGGGAGTGGGCTGGGGAAGGGGCTGCTAAGACAAGGGAGGCTCCTAATCTGCCCCCAGCCAGCCTGCTGATGCCCACCATCTGTGTCTGTAACTCATCACACACCAGTCAGGAGGCTCCACACACACCAAAACAATAAAACAATTACCCAGAGAGAGCTGGCTCATTCTATCTTACCCAGTTAAATACTAATTATCAGTCCTGAAGACAGGAGCCTGTGGGGAAACTGAGAACACATAAGGTGGGGCCAGTTTTATCTGTGCCAGAAAGTCCGTAAAAAAAAAAGGAAGAATACTCAATCGGAAAACAGCGGTATGAAAAAAGACACAAAACAAAACAAAGAGACAACAAAAAAAAAACGTCATGATTGGTTGAACTACCATCAACGGGGAAAGGAGATGGAGTCAACACAAATGTAAGGGAAAATGTGAAAGCTTCTTCTACTTCATTTAGTTGATAACACTTCTGAGCCATAATTGTGTATGCCTCCGGCGTGACTGAGCCAAGGGATGTAGAGGGTTACGAGGTCAGGAGGATGGTTGCAAGCAGGGTGGAGGGTGGGGGGGTTAAACTACCTAAAACACCTCAAGTAACATGACGGCCGGCGCAGGTGTTTAGAACTTACCCCCACATAACCTCCACACACCCATCATTTGGAGCTAATAAATGCTCAAGGCGATACAGCAAGCAGGTGATTAGCAGACACAATTACTATGCCTCACTAACCTTTTTACTATTCAGCCACACGATTGTATCTCACCTGACAGAGGGACCCTTGTTGTTCCATGAAATTTGAGCCCAAAGAACAGCATGCTTTGTTGAGTGCTCCACTAAATGACTGCACTTTTAGATTAATACCAAGGGACAGAAGGCATGTTCTTATATTGTGAGAGGTTTGTTTTTAAAGTAGATAGCGGTTGTAGGTGTGTGTGAGGCTTTGTGTGTAATTTTTCATATTTCATTGAAGGAAAGGGTTTTTTTTTTCAACATACATTTTATTGCCATCTTCACTTGCTTTATATACTGAAAAAAAGCAAAACAATCACTCACGCAAACAATTACTACTTTGAAAACATTTTCTGTGCGTCTGTTGGCTGATTTCTGCCAAAGTTATTGGTAAATTGGAGGAGATGGCAAAAGTCCATTGTAACACATCCTGGACTCAAGTCGATGTCAGCTATTTCTATGTCCACTATTTCTATTTGTTTTACAAAGCATGAGGTCTGGATCATGAAAAAATACTCTTCTTCTTCTTACTACTACTACTACTACTACTACTACTACTACTACTACTACTAATAATAATAATAATAATAATGATAATGATAATAATCTCTTGGAAATAAGAGTAGCTTGAAGTTAAATATTTCTTTAATTTCAGTATTTAAATATTAGAAATTTGGCATGATCTTTTAAAAAATCGCAGTAATTTTTAACAATCAAAATTTATCTTTAATTAATTTCTTACAGCATAAAAATGAAGAGATATTGGATGGATTGGATTTAATAAGATAATACATTTGCATTAATGACAATCTCTTTTATTGACAACATTTCATTTCGTAGCTCCAGGTTGTGTCAACTGATGATCTCATTGACATAACAAACACAGAGGGTGGAATGCTTGGGTCTTCTTAGTAAGGAAAAACTGCCCAAAAACAAATGTTGACAACATGTGTTGACCTAACACATGTGCAGGCATTTTACCATACAATAATAACAGTAGTATACTTGGGCCGGATGGTGCTCACTTGATAGAGCCAGCCACCCATACATGAATGGCAGCAGCGCTGCCATTCATGTATGGGTGTGTGCGTTTGTGGGTGCGTGCACATGTGTGTGTGTGTGTGTATGTGAATGGGTAAATGTTATCCTGCGTAAGCCCTTTGAAATCACAAGCTGTGAATGCACTACATAAGTGAAGACCATTATTGCAGCTACACTAGTAAGGACCTCAGTTTAATTAGAATCATTGGATTAGGGTTAATGAAGCTCTGTTTTTATTTTTCATTTAAATATACATGATATTGTTTATTTCATTTGCTGTTCATAGTGACCTAGTGATCAATAGAGATTCAAATTATACACCCCATTTTGCAAAATAAGGCTCAGAGTAACTGAAAAAAAATCGGTTAGGAACAATCCAAGTGGATGACTGTACACTTACACTCCTGTTTATGTCTTTTCACTTCACAGAATGCGAAGACCTGAATTATTTTATATAGGGGTTAAGCTGGCACTGAGTACGTAGAGTTCAATTATCGTTTTTAGGATTTAATGAATTGCATGATAAGAAAAAGAATGATATGTGCTGACTCAGAGTATATAGCACTGTAATATAGACTTATTAGCACCCTTTTTAAATGGGGTTTAAACTTTTTTAGGACGTCAAATGATTTTGGAACAGTCTTCTTATCCATGTGAGCAGGGATATCAATTTTAATCCAGTCCCTGATATAGGGCTGTCTGGCATCTGGGAATAGCGGGAATGAGTGGTGATGACATTTAAAGTACTTTGCTTAAGGCACCCATGAGAATTTTTGGTTGTTGTTCTATGTTAAATTTAGCCATGAAGTATAAGTAGCTACTTGTCGACCATACATGGTAGAAAGGCCATTTTATTGAATCAGTAAAGGTGCCCAAAGAACACAGACTGTAGTATAAAGAAATAACTGAACCTTCAGGCACCACTTCAGATTTTACAACATGAGAAGAGATGAAAAACATTACTCAATGGTAGTCTGTGTTTAGAATGGCCAGGAAGATGAAGAACATATACAATGTACACATTCATATCTGGAAAGAGAGCTGTTTAAAATACTGGACATGGATATGGAAATGAACACAATCACTTAAAATGGCACTTAAAATTATTGTGATTTTCCATTAGAAGATGAACATAACTGGTTATCCGTCAAAGAACAAGACCGGGATAAACGACAAATGGTGCCTATTTATACAATGTGTTCATAATGTGGTAAAAAAAGCAGTTTACACTGAATTACAATCACATACTGATATTGGCAGAGCTGCATGCAAGGCCCTTGCCAGACCATTGGAAGTAAATGTGGGGTAAGTGTGTCTTGCCAAAGGACACTTTGGTATGCAGACAGGAGGAGACAAAAATTGAACCACCAACCTTAAGATTGGATGGACAACTGAGCCACTGCTGCCAAGGATAGGATAGGATAGGATAGGTTCGGCTAAACTAGGCTAAACGAGGCTAGGATTGGGTAGGATGGGATAGGCTAGTCTAGGATGGTGTAGGATGGTATAGGATAGCATAATTCATTTATCGATTCTGACTTTCACAGAGGGGACTCATCTTTATGATCCTTGGCCAAAGACCATTTTCCTTCATTGCACCCATTTTATCCGTGATGCTGCGGAGAGTTCACCTGCACAGAGGATCACAATGTCTGTAGTCATATATTACTATAGCCTTTATAATTTGACCTGAGACAACCTGTCATGCTCCATCAAACGTGGGAATCTGATACCTGGCAAAACACAGGCGCCTTTGCTTTGCATCAGCCCATCACCCCCCATGTCTTAACACATTTAGCTTGGGAGTTGAGAAAATGTCAACCGCATCACATGAATCAACCATTGTGACAGGGGTCCGTTGGGTCTGGGATCACATGGAGGATCACAAGTCTCTCTTTTCACTGCGCCATCTCCTATTTCCATTAGCTTGAGACGAGGGAGGCGGGATGGCCCTCTAAAGGCATATATTTCCGTTGATGAAGAGATAAATCAGATCATTTCTCGAGTAAGAGTGGAGCACAGAGAGAGCCTTTTTGGTTGTCCCCCTTTGAGATGTAAATGGAACGGTGGCACTAAAAGAGGGCCAGGTGTCTGATGCAAAGAGGGAAAGCGTGACGGTGCATGCATTCCTCAGGGACCTCGACCATTAACTGTTGCCGTGCCTCATATGGGCAAACATCAACATATCCCATAATGGTCCATAATGGTCTTGGAATGACACAAATAACAGGCATGGTTTACAGCCAATGACAGGTGCTCTCCGTCAGGGAGACACAACGGCGCTACCTGTTGTTGTCCTAAGAATATAGAACAGTTATCGAAATAGTGACAATTTTAAAAGTATGTACGACTTGCTCCTTTCTCCTCCTGTTGGTGCTGCGATACCCCAATGACCAGAGGTCAACAGCTGCGGCTCACGCTTTGCTTGACGATTAGAAACGAGTTAGCGGCATTACCGAGGTCATCAAAGTATCAATTTGCAGTGAACTCTTTACAGCCAGAGGCAAAAACATCAAATACCCCACACCTCGAGGTAGAGAAAAGGGGTATTTGACAATTGAAACAGCGATTTGAAAGATGGAAGGCAACGTGTCATTAGTTTAATGGAGGAGACATCAGGAATGGCATCTTGTGGGAAGTTGTTTGAGCTCTGATTAAAAAAGGTTGAATACTTGTGTCATGAATGAATCACTCCTACAGTTGTTTCTCCACATTACTTTTACAATTTCTCTGACTCCCACTGACAGGCAGACCCGGTCATTAACCTGTCTTTGCTTGCATGGACATTGGAAATTTAAAAAAGTTCAGAATGAGGACATAGATAGTAAGAAAGCAGCTCTTTTATAGGGTCCGGAAAATGATGAGATAACAATGTTGAGACAGTGAGATTACCCCCCACTGATTAAGATTGAACTTTTTGATCTGCCCAGCATAGCATTTCTGACCTTATATTGAAAATATTGTCAGTTATTTTGAAATGAAGTGACCTGCTGTAGAAAAAACAATGAACAAATAACTAATGTGTTTGCTTCTATGCAATCTAATGTCACATAAACTTAAAAAATCAAAGCACAAGATGAATGCAGCCTTTTTTAAAATGGCATTACATTACATTATATTGCAGTCATTTAGCAGACGCTTTTATCCAAAGCGACTTACAAAAATTGCAAATCAATAACCGACGATCCAAAGTATCAGTAGTCGTTATTCAGAAGTCAGCGTTTTTATTCAGAATAGATTTTTGTTTAATTGGTTAAAATGAGCTAATTGTTGCAGAATAGTTGACAAGCTCCACAATTTGCAACCTCCAAAATTTCCATGTATATAAAGTAGCCCCTCGATAACTGTAATGGTCAGCATTTAATTGAGGCTATTTTCACATATTAGGTAAAAACATTGTTTTATTTCATACTGTCAATGATGGAGTGGGACTTGAGGCAAACTCATTTTAAGTGTAAATATTTTTCAGGGTGCTTGACTACCCGGCGAACCAGTTTCCAATAAATGACTACCCCGCCATCTGCTGGTGTCAACCAATTATTGCGCACAAATGTGGAAATACACCAGACATTTTAAGACACTGACCTCAAGCCTAAGGTTAAACTAAACGAAAATAAGCAAACAATCACACATGATGTTCTGAGTTCATTTCATTATTTTTTTTATTTATAGAATTTTTCTGCATGGAGCTCCTCTGGGTGTCAAACATGTCTGTCACCAATACAATCTTTCTCCCCTGGCAAGCGTAAATCTTCCTATTCTGTACAATTCTAGTGTTACAATTTTGATTGAAAACATAATATTCTGTTTTTGAGATGCTACCTCTTCTGTATCTGTAATTGCTTAATAAAGTATTGCATTAATACAGTGAAACAGAATTCCAAACAAATTGTTTTCTTACATAAAATATCTACACAGTAAGCATTAAGTTAAAAAATATTAGGCAAATGTGAGGTTTGTAACATAAGTGGCAAAAAAACAAAAAAATATTGCATATGGGAAAGCGACTGCTGGAAAATGTGTTGAACTTCCATAGCTTTTTATAACTGACCTATACAAGGATTCTGGAGCAAAGCTTTTATTACATTACACAAACACATTTTACACATGTGCTTATGCGTGTCAAAACGCCCTTTGCCAGTGTTATAGAAACTAAAAACAAACATGAATTGTGACGAGTCAAAAAGATTGTCCTACCAAACAAAGACTTTTCTCACAACTTAGGATTGTTTTGACGGTTCCCGAGGAAATGAGATTGTTTCTCAAAAGAGAAAAGCAACAAATATCACTTAAGGTCCTGCAGTCACACAATCCCTCCCTTCTATAACACTGGAATAAGTCTCATTCCACGTGAAGATTGTATCTCAAAACAACAGTCTTGATCTGCTTTGGATATTCTAGCAAAATACAAAAAAAAAAAAAGAAAAAAAAAAAGAAAGCAGAACATGAAACAGGACCTTCCAGCCTCCAGCTGAATGATGAGCGAAGCCAATACGGTCAGCACCATTATATTACTTACAAATAACTCACTGTCCAAGTAGTCACAAGAAACAAGCACTGATTCTCTGAATGCAATAGTCAGCTTTTGGCAAGGACAGATTTCAGACCAAATTTGAGAAGTTGGGAATGTGTCATATAGTCAGGAATGTTCAGTCCAGTTGCCAAAGTAACATGGAAGTATTACAGCGAAGTGCCTGGCTCAGTGAGTGTTTAGCGATTCAGCCGGATCAATTCAGATGGAATTTTGCCCACTTTGATACTACGCAAAGTTACATTTTTTTTCCCCCCAAAACAAATATTCTTTTTATAATGATGATAAATAATTTTTTTATAGAAAACTATTTATTTTTCAGCTTCAGACTAATTCAAAACAATACATTTGAAATGGTCAAGTCTCCAAACTTGGAAAAAAAAAAAAGAGAGGAAAAAAATAAGCTCTGTCCCAAGAATATAATCTCCCAAAGTGAATCCCAACATTGCTGTGATGTGGAACCAGAACTGCTGGCACCACCTCAAAAATCCATTCGAATGAATCTTTGAAATGAATCAGTTAAGATTTTTAATCAAATACTGAGTCTACATTTGATTTTTTTCCTTCACTGCTACAAAATAATAGTGCTAACAGAAAATGTAAAAGAAAAAAAATGCATAGCCTGCAGCACCTCTTTGTTCCAAGGAATAACTTGAAAGAACACTGCACACCCAATGACATGGCTCCCTTGACAAAAGGACATTAAGATTGATACTTTGAATGACAGCATCTAGAGGAGGCAGTGACATGGACAAAATCAAAGCAGCTCTACGATTAGCAATGATGCTCTAGTGTATACCAACAATATCATAGGCAGAACGGTGTCCAAGAGGAATACCTACATACAAAACAGTCCGATTCGTTAGGAAAAATGACTTTAGGCTTTGGCTACAGGATGCTGGTGCCAGACCGGGTTACAGGTAAGTATCCTGCTCTGTACTACTAAGGCTTTGTGTGGATCTCTGAAGTGAAGACTCTTTGGCAAGTGGGGGCTCAGTAGGAGGAGGCGCTTGCTGGTGGTGGAGTGGCTCTTTGTCAGTCTGTGGCACAGAGTCTGGCACAGTGTCTCGGTTCTTGCCAAGAGCTGGAGGAGAGGGTGCTGGGTGAGATGGAGGGGGTGGAGAGTCCCTGTAAAGAGGGTAAGGGTTTGGAATCTCTTCAGTGGGCTTGGAGTTCTTCATACTTTTATTCTTTTTGCTTTGCTTCTCTTCTTTGCCCTTCTTCAACTGAGGGTTGGGTTGAGGCATCTCAAGTACAATAGTTGGGTTTTGCTGCAGGTCCTGTCGCCGGGGTGGATCAGCCAGCAAGATAAGCCTTGCACCGTGCATCCTGGAGGGGGACTTAAAATTCAACTCCCCGCGGTTCTTCTTCCAGCGCTTTAGTTGAGTGTGATGCTCCCTTTCCACATCTCGCGCCGTTATTGGCACTTCCAGAATCTGTATCAGAAAGAGATGTTTCGCTCGTTCACAGATGAGTCACAGATTACTTTTAAAGGAAGCGAGAAAGAGAAAGACCAGCCCCTGCTGAAAAATCAGTTCCCTTCCATTGGCAATTAGTTTAGACTTTTGTACTTCATCAGTTAATGTCAAAAGCCCTCAGACTTTTATGACAGCATGAGCATGGGAGTCAAGACTGCCCTGCGTATAAAAGGAGGCATTGTTGGCTTGGACAGAGATTCATACAGGAAGCAGACAGCGGCCAGTCAACACTCTAGTGGACAGCATACTCTGTAATTCCCTCGGATGCATTTGTGAACACCCATTGTTCTCTGTGAAGTCCAGATCCACCCTGACGGACAAGTCTCCACTATGTCATGAGGGCATTATGCCTGTCCGATAGGACTTCCTTGTCATTAACTCTTCATGGCTTTAGTGCTGGATTGTTCTTTCAAACAACTGGGCCCATTTTATGCATTTATGCAATGTTAGCTTGTGAAATGTCAAAGAAATACATTCCATGATCATCTTATTTTACTACTGGATTTTTTCAGACTGTAAGTTGTACTTTTTTTTTCCCCATGGTTTGGCTGGTCCTGTGACTTATACTCAGGTGCAACTTATATATTAAAATATATACGGTAATTTCACATGTTTGTTATTTTCACACCGACAGTTGCGAGACTGCGCTTTGGCTTGTGTGCCTGAAAATGCTACTTCTATTACTCCTGTACCATGGAAAATGGAAAATTCAAACATCAACTTATAAAGACAACAGAGAAAGACTGAACACAAATACCCCAAAAGGAACTCATATTCCACAGAATACAAGCAGCTAGTAGAGAAATATGCAGCTGATAAGGGTAATCGAGCAGCAGAAAGAACGTTTGCGGTCAGTGAGAAACTAGTGAGGGGAATACTCATAATTGCAATGAAGAAAACAGAAAAAGCTAATCGCCGGCTAAAAGCTAGATGGCCACAGCTACAGGGACAAGTTCACAAATGGGTGCTTGAACAACATGCTGCCGGGAGAGGCTTGTCAACGGCGCATCTACATCTACACGCCCAGGTAGTTGCCAAGGCGATTAATATCAATGACTTTACAGGAGGACCTTCTGTTACCGCTTCATGCTTCACAACCGCCTCTATCGGACAACGATGTCCCAAAAACAGCCATGGAGAGGAGGAAGCGGTGCGCCGCCTACCCCCGGGGTTGGTGGAGTTGCTCAGAAGTGACATCGAGGATCAAAGTTTCAATTACTTTAATGATTTGGAGTGAGGTCGAGTTTGGTAAACTTGTTATGCTATGTTGCTTATGTTAAAGTGTTCTGAATAGATGTTAATATGTTACGTCACCAAACCAGACACCTGTTAAGCCTGTTGCTCTCGATTTTATTGTTATTACTATTGTATCGACCCTGCGGTACTGTTTAGAGGAATGTTCAGACCTCTGTGATTTCCTACTGGCTGTGAATGTGTTTTTTGGATGAGAGAGAGCGAGGAGGCGGGGTGGGAGGAGAGAGTGCTGACACGGAGAAGATTAAATGGAGCCGCTGTTGCTTATTGTTCTAATAAAGATAAGGTTTGACCAGCAAATCATCATTGTTGAGCATTGCACTGTAACTTGCCTTTCAAGGTGAAATGTCTGTTCTTGATCTCTGAATGTATCAAATAAATGTCAATATTCTTCACTAGCTGTTTCATCAAATTGAACTGTTTTATTAGCTTGTATGCGTGTATGCTGACTGTTCAATCAATGTTTAGTTGATATATACCAATTTGTGATGTAAAAATAAAAAAATCCATGTTAGTACATTCCGGCCTCTTAACATCTATTGATATTAGTCATTTGTCCTCTGTCAACCTCCAGTAGAGATGATCTGCATCTACAAATGTCACGTATGTGTATTGGGCCTTAGTCACAGTTCAACCTTTGACAGCTAATGAAAGAATAAAAGTAACAAAGTTTGAAACAGATATCTATGTGGCAAAACCTGAGCTTTCAGATATCTATGTGGCTAAACCTGAGCTTTCAGTTTATAGATTAAATCTTCAGAATGCAACTCTAGTCCCAGATATGAACATAACCTTAGTTTTTCAGAAGTGCCAAAGACCTGTGTCTGTTACAGAGTGTGCTTAATGTCAAACTCACCATTAAAGCATTACTGCACTCAGTTAGGCCTGGAAAACACTGATCACTGACTCATAAAAGGGCTGAGTGCTCAACTACTACAGACTTGAAAACCATAGATTTGGTCAAAGGACTGTCTATTTAGATACTGCAGGATCTTGCTCCTCTGAACTTACCTCACGAACGAGGAAGCCCTCCTGCATGTATCGAGGCTCTAAGGCTCGGAGGAGCTCCATGGTCTCATACTGGCCCTGACAAGCCTTTAGCTTCTCACGGCTCCCAAGCATGCACTTTAGCAGCACCAAACCCACACGGAAGATGATCTTTACACCTGGCAAAGAAAAATGGACCTGATGACTTTCACTGTGTAACAGGCCTTACACTACAAATATCAGAAAGTAGATCTTAACATGTGATTAATTGTTCAAGTTTAAGGAATATATTAAGAATTAATGTCCAAAAAGCTCATGCTATAGGGTGTTCACAGAAACTTTTTTGACAGTCAAACAACAAAAACAAACCCTCCTTTAACAGAATCAGTCTACTGACATGAATACTATAATTTCGGGAATATAAGCCGTAATGTTTTTCACACGCTTCGAACGATGCGGCTCAAACAATGATGCAGTGAATTAATGGATTTGTTTGGGCTAACGAGCTTCATACCATTTAGCCTCATCACATTGAACCAATAAAATTACCATGGAATTCTGAGGCTATTCAATTCTGACACTGAGGAAGATGACTTCAATGGTTTAAGTGCGCAGGAGGAAGATGGAGATAGTGATCAGCTGGAGTAGAACACAGCGGGGATAGAAAATGAATGGATCGATGGATGGACCTTTCCTTGTGTTATCTATTATTAAAATTTTTCATCAGCCGTGTTACAGGGACTGTTAGGACAAGGCATCTCCAGTATAAATTTGTGGATGTTACCAGTATGTATTAAATCAAAAGTTTTAAAAAAATGCTTCTGTGTAAATATCTCATGTTACAACATGGACACCTGCGCCTTCTAGACAAATGTGGCCTATAGATGTATAATATATATTTAGTTTTTTTTAAGCCGGTGTGGCTCATATTCAGGTGCACTTAATAGTCCGGAATTTACGGTAGATATATTTGTGTTTTAAATTCAGCTAAGTGTGTTGAGTAACTCAGTTCTTTGGAACTGCACCCACACAGATGACCAGAGGCAATGTGGGAACCCCAAATTGAAATGTCAGATGAACAATTAACTGTCAGTTACAAACGATAAGCAACCCCAGGACAATTTGTCAAATACCGTTATTCCCTCCAAGATTTCAGCATTGGGAAATTCTTAGCGTGCTAAAGTTCCATAAATCTTCTCTTTGGTCTTCCTCGAGACCTCCTGCCTGGCACATCCAATTCCAGCACCCGTCTACCAATATATTGACTATCCCTCCTCTGTACATGACTGAATCATCTCAGTACGGCTTCTCTGACCTTCTCTCCAAAACATCTAACATGTACAGTTCCTCTGATAAGACTCATTCCTGATCCTATCCATCCTTATCACTCCCAAAGAGAACATTAGCATCTTCATCTCTGCGACCTCTAGCTCTGCCTCCTGTCTTTTCGTCAATGTAATTGTTTCTAGGCCATACAGCATCGCTGGTCTCACCACTGTCTTGTACACCTTTCCTTTCATTCTGGCTGATAGTCTTCTATTGCATGGTAACCCTGACACTTTTCTCCACCCATTCCAACCTGCTTGAACTCGTTTCTTCACCTCTTTTCCACTCTCTCCTTGCATCACCACTATAAATTGTGCATGAAGGGGAATCTGCAGGATGATATATTTATATAGAAAAATCATCTGATTGAATCACTAAGTGGCAACTAGTTCAAAAGAGCAGAGCGGCGCTGTCATCAGAGGTCCCTTTGTTTTGGAACAGCACAGGATTTCGATTGCTGAGTGAATAAATTAATTTAGTTTTTTAAATTATGTCGCACGTCATCATTCCAGATCAATGAATTACTCAAATCAATGGAAACGAATTTTATACAAGGTCAGACAGAAAAAATAAATAAATGGTGAGTAGAAAGCCAGGGGGTTCTTTTTTACCATCACATAAGAACATATCCCAAACACGCAACACAGATGCCCAGGGCAATGTTCTGGAGAAGGCACACATGAACCATTCAGTCATGTAGAGGATCGGATCAATCTTGTGCTTCTCCAAATGGCGGTAGGCTACTGGGGAAACACGTCGTAGCAAAGCAAACAGGATCTCCCCATCTAACTGAATGGCTTCCTGCAAATAACACAGGTAGGACAGGATTGACAATGCAAATAAAAGCCAGTTTGCGCTTTATTGTTAAGGCTGAAATCAGAGATGTATGGGGACGTTCAGCTTTTAACGATACAACTAGACAAAAGGCATCGTATTGCATGTTGCAATACCAGTAAATATTTTATTTAGAATAATCAAATCTTGAGATTTCTTAAGAGTTTTCACGAGAAAGAATTAATAACATTCTCGGAGAACTATGATTACATGTTTGGATGCAGTAACAGTAATACAGTTTTTAGTCTTAGCCTCTTTTAGCTGTGAACTTTGCGGACTAAAAGACTGTCAAGCCGCATGTTGCATAGAGAAACAAAACTAACTTAAGTTTTCTGGGAATCAGTAAGTCATAACAACAAAAATCTGGTCATTGATCATTGCTTTTCTACTGTGTAATGTTTCTGTCTCACCAAGCCAGGACTGTAGTAACCAGGAAGATACTTCTCACAAATCTGCACCAGCCCCCAGAAGGCATCCTGGAGAGAGATTTGGATTTTCATAATAAAAACAACAGATCAACTCAACATCATGAATCTTTCGAGACAAACAGCAAACAAATACTGTAAAACTCTTGTGGACATTTGGGGGATAGTGTTGCATACCTCTGCAGGCATGTGCATTAGCAGAACAGCAGCAATGGGAGCCTGAGCTTGGCAGTAGCCTTCCTCTGGTCTGTACAAAGTGTAAGCCTTGAGAACACGGAACAGGTCCTTCTGTCTGTGTCAAAAACATAAACACAGGTCAGAATATCTTCTCAAGCAGAACACATCTTCAATTAAAAAGTGGAGTGCCCCCTTAAGCGGAATCTCACCCATGTCCTCCCCGAGACACAAACATCTCATGGAAAGGAAACTGTCGATGGAGGTCTTTCTCAATCACATCAAGCCATTTAGGGTCTCCTGGCTGGCTATCAAGCTCCTGATGTCAGAGAAAAGAGGACACAGAGACTAATGTATCATTGGCTGGACGTGAAATACCTTATGTTAATATTCCTTATGTTAAATTACCCTCACTGATAAGCTGACAGAGAACCAATATTACAGAATTGCTTTTTTTTTTTTTTTTAATCTGGTGTAATTTAGTGTAAACAAACATCAGCTTTAGTGAAAAGCATGTTCCAGCACTTGCCTGACTTTTAAAACCACAGAGTAAAACTGTCAGTTTCAAAAACAAATTCTGTCCGAAGCTAGCGGGAATGAAGCTGAAAGGAGGAAATGAAAGAGGAAGGTCTCTGACCTGGAACTTTCCTTGGTTCTGCTCTTTCTTCACCTTACCCCCTGAAAGGTAAAGCCATGCACGGCCTCGAAGGGCAGGGGGAATTCCTTTCTGGCTGCGGAGCCTCACCTGAGTCACAAAGGAACATGTCAAATTAAAACATATAAGAGAGAAAAATGCTTGCCGCAATCTGTTCACATGGTATTGGTTACTTTCTTCAATACTGTGCTTAAAGAATGCGACCGCACAAAGTAAACACTGTCTTACGCTGGCTGTCCAGAGAACGCTGTATCGCTGATTACACTGTAGCAGTTCTAAAAACTCTGCAAATATATGACATGCGAGTTTCCTGAGTGGCTCATGGTTATGTCCAAATGTCAAGGAACCAAATTCAGTTCTACTTGAGGTACTCATTTTGGTGTGATGGCATGTAGAATTTCTAGCTCATATATCATAAAAGTAGAGGAAGAAAAAAAAAAACAGGTTTCTGGATTCTTTACACTCTGTACCTCAGTGATTGGTATCATATTGCTCAAAAAGCAATGTGATGTTTCTCTGCAAGCCATTGAAAGAATCAGCCAGAAGCTTTTCCTATTATGTTATACAACATTATTACAAGAATGTACAAATTGTTAACTTACACTGAGATAAAGAAATGCATTCAAATGGGCTTACATGGGGTATCATTTATTATATATTTATTTTATCTCCAGTTGCGAGCTTGTTTGAATTCAACTTAAGCCAGACATGAAAGTTCTAAAAAACAAAAAAGGAAAAAAAATGTTTAAGCGCAAACCTATAAATGACAGACCAGGGATGTTGGTCTTAAGATAATGACAACCACCATTTTAATCCAATAACATATTTGTCATGTGACTCTTTTGTCCCTTTTATTATTTAGCTCAAAACTAAAATTGAACAACACAAAATCTTAGGAATACAAAGTAGCTGTAATGTAGATCCTTGGCACAGGTATTTGTTGTGAAACTTATTGTTATGTTAATAACTTCAACATTGTTATTCAGCTTGGAGCACAAGGCAGCATTGACATGCTGGAGCAGTAGGAATTATTTCTTTGTTTCAATCACACAGACACTGTTGTTGCTTTGACTTGCATAAACATTGCTTAACACTGCAGAACTCCACAAAAATGACAACATTCTGTTGCAGGGTCATTGTGGAATCATACAAAGCAACCTCCATACAGGTATTGGCAGGTCAACAGATGATCTGCTATAATTTGTCTTCAGTAACAGTCTACATACAGCTAAGTATAAGGTTTAACTCTTTACCTCACAAGTCAACACATAGTTCATATAAAGGGAAAGTCTTAGCATTCCAGAGCTGTCTTAAAAGAAGCCAACACAGCCCCACCCCAAATACGACAAAGTCAATTTGTCACATGGTGCTCAGTGTGATAAAAGGATGGGTCGAGTCCTGTCCTGGAGCTGACTCATGGAAAAGAGGTTGCAGCTCTGTGCTGGAGCCCTTACATAATTTCACACATAGCTGGTTAAGCAAGAAATACTATTAAAAAACAAAATGGAGAGGTGTTAAAAACCATTTTTCCACTGACAATGAGATAAGAAAGTTATTCACTCTGCAACCATTTGCACTGCTGTATCATGTGAACGAGCCAACTTTATGCTGAGGAAGTGTTGCTCCAAGATAAGTATAAATGTAGTAATTGTTGACCAACCATTTGGAAAACCTTAACCAGATCAAGCACAATCAGACAAGTTATGCAGACAGTTCATTTTTACTACTTAAAAGTGAGTAACACCTTGCACAGACCTTATTGAATCTTTTGATCATCCATTTGTCCCAGTGGTTTAGCATGTCCAGCCACTTCACCTCCCTTTGCCTCAGCACAGCTGGAGGCACATCCTGGGCACTGAACCAGGAAAAAAACAAAAAAAGTTTAGCTCATTGATGAATTTAAGAGGAAATATCAATACTAATGAAAATGCCAGCAATAGCTTTAGAGTAGATGTATTGGAATGGTGAAAAAGGATGCAGCTTCTAGTTGTTTGGTTGTCAGAAGAGAAGATTAAACAAAACAATGCTCAGAATAGTTTTATATCCTAATGTATATGTCATAAGATCTGTGTGCGTGTGGCCACAGCTCACATGTGGGCAATAACTTGTGAAGGGAGTTCAAGAGGCAACCACTTGACATGCTTTTGGTATATGATAAAAGAAAGAAACCAAGACTCAAAACCCTGCATAACCTCAAAAAGTAGCTGCAGCGTTCTCTTGAATAATAATGATGAAACATTAAAAGGTAATAGGCAGCCACAATAGAAAAGAGAGAGAGACATGGTATTCTCTAACTATAAAGGTAAATATAGGCAATGTTAACCTAACATGAGATTATGAGTGAGGTCTTCTGCTTTACTATACTGTGTAATTTTCTCAGCAGCAAAAACCTGCAATTAGGAGCCTCAAACTCCTTCAAAGTAGTTTTTTATTTTTGGGGCATCTCTCTTATATCTGAAAGAGACAGTATGCAGTTGATCAGTACTTCAGCGTGGTGTACTAAAGCTTCAACTCAGTCAGGTAATTTACATTAGGCAATACTAGTTAAAACCCTTACTTTGCCTGTACCCATAAAACTGCACCAAGTGACCCCCTTTCAGTAACTGGGTGCTCGATCCATGGCTCAGCCTGCCAAAACTCAAGACAACAGGGTTTTCTCGACTGACTAAACTGCCACAGTAATGTGGTGTACGCTTTGGCTCATTTAAGGGAAAACTAGACTAAAAGAGGCTTGGTCGGAAAAAAAAAAATATATACGACAAGATGCAGACAAAGATGTAGTAATTTAAATAAAACTTGTAATTCTATAGTCATCTTATACATATATTCTAGAGGACGTTGTAACATTCGAGCACAAGATGCCTGTACTGGATTTATATACTTGACAACTTATTTTAACGAGACGGAACACTGGCAAACACTGGGCATAAAAAACACTGTGCCACGCAGCTGGTTGGGAGAACTACCGTGCAAAGGCGAGCACTCGATAACCACACAACTTGTAAACTTGCACTGAGTAATCTTGACAAAGTTTTACACTATCTTGCTAACAAAGTTGCCAGGCAAAATAGCAGAGCTGTTGTCGTCAGTTCAGTGACAGTGAAAACACCGATTTGATCAATCACATTATAGTTTGTCTTCGATTTTCAAAACACACTTACGATGCCTCCGTGTACTGTTGTGCTCCTCCAATGAATCCATATTTATCGGTTTGTCTTTCGCTGGTGAAGCCGTTGATTTCCGAGTCGGATCCCAGAGAGCTTTCATCGTCGATTTGACTGCTGCGGATACTTCGTGTGTCCACTCTTTGACGACCATTCGCTAAATTGGCCATGGTTGCTTCAGCTAATAGCTAACTGGCTAGTAGCGTTAGCTAACGTCAGCAGGCTTGTTGACAGCCCAAAGTCAAAACTGCTCCTCAGCATAAGCCGTTGAATCAAACATCATCGACGCCATTACTCCTGAATGTGTGCTTTCCAACTAGTTCCCGTGCTAAAGAAAAATAAGTCTATCGTCAGGGTAAAACTGTCACGCTAACAAAACGAGGAGGTTTTGCGTTAAACAGTTGTAACAATTCACACGGCGAAGTCCGATTTTACATTAGCTAGCTAAAATGGCTATTTTAAAGTTAGCTTTAAAAGATCGAACCAGCCCAAACCAAACCGTATTCCTACTTGCCCTACCTTCACCGTGTGCGGCTGGATTTCATTGTCAACGTCTTTCAATGCAAAGTAACGAGCAGAATGGTTGAAAATGTCGGCAAACCATGGCATTGCTCGATGTCCTGTCACCCGGAGTGTGCGTTAGTTTTATCTGACCAGTTCCAATCCTGCGGTGATTTGATTGCTCTCCTTTTGGCGTTACTCCTTGTGGCCGCCCATGTGTAGTGCATTTTGTGTCAAAAAAGGCTTTTCCCTTTCCCCGATGCCCCTCCTGAAACGTTCATTCAGTTGATGACCTGTATTTATCAGGCAACATTAACAGATCTCATCTTCTCAGATCCATAAATTCAATTCCTGTACAACCCAGTGATTTAGTCTGTTCTGAAAGAGCAACAGATAGGCTTTCTCCAAGCATGAACAGTATTTCATACTGGAGTTAAAAAAAAAAAAATCACAGGCCAATCCCCGTTTAACAAACATAACAAAAAGAAACAAACAAATGTTGACACTCATGGATTGTGTTTTTCAATCTTTATTTACTAAATGAACATGATGGAGATGAATGAGCAATTTAGAAACTGACCACAATGTTTAAATCACACACACCAGGTCAAACTTAGCATTCTTTAAGGTCGAAATTTTAAGAATTACAAGGATTTTAACACAAAAGTTCATGTGAAGTGCAGTAACATTTTGAGATTGATCATGAATTTAATTACATTACTGAAGGACAAAATAACATTTTAAATGGTTTCCTCTTGCATAGGGCGTAGCACTCTTTACTTCTTTCTTCCACCTCTCTCTTTCAATGCCAAGTGAATTACTGAGCCAGTATTCATGTTGTAATAAGCCAAAGAGTTGGAGTCCTTTATGAAAATGCCCTGTTAAAAACAAGTAAAAATTAGTGAATAAATTAAATTCCCTTTTTCAAATCCCCCCCAAACTAAGCTTACCTCATACTGTAACTTCTGCTTTCCTGCAGGCATGCCAGTGGCTTCATGGATTTTGACCTTAATAACAGACACCTATAGAGACAACAGATATACATCCATTCATTAGGGAGTCATTTCAATAAAACAGGGAAACCATAAGAGAAACTATACATGCCTGGTCTGTGAGTGGGACAGTGAAATTCAGCACTTGGCCATTTAGTTTCCATTCAGTCTTGTCCTGCATGTTTGGAACCTGGACTTTAACTGCCACTGGACCCTGAAGAAATGAAAAAATAAAAACCAAGTCAGCAACTATAAAGAATAAACTTATATCTACCACATTTTTGTATAGGTAAACTGCATTTTATAGTAAAGAAATTGGCTTCCAGAATATATGACTATTGTTGCAAGTGAGGCTTTTCTTTTTGGATTGTCAAGCATTATGGACATATAAAGCTCAAATTGCGTAGAAGTTTTAAATTTCAGTGAAACAAGCACATTTTTATTGAACGCACTTTCTCGGAATTTCAAAATGAAATCAAACTTTCAAGATGGAAATTCTTCGAGGCTCATCATCATATCTGCGTTGTCCACAAGAGATAATTGCCCTTTATTCCAATCTTTTTTCTGTATAATACCACACATGCCTCCAAGTTTTGCAGAGAAAACATAGAAGTCTTTTATAGTGTGCGCTATTCCCATACTGATATCTAGGTTGTCAAAAAAAGTTTTGAATATATACCTAAAAAAAATGTTTTGAAACAATATGAGTGATCTATAGCCACAATTAAGCTTTGAGTTACAGATACTAATAGTCATTAGCAAAGGACATATAGCTTGAGTGTCAACAAGTGGTACTAATTACCTAAAAAACATGTTGAAAACAAAATGACATTTATATTACAAAATAAAACATGTCACCTTGAGTACTGTAATTAAAAAAATGATTTGTTTAAACCAACCTTGTTTCTACGTAGAAACTCTTCCTCTGGAATGAGATTGTCTTCCGTTTTCATCTTCTTGTTGAGTGGTTCATCATCATGAGGTGGGGGTGGATGGGAAGGAGGTGCAGGAGCAGCACTCGGTGGTTGTGGGACAGGTGGAGCAGGCACAAATGCTGGAAAGAGTTGAAGAGTGTGAATAAAAAAAAATCAATAAATACATTAAAAGCAAATAAAAGGCAATAAGCAGTTATTTTCTTCACACATGGATTTTCAGTATAGTCAACATTTTGAAAAAAAAAAGTTCTTACCAGCGGGAACAACCATTGGCGGTGGTCTAGGTGCCATCATGTGAGGTGCTGCTGGTGGCATGGGAACCACGTTGATGCGAGGAGCTGGGATCATAGGGGGCATTGGTGTAATAACTTGTCCTGGAGTCAGGCGCACAACAGGAGCCACTGGTGGTCTTGGAATTACTGGCACAGCAGAGAGAAGTGTGGTGCGGACTGGAGGTGCCACCTGCGGAGACACGCATGACTTGTCTTAGATTTTATGTACAGTAAGGACTAAAACATTTTTATTAAAAAACTGGTTTGAATGACTTACTGAGGCAGGTGGGCGAGGCACTGCTGTGACTGGAGGGCTGGGTTTGGGCAAACTAGCAGCAGATGAAGGGATGGAAGGTGGATGGTGAATTTCACTTGGTTTGCTTGGGCCAATTTTCTCCTTAGTGTCATCTTCTCCCACCAGCCCTTTGGCTTTGTGAATGGCTTCAATCTGCTCTTGAAGAGTTATATTTGCTTGTGCAGCTTGCTGGGTACGAGCCATGCTTCCAGAGTGACCATCCCAGGTAACCTGAAGGAAGGAGAACGAGAGCACGCGCACGCACACATTAGTATTCTACTTCTGTACCAGCATTGGTCAGCAGACATTAATCCAAACCATAGTTGCATTTCTTTTCAAACCGCAAAATTGCTGAAGTGTCCTCACCTTCTCCTCGGGCTTCTGGATTTCTTCTTCTCCAATCTTCTTACCGATGGCTGTCTCTTCCACACCAAAGATATCAGTACGCCTCTCAGCCAGTTGCTTCAAGCTGCTTTCAATATCCAGACCAGGGGCATAGACTTCATCTTCTGTCTGCCTCTCTCTGATGCTGCGGTCCCTTTGCTCCAGCCAGCGTGGATCCAGCAGACCGATGCGCATGTGTTCTTGCATCTTACTTGCTGGAATCTTCTCACCAGTGATTGGTGAAATGAGGTACTCATCTGGAGCATGGACTGATGTCTGAGGTTTGGAAGCTGACAAAAAAAAGGCAGGAGATGAACACAAATTGTAATCATATTGTGACCTTTTTTTCCCCCCCAAAACAAAATTTGATTACCATTAACAAGTGATCAAGTTACAATGAATGAATCATATCCTGTCACTGTAAATTACTTCTTTTAGTGTCAGCAGTAAGATTAATCCTAATCTTTTGAAATTTTCCAAGAACTTTCAAAATTCAGACAATCAACATATACAATACAACAAAAACATTCTAATATGTATTACTGTACGAGACAAAAATATCCAGAAGCAAACAAGTAACATACTAATGTTTTATTACAGTTTGAGTGTCAGCTGAAAAACTTCCAATGTAATGGAAATGATTTCACTGAGAGCTGACTGATAATTAAACTTGAAGATTGAAATTCAACACCTCTACTGTGTTGTATGTCAATAGAACGTGTTACCTTTTGGGTCATAGTCTTTACGAATAATAACCTGGTCTGGGGTTGGGGGCAGTGGGGGTGGCATCGGGTTGTCTGGCGGCAACGGTGCCTTCAATTCATCATCATCATCAGACCCCTTCAGAATGTAAGAAAAAAACAAACACACAAAAAACATGTTTGAATTATTTCAGTTAATTAACAAGCAGGCAGTATAAATTAAATAAATGGACACTACTTGACATGACAATACAGAAGGAAGATTAGAAATTTGTCTGCAGACCTCTGACTACAATAATTTTTTTATAAAATACGTGTATGTGTGGGCTGTGAACAGTATACAGCGAAATCAATTCAGGCAGTGTGTGTTCCTTACAAATCATATTGGGTGCTACAAACTAGACTACAGTACAGTATCTCAATTCCTTTCAGAACAATGACCAATAAATAAGTTAATTAATTTTCACTCTTACTTCATCCATGTCCTGAATCTGTGTGTCCTGGTCTGGTTGTAAGGACAGGCCTCCACCCCGTTCCTCTCTTTCATCCTCTTCGTCCTCACTTTCAACCTCCATTTCTACTTCCTCACTCTCTCCATACTTCTCATATCGCTCTTGGATTAGAATGCGAGCACCAAGCTCCTCCGGTGTTGTAGGCGGGGGAAAGTGGCCTGTGGAAATGCAAATAAATTATTTTCTTGGTCAAATTATCCCCATTTGGAAATTCAATTTTAATTGTTTTAACTGTTGTAGTTCTATTACCTTGTTCATTGGGCTGGAAATCCACAGTCTCAACCACAACAAAGTCATGCCAGTCAATTTGGGCATATGCCACTCGTTCTTTCTCTCTTTCTTCCTCTTCCTTCTTTCTCTCACGCTCCTGGAACTTTGCCCACTCAACACGATATCTCACCTGGTAGTTAAGGGTTACGAGGGTTACAATAAGCAATGATCTGCAAAATTATTTGACTTAAAAACAACCATCTGTTATCAGGATTACCTGGTCAATGACTTCTCGTGGGTTCTCAGCCTCTCGCTTCAGCTTATTCAGCAGGCCTTTGGGGGGGATGAGAATCTTAGTGTACTGCTCAACTAATTTGGTGAAGTAGTTGAAAAGGCTGTGCTGTGGCCGTAGAAAATCAAACTGGTAGTTCCTCTGTTCTTTCTGCATGAGCTGAGTTAGAAACTGGCGACCATTGCGAGCAACAAACTGGGCAGTGAGTTTGACAACATCCAAGTCAAATGCTGAGATCGATGGAGGATCTGCAATGAACTCAAATTCAGGTGGTGGTTCTTTGGGGACCACTGTCTCTTGAATCACTTGTGACTGCACCTGTTGATGGGCGAAACAAAACAAAATATTTAAAATCTATATAAAAATATCACCAATGTAATGCCACAGTGAAAAGAATGACCCTACCTTTTGAGGAAGCTGCTGAGACTGCTGCATGGCCTGCTGCTGCATAACCTTTGGAACAGCTGCCGATGGCTCCTGGGCTTTTCCCTCCTTGAATTCATTGACCTTGTGTCGGTAATAGGCATGGTACGGGTCGTTGGGATTGAGAAAATTAAACTTTGGATTGTTGATCTCATTCTGTCTGATTCTTGCTTCGAATTCAGGCCCATTCCTGCAAATTTAAAATACAACTGTATCTTGAAGTACATAAAAACCAGTAAGGTAATGATGAATACATTTCATACACAAAGAGAGACCAACCTGGCGACAAAGCTGGCTGTTTTGTCGACAATATTTCTGACCTCCGGAGGTGGGTATATAATACCAACAATAGGTTTGGTCGCAGGAGTTTCTTCTGTCGGCTCATTCTGTTAAGGAGTTTTATATTAGTCTGGTTGCAATGTTTGTGCACTTAATACAAGTCTTATTACTATGGTACGTTCAGGAGCAGCAATCACATAAATTACAAATAAATGTATTGATCCATTGATTGGCGGGCATGCAAGTTTCAAGTTGGGACACACACACACACACACGCACACGTATAAAGCAATATCAAAGAACGTGTAAAGTTTAGCTTTTATCAATTCTGCGGCTGTGCGGTGAATTACACCCCTGAGACGTCTCACCGGACTTAAATGAAAAGAAATTGAATCTTTGCCTAAAATATCAAAGAAGACTCGGCTACATTATGGGGGCCGTTGGGAATAACAGAACCTGCTGAAATACGTTTAATTTCGAAGAAAACGAACATAACATTCATATTCCCGTAACAGCGGGTAAGCTAGCTTGCAGCGGTAACGTTACCTTCGACTCCGGCTGAATAACTTGTACAGGCCCCGGCGGCATGACTGCGTCTTCTGCGAATCCTCGAAGTTACCTTAAACAAAAATTTGTGAATTCGGTTGTTCTGAACAGAATACCGTTGCTTCTCAGGGAGATGTTCTCCGAGCAGCAAAGGTAATTTTTCAGTTAATAGTCGAACTTAGCGACAGTCGAAGCCTTACTGCGTCGTGCTTTCGTTGTAAGCCCAATGGAGACGTACTACTTCCGGGAACTAACTGGCAAAGCATTGTGGAACTTGTAGTGCTGTTTTTAGACGGTTGTCAAGGGGATGACACGTAAACAAGCTGCACCTAACGCTTTTGTATTCTCAGTCGACTAAGTATAAGCTTGCTAAAAGAAAATGAGTCAGTTCTTAGGTCGTCAGGACTGCATTGACAGCCTCCGGAAAGATCTCGTGGACCTCCAAGGTGCCATTGTGGATGTGTTTTCACGCACTGGTCCGGTCCGCTATTCGTCCTGGAAGTTTCCGGACAAACTCTCATGTAACTTGAATATGGTGTCACTGATGGAGCAATATGATTTTGTGGAAGGAGAGGAAGCATTCAACCAGCACTCTCATATTGTTTTATTGGAGCTAGTGGTTGACAGGTAAAATACTGCTTACCGTTACATCACATTCAGACGTACTGACTTCAAAAAGAGCGTGACAAAGATGCTTTTTTTTGACAAAGATGTCTCTTCGTTCACTCAAAACCAGACTACTCCTTCTTCTACAAAGCTTTAATGCTTATGTTGAGCTGCAGAAGAGTAGCCACGAGAATGAACAAACTCAGCAGAGAGGATGTCTGTCTATTGGTCTGGTTGTTTTAAAATATTGGAATAACTTAATTCAGGTAGGCACAGCTTCTTGCATAGGTTAAAGTGGTGACATTGCTTTCCTCATTTAAATGCTAACTCCTTTCTGTTAGGGCACCTACAAAGAAAACAAGACAAAGACAAAGTTGTTGGACTGTGATAAGATTGAGAAAGCATCTTCTGGCTCTGCTTTGATCACCTCATGGAATGAATGCAGCCCATCTTGTTCATCTGCTACATCCTCAATAAGCGCAATCAAGATTTCATCACAGCATGATGTACCTTCCAGTTCAACTCACCGAACTCCATGCCTCTTTAACATTCAGAGCAACAATGTAAGCTGCCAGACAGTTGACTCTTCCCTTGTCCCTTGCAGTGCGTGTCACCAAGTGCAGGCTATTTTAAAAGAAACAGGCGAAGTCTTGGTCGAGCTGTTAGAAGGTGAGGGCATGCCCTCCTCTCTTCAGCCACTACTGAAGGCTGTGGAGGACACACTGGAACCAGGTCAGATGACAGCAGGAGATGTTGCTCAGTGGGCCTGTGAGCAACATCGGGATCTGCGCCGACTGGCTAAACATCTCCATGACGTACGGGATACTGTACGGCCTCTTACAAAAAGACTGGTGGCAGCAGAAGAAGAGCAAAAGAATCTCAGGTCTCAGTTAGAAAGTGCAAAGAAAGAACTTGAGCAAGAAGCGGAAAAATATAAATCTACCATTCTTGAGCTAGAGTCATCCCTGCAGAAAGCACAGAAATCTATGAAAGAAATCAAGGAGAGGTTAACAAAGGGGCAGCAGCGACTCAAAAGAGGTGACGTAAACTGACAAATTGATTTTTAAAATTAGGATTCATATTCACATTTAATGTCTGTCTATTTTTTCTGACTATTTGTAACAGAAATTTCATCCTTGGAGAAGAATAATGCCAAACATAAAGAAATAGTGGTCGAAAAGCAAAGTGCTTTGCAAGCAGTTGGTAAGGGCAAATACTTTTTCATTTTCCATTGTGCTATCCCTTTGCAAACTAAATATTTTTCAGAAATTCAATTCAGTGAAGCCAGTCAAATGTGATGACCACTGACTTTGCGATAGAGTGTGAAAGGAATGCGCTGCAGGATAAACTGCGGAACTTACACATAGAGGAAGAGGCCTGCTTCAAACTGCAGCAAAAGATAAGACAGTTAGAAGGCCAGATCTTTGAGACTCAACTACTTCTCGACAAGGAAAATGCCAAATATCAAAGCGCTTGTCGTCAGCAAGAGGTCAGTCAAGATCAACATTGAGCTATTTGTTTTGAGAGATGGATGTATAAATGAGTAACCTATTTCAACAGTGTGAGAATGGGTTTGTGTATTCAGTCATTGCAGGCAAAGCAGAAATGTTTGCTAGAGAGAGTAGATGCTATTGATGAAGAACGTGAGGAGCTTCAGAGGCTGTTGGGACACAAAGAGGAGAGAGAGATCAATCTTCAGAATCAGCTGCAACAGATTTCTGAGGAAAAGGACCAGTTGCAAGCTCAACTCACTCAACAGCTGGTATAAAGATCCTGAATTCCTTTGAATTCCCTGTTTCTCATGTAATTTCTGCTCAGCCAGTGTTCCTTTTCCCCAACAGGAACAGTGTTTACAGCTCCAAAAGGAGAAACTGGCACTAGAAACAGACAAAAAGGAGTTACGGACCAGCATGGCAGAGCTTGAGGAATATGTTTTGTCCTTAAAGGAGAATGAGAGACTGTTGGCTGCTTTCCCTGAGCTGAGCTCTCTGGACCATGCCCAACCTCAGAGTGAGCAATTGTTAATGGCTATGTTAAAATTATATTTTCTAATTACATGACATAGACACCTGACATATTTGTTTAAGCCTTTGCGGCACCTTTTATATTTAGTAAGGAGTCTGTGCTGTTACAGTAAACAGTAAAATACAGGATGCTGGTAAAGTAAACAAGTTCACTTGAGAATTGTTTGCAGAGCCACACCATAGTAATGTGTCACGAAATGAATCAAGTGATTTTCATGACTGTACTGAGACAAAACAGGCAAAAAACAATGCTTTTACGTGACAGAAAACTTCTTTTGTCTCTTTGCTGTATGCTGACATCTTTTTCATTATTGTTACTGTTTGTCTGTGCTCACAGATGCCCTGCATATGTTAAAATGTTGTTGCTAAAGGCTAGCACTCTTGACAAACCAGCCCAAGGAGCTGGTCACTAATAAAGGGAAGAAGTAAAATACACTTGCAAAACTTTTATTCAGTCTGGTTTAATTACATGGTTCAGAAGAAAATAGCTTGTAAGAAGATACAGTGAAAACCATTTTTTATTAATCTAATCTTGCAGAGGTGTTAAACAAATGATTTAAGCGAGAAACTACATAACTGCATGTTTTTGGGGTACCGGGTTTATTAGACAAGTTGGGACTTTCCATATTTCAACTTTTTAAAGGTACAGGAGATGTGCTTTGGGATATGGAGCAACAATTGAAAGCAAACAACATTCGAATAAGTGTTCTGCAGCAAGAAAACGCTACCCTCCGAAATGGCATTGTGAAACTGAGGGAAAGTTCACAACCTACTGTCAAGGTAGATGTCTTGATTTATTTTAACAAGTGTTTCAAGTATTGTGTTATTTGAAAGTGTACAATTAGATGTTTGTTGCTAATGGATGATTCTAAAAATCTTAAATATGCTACACATGGGTCATTTAATGGCATATATATATATGCATGTACAATACATACATTTTCTTCTGATTAACTTATCAACAGGAGGAGAGCTCCCCTCAGCAGTACTGGAGCTTTTCTCCTCCCAGCAGATCAGAAGCAAAACCACAAAATCATCAAATATACATGCACAACAGTCCATTGTAAGTACAACTACATGATTTTAAGCATGGTATATTCTACCACAACTATAGAGTATTACCACAGAATGTATTCGTGATTCATGGCCACCTTTATTGCTCCTCTATACCCAAGGCAGAGCAGCAGTGCAGTACAGCTAAGTTGCACAGGCAGAGGGGTGTGGGGACAAGAAAGTGCGCTGATGTCACCTGAGACGGGGGACGGTTTGTCCAGCAGTACTCCCGCATACTCATCTGGACACACGTGGTTTCAGAGCCTTCGTCTGGAAACAAATGGTGCCCCTGCTAAAGCTACCAAAAAAGCACAAACGTCTTCTTATCTAAATAGGAATTTGAAAAATAAGAAAAAATGATGTAAAGATGTAAAAACATTGAAGCTGTAGATAGTTTTGCGTTGTGTGCTTGTCATTTTATTTTATTGTTCAAAAATGCAAAAAATTGGCATAAAACACAATTTTCTCAACATTCGGAACACACTACACACATTTAAAGATATGCCTGTAGCATCCTATTATTCTTTATTATTATTTATTGCAGCGTGTAATATTTTAAGTGATTTTCTTGTTTTTATAAGTATTTATTAATGTTTTCTTTTTTCATTGATGCTAGGTAGGGAGTTAGATAGCATCACCTTCAGAGTTGACACACATGTTTTGAGGTTGCTACAAACTTTGTGACGGATGTGTTGGTAGCTCATGCAGTCTCGCTGTGCAAAAGTTTCCATGGCAACACAAGAGCTCACAGGCTGCTGAATCACTGTCGACTTTCTGTTAAACCAAGATAATCTTTGAGTAAGCACTAATTATTTCACAGGGCTCAGAATCACACACACTTCTTATCGATTTAAGAGATTTGGTTTGACTGGCTACTGATACTGATTTAACAGAAATAATATGAGCTGCCATTCCAACTTTGATGGCCTGAAAGCTGATGACTCTGAAGTCTGAAAGCTGTTAAAAGTGACAAGTCATGTATTTTTGTTTAATATTTGTTTTTAATTGTGTGTGAAATGTATTAAACATTGTTCCTCATCAATTCAAAAGTGAATGGACACAGGGTGTGTCGTTTAATTCTTTCAAATGGCATGTACATCTCATGCAATCTTTTAAATAGGCCAAACTATTTTACCACTAAGCAAGTAACTGAAGCCGGCGTTAATCTCGTTTTTGCCATAGATGGGAGTTGACATAACAGTGGTGTGATTGACAAAATGTTTAGCTATGAAATTGCATCATCTGGGGCCAGATGAGAAAAAAAAATCTTAATATAAAACAAGAGATTAGATACATATTATTAAGACGTACCATGCAGTTGTGTGGGAGATAGAATTATTGTTTAAGTTATGTAAAAAATTGTAATACAAATTTTCATTTATCCACTGTTACTCAAACACATACATTACTGTATAAACACTGTACAGGAAAATTAAGCCCATGCAATTAATGCCAATTATTTAACCATTACAGCCTATTCTATTGTCTTATAAGATCAATTTGTCGTGCATCAATTTTCCAATGTAGTGGCTTTAATATAGATATGACTTTTACATGTTACAAACCAAACTTTTCAGATTGACCAATGTTAACGTTGTTTGTAAGTTGCACTACGAACAAACCAGAATTCTCATCCAAATCATGTCCCATTTTTGTATATTTCATAATGATACCTTGTTGGCTTCAAATCCAACATTGAATTTTAATAACTTGTAATCACACATTGATATGGCATCAACATAAAGCTCAGATGTGTTGTTTTTTGTTGTTACAGATGATTCCACTGTATCCTGTGAAAGAAAAAGTACCATTCTATGGCAACATGTAAATGTAGCTAATATATCAGTCAATACTAACATAGGAATTTTTTGGTCCCTTGATTTATTAGTGTAGGTATTGAGTCAAACATCCAGCATCAGTTGTATTTTAAAAAGCATAATCCTGATCAACCCGTAGATGGCGCTTGTACTAAAAAAACAAACTCAATGATAAAATAAAGATATTGCTTTCTAACAGCTGCAACATCCGGTCAGATAATTCATCAGTTACTAAATTGTGCTTCAAACATATATTTTTAATGCATAACACAGTATTTTGCAATTTATATTGACATACTTTTAACTGGAGGATGAGATTGTAATGCGTATACAGTATATTACATGAAGGAGGTTATAAAAGAACTTAATGATCAATATATGTGCTTCCCATTAAATAAGACAGAAAAAGAAGTATGTCTTATTCTTAAGAAAAAGAACAGTGTAAATATTTGTTATTTGACATAACTGTGACTCAAAGTTACAAGACAATATTTTTCATATAGTGTGCAAAGTTGGCCCATATTCTCAGAAGCCAAACATGACTATCTGAAACATGGCATACTGTACATTCTTTATGTTTGTATTTTGGTTTTATTCGGGATGATCATGAATTCTGTGAGTTTTTTTTTTCTTTCTAAAAGTTGAATACATCAAGAAGATATGTGCTATTAGGAAAACAACAAAATTCATGCAGAGTTTAACTTAGAAAAAAAACTGTGTATTGATTAACACATTTTAAGGCCGTTGGTTTAATTTTCAAACAAGAACTGAATTTATGAAATGTTTCATATCCATGTTTGTTTATTAACACTTCCATTATTGAGTGCAGGCTGTGAGGATGTCAAGTGTGGCTTTCTCTAATTACAGTCACAATGTAGACTGTGGCAGGGAATGCTCCAAATCTGCTGGGATTATACAAAAGCCACAGGAAGAGAAAGCATAGCCTAGGTTTAATAAAACCAATATTTGACAATTCTTATTTCCAAAGATTTCAAGTCTCTAGAATTTGTGCTTGCCTTTCTGTCTTATCTCTGCAAATTATTGTCACGTGACGAGAAACTAAAAGCCAGGTAGCCTAATTGCATGTGCTCTCACTTAATCTCACAGCAGTAGGGTAAATTGGAAAAGGGTCAGTGTTTAAATGTGGATGAGGAAAACAAAAGGATCAGTGACACAAAAAGCAACAGGAGAACAGGGTCCTGGAATGAGATATAGGTGATTATGTGGACCACTGAAGTGCATATGCAAAACATACAACACAAATACAAAATCAACAGTGGCAAAAACACAAAACCAACAAATAGTGAAGTCATCTTCACTGAAGTGAATTTCTGAATAGTATTAATACAAATAATTATTACTGTAGAAAAGTAAATTGAGTTTTTTGGGAGGTCAGATGAGACCACATCAAGGCAGTGTTTGGGATCCAAAAGGAGATGCATTGAAAACTAAAAATTCACGTTATTCAAGCCTGCAGTTTTCCCTGAGGCTAAGGAGGGAATGATAATTTAAAAAAAACAGTCGAAAACTTGACTAAGGTTCCCACGCTTTTCAGGATTGTTTGAAGATTTCTATGTGTTCATCTCTTCATAGTTTCTTAACACATTTTTTTTATAATAAACTGATTCTGAGGTATAAAAATTTCTGTTCATATAAAATATTATATTCTTGTTGAATCCAGCCAAAAATGTGAAAACTGAGTGTCACAATGACTTTCATTTATCTAAATCACAATACCTCATGTTTTGAGATCTCTCTTTGGGAAATAATTTTTTCGAGTCTAAACCTTTTAGAAATAGGGTGTTCTATTAACGACTTTCAGCTTTTCCAAAAGCAAATAGAAATAAGAAATTTACAAAATGCAATGGTCGCTTTGATTGAGATGTCTTCTTCTCTGTTGGTTTGATTTTTATGTAAAATGTTGATTTTGCAGCATTAGATAGGTGTGGGTTGATAGATTAAAAATCATCCACTGAGTATACTTAAATAAAAATTGTCACAAAGAAAGCACCTTTTATAATCTTTAACCATGTGGATTTAGACAGGCGGGCAAGGTTGCAAGAGAAGAGCTGGTTTTAAAGGATGTAACACCATTGTACAGTTACAGGACAGTAAGAAAGCTCTCTGCATTCGAGAATTACAGATATACAAATATGCTTCACGACAAGACTGAGAGCGTGCATCCCATCCTTTGGTGTTTTTACATTTGCAAAGCAATGAGTACAGACTGTAGCAGGCCAGTCAAACGCTAAAGGGAGTGAGATACAAAGTATGCTAGTCAAGACAACACACACCAATCAGACATGATAAATTAATTTGGTCCCTCATCATCTCTTTACCACAAACTCCTCCGTTGTTGGGTCAGTTGAGGAATTCATATGTGCTGCCGAGTTTTCCATTATTCCGTCGGGCTGGATAGGTTGCACTGTTTCCACCAGGCTCCCACTGGGTAGGACGACATATCGGGCTGCCATGTCTTTGGTCTGCAGCTCTCGCCGACCCTCTTTACTGTGCCAGATTCCATAGCCAAAATACACACATAGACCTGAAAAGGTATAGTACACAAACACACAGAGTTCAACTGTTAAGATATAGAAGAAGTCTAGCCAATGTAGCCAGAATTAATCAAGATATTTTTTACACTCATATCTATTAAGATGGCTATTTGGGTGTGCAAAGTTTCACCCAAAACAACACGTGTATGTGTAACATATCCTCAGGATAATGTTTCATAATAAATCTTGTGAAAGACTTCAAAATATGGTCACTGCATTTGGCCTTTTAGGTAATTTTCTGCACATGTTTAAAGTGGACTTGTAAAGCCTTATCCCATGCTTTTAGACACATCAAATTGAATTTGGGAGATGGCAAAATAAAATAAGCAGTTTAGATTTTATGGAAAAGAAATTTAAGATGAAACACAGGTAAACAAAGTAAAAAAGATTTTGAATAACACTCAATCATATCCGGACGTAGAAACTGTGCATCACCATTTCTGACATTTCAGAAGAAATTTACAACATTACAACCTAAATTACAACAAAAGCTATTCAGTCTGGTTCGTCAAGAATTACAATGCGAGTCTGCACTTGCCATTTGAGCCGAGCCAGATGAAGTAATCCTATGCCTTACAAAGTATTTTAATGCGCCATCTCTTTCTAGGGAAAAGGGAATCTGAGAGTAGGTGCCTGGCATTCAGCCCTTTCGGGTGTAAAATTCCATGTACCTGCATCCTGTTAACTTGCTGTAGCTTGACAGTTGTGTTTAAAAGGTTTATTGATCCATCCAGAAGCCTTAAGCTAAGATAAGATAAGATATACTTTATTGATCCCTAGGGGAAATTATTTTGTCACAGTAGCCAACAATGACGGTATCAATAAAAATGAGTATAAATATAAATAAAAGAGGCAATTGAAAGATAACAAAAGACATCCACAATAAATAGACAGCAGAGTCACCTACAACAAGGATAAGAATAGACAACATAATGAGAAAAAAAAAAAAAATAGCAAAAGAGGGAATAGACAACTAAAACGATAACAACATGGATAAGAACAGAAGCAGGGTGACAATAACAATGACAAAAATAAACATGATGCAAATGGAATGACACCAACAAGGATAAAAAAAAAATAGACGACAGAGTTAGGGCATGACACGTGCAAAGCTAATAATTTTTCCTAAGCGATCCACTGAAAGGGTACAAATGCAATTTGAGCATATGTTTAAGTAAAAGAGCGTAAAAGTCCAAATGTTGAAAGCAGTTAGTTTATTGGCTGCTTTATTTTCAAATTCATCAGAATTCGTATTTTTCAAAGACATGACAGATTGCCATCAATTAACTAGAAAAACATTAGCAACAAATCCGAAGTTCTAACGATATTATATATAAGTATCTGGAATTTATGAAGAAATCTACAATAAATATTACAAAAGGTGGCAAACCAATCATTTGAAATTGGAAATGAATAACATAACACCAGGTGTTGTAAGTCTAGCTCGTTTTTTTTGAGGTGCAGGACACAAAAGTATTGTAAACCCCTGTCCATACCACACTCTTTAAGACTAACACCACACACTTAGAAATGTTGATGTTTTTTTTTTAGAATTCATTGTATACATCTTCATTATATGCACAAAGAATTGTTTTTTTTAAAAGTTAACACTTTCTAAGCGGATGTTTTATTTCATGACATGCTCAAACTACTACCAAAGATATCCATCCATATGGCGATGGATGAGTTTGTATTTGAACAACCAAAATATGTTTCATACCATGCTAAAAAATTACAAAAAGTGCCCCAGTTTTATGATTCCAATGTTTTAGTCTTCTTACCGATGGCAATCCAAACGCTGAACCGAATCCAAGTGAGAGAGCTAAGTTTCATCATAAGGAATATATTAATGAGGATGCTGATGCCAGGAGTCAGTGGAACCAGAGGTACCTGTAACATATGGAGACATTAGTCATACACAAATGGTAGTTCAATTTTTTACGACAATAACATGAAGGTATCAATAGTTGTTATTTGCTATGTATTCATGGAACAAAGATGTATCGGGATCTTGCAAAATGCTAAATGTCAGGTTTGGTCTTCACTGATATCTTTCAAGAGATTAAAATTTTACTGACAAATAATACAAAGTACCAAAAAGTATGATCACTCACCTGGAAGGTTTTACTGTTGGTCTGTGGCTCATGAACCCAAATAAGCATCAGGCTGAGAACGTAGGCTATGCTGAAAATCACCAGCAGTGTTGTAAAGCTCCAGTTTGGCAGTTGAAGCTGTTTTTTTCCAAATTCCAGCACAGCACAGAATGACACCGAACTTACAATCAGAGTCAGCACACACAGGGCCACCACCTCACCTGGTTCTAAGTCCCCTAGCATTTTGCCCAGGTACGGTTCCCAGCGGGCCTTCAGGTGACCCACCCCTCTGCTCTCTTTAGTCTTCTGCCTCTCTACCAACTGCAGTTTGTCAGAGAAGGATTCATACTGTTTCAGGTCCCCACTGTCCTCAGTTATGGTCTGCGACTCTGAGGTGTCCGGGTGAGGCTCACCACTAGGGTTGGGAGAGGGCGAACTGTTGCCCTTGTTTTTTTCAGGCTGGAAACGGAGGACGATAACACTTGCTGCGACGAAGGAGTATGCCAGCAGTGTGCCGATGGACAGGAACTGTACCAAGGCCTCCAGATCAAAGATGAGGGCCATGGTTGCCATGAGGAGCCCAAATACCAGTATAGCGTTAACGGGGACTTTGGTGATTGGATTGACCCGAGCAAAAATGGAGAAGAACAATCCGTCTTCTGCCATGGCGTACACAATCCGAGGGAGGGAGAACAGGTTACAGAGAAGTACGGTGTTCATGGCTGTCATTGAAAAGAGAAAATCATTAGAGCTATTGAAACACAGGCATTTTGCAGAGATGTGAAATGACAGAAATGTTATTCCTTATATGAAACTCACCACAGATGGAACCGACTGCCACAACAACTCCAGCCCAACTGAAACCCCTACGGAAAAAAGCATCTGCCAGAGCTGAGTTAGGGTCCAGTGAATGCCAGGGAACCATTAGTGTGAGCACAGTCGACACCAGGATGTAAGCTGTTGCTGCCAGTCCAAGAGAGATCGCTGTGGCTATGGGAACAGCTTTCTGTGGGTTCTTTGCCTCCTCACTTGATGACGCAATTACATCAAAACCCACAAATGCGTAGAAACATGTCGCTGAGCCTGCCAGGATTCCGGACCATCCAAAAGGTGCAAAACCACCTACTTTCTGGCTCCAATTGGTTGGATCAGCCAGCATAAAGCCAAACACTAGAATAAAAATGATGACCCCCATACTAATGGTGGAAAAGATGTGGTTAAGGTATGATGAGACTTGAACTCCAAAAGAAATGAAGAAAGAGGCAACTATGAGAATTCCTGCGGCAAGGAGGTCAGGATAATGGGCAAGGAAGGGTATATTCCACTGCATGATGTGTGTTTCGGTAAAGTTTTGGATAGCATGATTAAAAATGGAGTCCAGATAGCCACTCCATGCACGTGCAACAGCAGCACCGCCAATCATGTTCTCCAGAATCACATTCCAACCAATTAAAAAAGCCCAAATCTCTCCCACGGAGACGTAGGTAAACATGTAGGCGGATCCTGTCTTGGGAATGCGTGCTCCAAACTCTGCATAGCAAAAGGCAGCTAATAAAGAAGCAATACCTGCAAAAAGAAATGATAATATGACAGCAGGTCCAACCATGTCTTTAGCCACTGTGCCTGTCAGCACATAAAGCCCAGAGCCCACCATGCCACCGACACCCAAAAGCGTCAGGTCCAATGTTGAGAGGCAGCGTTTCAGGGATGTGGCCATCATGTCATCTTCTAGTGTCTTGAGTCGGTTCAGTCTTTGACAAAGGCGTACCGCTGGTACGCAGCCTCTGTCACAGGTTGCCATAGCTACAAATGTGGAAAGGTCAGCTGGGCAAGATGATGTTGTAGCAATCAAACTGGATCCATTACCTCTCCAGGTAGCAGCCCTGAAAAACATGGCAAAAACACAACATTGGTAAAGATATAAGTCTGAGGAGGAAAAAGCAGCAGTTTAATGTGATGTAACTTTGTGACCCAAAACATATTCTGCACTCAGGTAACGGAATATTTATGGCCGTCTTCACCTGACCGGTTATTTTTCAATTGGCAAACTATTGCATGATAGCTGTCAGACTGACACAAAGTCCTATCTGTATCATTTACACTTCCGCATGATGGGCTCTCCTATTGTATCTTTTACATGCTGCCTTTTAGGTACAAATTTCACAAACGCATATCAAAATGATCCAAGTCTGATATTTTCACAGAGCTCACTAAAGGTCCAACGCCCATTATGAGCTTTTATCCTCAAAGGAAAATTGAGTTAGAATTGCATTTGATGAAGCCAAATATGAGGCCTTGATACTGTGCTTGCAATTGAAAACCACATTCATTCAAGTGCGAGAATGTCTTGAAAATGTGCGTCATATTAGAATTAGAATTTTAAAATGCAATGTCGAGCACTGTCTCACAAAAAACAACAAACATGTAGCTTTTGATCCTTACTTAGACCCAGTTTTCATCCTGCTCATGCAGGCGGTGCAACATCCGATTCCTGCCCTCCATATGGCAACAACAGGATCATTACGTAACGCTTCGATTTCCCAGAGCAAATAAAATGACTGACATCCACTATGGCGATTATTTATTTCTAACCAAAGTCAGCAAAAATAACAATGCTTGCAAATACGTACGGGAAATATTACGTGTCTTTTTTTTAACGATCGATTTAATATTTAATAACAAGATGGAGACGGACGCCAAAGAGGATGGTTTACGCATCACATACGCTCACCCGGAGATGAATACAGTGTGCTGCACTTTCCTCAAATAACCGAGCCAGGTGAGGGAATTACCTGGCAAAAGAGACACGAAATGTGGGAAAAGCGAGGAAACAAACAAACGTACAACAAAACGATCGTTGATATTAAAGGATCCCCATCAGTGCGGTTGAAGGAAGAAGTTGGTTAGTGCGTCGTGGGTGATGATGGAGCAGAAGGTGCGCTGCTGGCGGAGCTGCTTCTTAAAGGCGCAGTCAACTCCCCGCCCCTGCTGGAGGGCCTCCACGCCTGGATCGCAACCTCAGGCGCTCATACTGGAGCCTGGAGACTGATGAATGTCTCAATCATCACAAGTGATGTAAATAAAATAAACGGATACATTAACAAAAACCATAATGATCCCTTTTAAACGCTTAAGGGCACTTTGCAAAGGGTAAAACAGGAGGCAATGCAATGAAGACTTAATAACACACAATATAAAAGGAAACAGGAAACAGAGGAATTACGGGGAGCGTGGTCATTTGCTTAGGTGAGCTCTGAGTTTGGATTTAAAAACAGGAGTTAATTTTGCAGACGCTGGGAAGGCGTTACTTCTAAAGTTTGTCTGCAGAGCGGCTGAAGAAGGAGGAGCAGGTGCAGTGAAGGTCTGTGAGGTTGGGAGGGGCAAAGTTATGGATGGATTCTCAAATAATCTTATGCAATTATTGGATGAATAGAAAATGCTGTGTTGGAAAATGGGAAAATATGCATATTCTCTAATGCATACAATAACGGCTCACACGCAAAAACAAAAACTCCTAAATTTGATATCTTGCAGCAGTTCATTAAATGTATCCAATAATACCTGCGGTTAAAATTTGTCTCACATGGATAATAATGTAGGGATAAAGTAGCAAATTGAATGACGCGCTTATTGTTGTGTAATATACGTTCAAGTTTTTTTTGACTAAGTTCTACTTCAGAATCGACTCAATTTTTGAGCTCATCTTAAAGTGAGAAAACAGTATTCACACTCAATATGAGTCCAAACAAACCATAGTATATATATATATATATACACATAGTGTATACTGTATACACACACACACACACACACATATATATATATATTCCTTCCTGTTTATGTTGGTTCAATTTTAATTGAATTGTAATGATCTGAGTGATTATTTAATTAGCCTCTGGGATGTCTGTCTGTCTGTCTTATTTGGTCATGTCTGTGGAGGTACTATTTTGTCCTGACTATTATAGAGGTTCGAGGAAGCTAAATGTCTGGTCAGAGTAAACAACTCAATATTTGCCTTACAAAGTAAATTGTATGATCCAGTCAAACTGCTGATAGTGGGCTACACAACCATAGTTTTACTGACCACTATTTGAGTGTTCAATGTTTGCCTCACAACTAGTAAGTTCCTGGTTCAATTCAGTTCCTGGTTCTCAGTTATCCAGGTCATGCTTGATTCTTGTTTCAATCTTTTTGTGGCAACTGGAAGATCTGAAATTTAGCTGTGCCAATTCAAATTTTTAACCCAGGTAAGTCATCAGAAGTCGTACCTTCATTCCCCCTAACAACACCCCCATTAATACAACAACCCCTTTCAACCTAGTTTCTGAAAAACAACTCTCATTGACAAATGACGCCAAAGCAACCATGACCAGGCACCAACCCTGGCAGATACTTATGGAAAACTCCCCACCATACTGAAGAAGCCTCTTGGATAAGAGGTGAAATGTCTTCAAGGGAGGAAATTCAAGTTCTCCTGTTTGCTTTACTTAAAAATAATTGAGGGGTGGCGCTTTGGTGCAGTGGTTATTGCTTGCACCTCACAGCACAGGAGGCCCTTTCTGTGTGAAGTTTGCATGTTCTCGCCATGTCTGGGTGGGTGACGTGCCCCTGATGTCTCCCCAAAGCTGCTCCCATCCTCTTGTATCCTGAATCTTTCACTTCCAGTACATCTACTTCTCTTAACTACCTCATATTGTGGTCTTTTCAAATCACATGACAACACAGGCACTGTTTTTCCTTTCCAAAGACACGGTCTTATGACTTGGGGCCTATTTGGCGACATTTAAAGTGGCTCAATGTCAGGATCCATCATGTCAGGCCTGTTAGCTCACACGACTCGGATCTCTTTCAAAAATATTTCCTATTGGCCAACATTGTACTTGTAATGTGTAGGATTCCTTGCTCTTTCTTCTTTATCCCTATAAATCTGGGGGCAGTGTGGGCATCCTTAGAACTGAACATTCCTCGCTTGGTTCCTCCATGCCGGTCTAAGAGTTGTTGAACAAGACACTGAACTCCTAACTGCACCCGTGGTGCTGGTTAAGGGTTTTATCCTAGCCCAAGGGAACAATGGCGGAGCATGTTAAGCACTTCAATTAGCCTATACTACATTTATGACCTAAAGCTGTATGAAATTGGAATTCCATGCTGTATGTATTTCATATTATATACATACATACATGTATAATGTATCCTCTGATGATTTTTTTTTGTTTTACTATAATGACTTAAAAGTAATTATACATTTTAAGTTTTTAAAGGATCCACAATAGAAAAAAAAAACATCCTCAGACTTTTAGACCTTTGTATCACTTGAACAGTTTATGAAAATAAACATACACTTTGTATCAAATTTATATTGAAAAAATATGTTGTGAAGGGGTGGGGTTCATTTCTTCCCCATGACACCAAATAACAGACAGAACATCAAGGATAGCAATTAAAGTTGCAAAATAAAATGTCAAACACAAAAACAACCTGATTACAATACTTTTCAAATAAATTAGCAATTACATCTGCTCAAAACAGCTGCATTTATGAAAGTGTCTGAGAACTTTGTATCACCTAAACGTAGAGCGTAGCACTTTGTTGCAGCATATTTGATTCTGTATTGAGTTAAAGGTTGGAACAGCTTGCTCTCTACATGAACTTGAAACATCTACCAATGAATATTGCACTTTTTTAACTCCGAGTTGTTTGTCACAACATTCCAAATTGTGACTCCTTCTGCTGAAGTTTCAGAATCAACTCAAGTAGGTTCATCTGCATTGTCAGCTCCTGCCACAAAATAACAGTGAAAATGTAAGTTTCATGGGCAACACATCAGCTACTACCAAAGGACAACATTTCTTGCAGACTTGCTATTGGGAAATTTGTGCATTTTATCAAGAGGGGAGGCTTACCTGTGGATTTGTGGTGATATAAAAACCGGGGACTCCAGCCTTCTCTAACGTGTTCTGTTGGTCTACTACTTTCTGATCAATTTCATTCACAATCTTCTTATCCATCATTCTTTGTTCCTCTCGCACACGTATTTCCAGAGCCTTACAACAAAAGGTTAATAATTTTATTTGTTTAAAGTGCAAATCTCAGTTACTTGCTGGTCAACATGGTTGATGATTCATACATGGGCTGTATAATCAAGAACAGTAAGTTATTTCTGTGCCACTTTTTCCCCACTGACATCAGGCTTCATTCAAACATTCAGGAATGTAACAAAATGTTAAAAAAGGTATATGGAAAAATAATAATGACAATGCTTGATGTCCCAAGCAAAATCTAAATAAATTTGGAACTCTTTTTAAAAGACTTTAGACTGAAAAACCCATGACAGGGGAAAAAATTAGTTCACAAAACAGATTGGAGTGCCCCCGCCAGCCATTAATGCCAACAACTGCCATTACTGTTCTTAGAATACAAGCCATTTAAGAGGTGATAGGTCGCGTGAATATCACTTCCTTACTTCTTGTTCAGCTTGTTGATTTGTTTTAAGAAGAGCAAGGTTGTGGGTCTTGCATGACTGCAGGGCTTCCTTGTGCTTGCGTACAAGATCTTGTTTGAGTGCTACTCGTGAAAAGAGACAGAAAAGTACAGAGAGAAATAACTTGAGCTCTTTGCAATTTGCACCCTCATACAGAGGACAGCTTTTTAACACATGGCTTTACACCTCAAACCCGTTCGATTTGAAAGTGCACCTGAATTTACGTTAAACAGTTATGTAGACAACACGGATGCTCATGATGGTATCGGTGTACTTTGTCATGGAGTTAGCCCCGACCTTGGTGCTCACAGTGCAGTTTTTGCCTCTGGTTGTACAGATTCTTTTCGGTCAGGTGTTGAATATCCAGAAGTCCCTGGACTATCTCGTAGACTGTGCCATCTATAAGGGCCAGGGCGAGGTCACTCAGTGTGTTGTACGACAGGCGCTGCTGAAAGGAACTAGGAGAGAAAACGGTGGGATGATCACGTTACTGCGCGACCAATCCCAAAAAAATCTGCAATATTACCTTGGTAAATCCTTCACTAAGGTCTGCAACTCTGATAAAAGATAGTAGTGTCTTTCTTGTTGTTTAGTAGAGTCCCCGCTGGTGACAGCAGGATAAACATTCATCCTTATAACTGGAGATGTCAACTAAACGCTCCTGGCTAGCTTCAGAGCACCACCTTGGGATACTTTACATCGACCACTGTCTGAACAAAAGTTGATAAAACTGGGAAACTGTTACCAAGATATTATACAATACTTCTTTTTTCGTAGGTCACCACCTGCGGCGAAAAGCGTTTTAAACCATATCAAAATACTGCGGAACTTTAACCTATTCGAGACAGTTTGGTAGCTTTCTTATTTAGTACCACCTTCACGTCAGAGGACCCGTTATTGGTGGCCGAAAAGAAGCCTGACTGTAATAATCAAAGCAAAATGGCGAACGCGTTAGCTTAAGTTCCTCCAGTTCGCCACGAGGTGGCGCATTTTATCAACACAGGCGCTTGAGAGTAGTCAGGGAAAAGAGTACACCTGGTTTAACGGTAAAGTATAAAGTTGTCACCAACGCCATTTGAACAGAAGTTGTGAATTGTATTTACGACTAAGTGAATTAATAAACATCGCTGATATTCCACTCCATTGAATGCATGTAGCCAAGCGCGAGTAACCCCGTCAGCGTTAAGACCCAGCTGAGCCCACGCGCTGGCCTCGAGTGCTCCGCCGCCTCGCAAGGATGCGCGCTTGTGTCGCGCGCCACTGGTGGGCTGTGCGCAGCAGTGTCACGCGCTGAAGGTGACATGGAATGAAGAAAACTATCTTGCCAAGATAAGGGCGCAATCCACGCCGGCGTCTGTGGGAACTTGGAAGAAACTGGCTCCGTATCCCGCTTTACCCGTGTCAAAATGGCCAAGAATACGTCTCTTTATTTTCGAATTATCGAGGGCAGGAACCTCCCAGCCAAAGACGTGTAAGTAATGTTCTATCCGCCAGGTGTGTCAGTGGGAGGATGCTAGGCTCTTTCCTTGATAGATGCAGTGTGTTAAGATATTTATGCGATTCATGACAACATTTATAAATGAGAAAGTTATTTTTATTTAACACCTCTTTTTTTCTACTTTTTTTTTATTGGTCAAATATTTCAAACGAGATTGACCTATATTAGTAACAACCATGACATAACATCTAAGTCAGTTACTTTATCTCATCATGTATTGGTTTTAATTTTTTTTTTTTTTTCATTTTCAGCTCTGGAACCAGTGATCCATATTGCATTGTGAAAGTTGACAATGAAGTTGTGGCAAGGTGAGTCCCAGTCTGCGTGTGATCTTCAGGGTGATCGTTTCGTGTGTTCTCCGCTGCACATATGTGGAGGGTGCGTGGACAGGGTGTTGGTGCCAAAACATAAAACCTGATACTGGTCTGGCCTTTAAACACCCCCACGTAACCATGGAGAGAATGCATCAATTATTTCATGGGGGTGAAAGCAAGGGGAATGCTGGGGTCAGGATACCCACATCAAAGGTGTGTGTGTGTGTTTTTGTCTCACACGGTGGGCTCAGATTTGCCAAAATCTTTGCAAGTACAGCACAGGGGAGGTGGGGGCATTGGTCACTTGGAATTTCAAATTTCAAGTCTTTTGAAAAAGAAATACATGTAGTTTGCACTGAAAAATACATGGGAGGACTTCTCTTGCTATTGTTCCATCTGTCATGGTAATGGATATTGGCACAGTGATTCACTGCACACACCAACATGATATGAGTGGCAAACTGAGTCAAGTGTGATGTTCATGGATGATGTGGCGAGTGCCCTCTTCTGAAAGAATAGGTTCAGATTTTTCAACTTCTCTACTTCTGTACTTTATTTTAAGTGATAAAACCATTCTTTATTTCTGCTGACCATCCTCGTGCAGTTGACCCCCCCCCAAAAAATAAAGACCCTGAGTAACATTCTAAATGCATATCCCACAACTGTGGGACAGGAGTCAGCAGATACTCCAAATTCCAGGTTGTCTAAACAGCTCAAAGGCAAACTGCAGGCTATTTTTTCGATTTGTTCTTCAACCAAATCTGTATGTTTTTTTTTGAAAATGTCGATTTTAAACATTTCTGTTGCTTAACAGGATATAAAGTTATAACTGATGCAAAGCAGTTTGTTTGAGACATATTATGGAAAATGTGCTTTTCCAACATTGTGTCAGCTAGTCAGAAGAGGGAGTTGATGGCCTCAGAGGTCTTGTTGCAATGTTCACTTGTTTGACTTTTTTCTGTTTTTTGGTCATGAAATTGGTCATGAAATTGTGTTTTAACAGCAGCTGATTTGTATATGTGCTGTAGTAGCAAATCCTATTGACTGCTTTAATCATGGTATGTGGGAAACCAAAAAAACTCTTTCATTCACTCCGAATGTATTCCTCCAGTTTTTCTTTTGACAAAAAAAAAAACACAAAAAGTTTAGAAATATATTCAAAATGCAAAACATGATTTGTGCATGCTGAATTACTAATGAATATTAGTTTGGAAACAGCCTGACACATTTTGGCATCACCTGGCTTGCAACATATATGTATATATATATAAGAGTACTACAGATGCAGTATTTGCTTTGAGAATGCTGATAGAGAAGTTCAGAGAGGGCCATAGGGAGCTGCATTGCGTTTTTGCAGACCTAGAAAAAGCATGTGATAGACTGGTGCAGGACATGTATGTTAGCTGTAAGACAGTGGCCAGGTACAGAGAGGGATAGGAGTAACAGAGAAGTTTAAGGTGGAGGTGGCCCCTCTTTGCAGTGGTGATGGACAGGCTGACAGATGAGGTTTGACAGGAATCTCCATGGACCATGAAGTTTGCAGACGACATTGTGATCTGTAGTTAGAGCAGAGAACAGGTTGAGGAAAATCTAGAGAGGTGGAGGTATGCTCTGGAAAGGAGAGGAATGAAAGTTAGTCGCAGCAAGACAGAATATATGTGTGTGAATGAGAGGAACCTGGGTGGAACGGTGAGGCTACAGGGAGTGGAGATCAAGAAGCTGGAGGATTTCAGGTACTTGGGGTCAACAGCTCAGAGCAGTGGAGAGTGTGGAAAAGAGGTGAAAAGACGGGTTTAAGCAGGTTGGAAGGTTGGAAAAATGTCAGGGGTACTATGTGATAGGAGACCATCAGCCAGAATGAAATGAATTCGAGCTAGCAGGCAGGAGGTCTAGAGGAAGAACAGAGAGAAGATTTATGGACGTCGTTAGAGGTCGCCAACTTTCTGCAGAGTCAATTGCTACAGACCTCCAAACATCATGTGGTCTTCAGATTAGCTCAAGAACAGTGTGCAGAGAGCTTCATAGAATGGGTTTCCATGGCTGAGCACCCGCATCCAAGCCATACATCACCAAGTACAATGCAAAGTGTTGGACTGGACTCTAGAGCAGTGGAGATGCGTTCTCTGGAGTGACAAATTGCGCTTCTCCATCTGGCAATCTGATGGACAGGTCTGGGTTTGGCGGTTGCCAGGAGAACAGTACTTGTCTGACTGCATTGTGCCAAGTGTGAAATTTGATGGAGGGGGAATTATGGCGGGGAGTTGCTTTTCAGGAGCTGGGCTTGGGCCCTTAGTTTCAATAAAAACTCTTAAAGCTTCAGCATACGAAGACCTTTTGGTTAATTCCATGCTCCTAACTTTGTGGGAACAGTTTGGAGCTGGCCCCATCCTTTTACACCATGACCTGTGAACCAGTGCAAGCTCCATAAAGTCATGGATGACAGGGTTTGGTGTGGATGAACTTGACTGGGCTCAGTGACCTGATCTCAACCCGATAGAACACCTTTGGGATAAATCAGAGCGGAGACTGAGAGCCAGGCCATCTCGTCCAACATCAACGTGTGATCTCACAAGAGCACTTCTGGAAGAATGGTCCAAAATTCCCATAAATACACTCCTGAACGCTTGTGGACAGCCTTCCCAGAAAAAGTGAAGTTGTAATCGGTGCAAAGGGTGGACCAACGTCCTATTGAACCCCATGGATTAGGAATGGGATGTCACTTAAATTCTTAAGCGAGTCAAAGCAGGTGAAGGAATACTTTTGGCCATATAGTGTATATAGTATCCCAGTCAAAATAGAGAACTGTTGTTTCTTATCACACCACTTCAGAACTTATTTTAGTGTGGATGTATAGTTAATTCCCAGAGGTGTCTGACTAGCATTTTTTTTTCTTTTAAGCCACACATTATGTCTGCCATTTATCTAGAGATGTGAAGTTTGGTTTTGTTATTTGCTTTTTATCTGTGATCAACACAATGTCATAAACATCTTGCATGTGTTTGTACCTGTGTAAGTACATTTGTGAGCGTGTGTGTGCAATAAAGATTCATACTTTATCCTTATTCTTGTCTTCTCTGTGGCAACTGGACTTGGACTTCTTCACTTGAAGATGTTTCACCTCTCATCTAAGAGGCTTCTTCAATTCTGTGGGGTGTTTCTGAATACAACTACCAGAGTTTTGGGCGGGTCTAGGTTATGGTGGCTTGTAGTGTAAATGTAAGAGTTGATCTGCAGAAAACTAGGTCTATGGGGGCTGTTGCGCTAATGGGAGTTTTGTGATTTGGAGAAAAGATCAACTTTTGTGATATTACCTAGATTGGAATGTGAAAAGATAAATCTAAATAAAGGAGTGAAACCTGTTTGATCTCATGAAATGCGGCTCATGTGGAAGCTACTGGGGGCTGGTTCTGTACCCTACTGGACCTTTGTCTATAGACCACCTATATCTAGTTAAATTGCAATTTCTATTGGCAAAAACATGGATGCGCCGTGGGCTCGCCCATATCCTCCATAGTGGCAAATTCATAGATGGAGGAGGTTGAGCGCAAGGTCCTTGCTTCATTCAGGAAACACTGCCAAGCCACTGGTTCAGGTATGTAGATGACACATAGGTCAGGATCAAGAAGAATGAGGGAGAACCATTCACCACTCAACTCAACATGATTGAAGCCCTCATCAAATTCACAAGGGAGGATGTCCCTGCTGACCAATTCTCCTTCTTGGACTGTTGCGTTCACATCCAACAGGACAGAAGCTAGGACATCAAGATTTACAAGTTTACTGATTTACGGATTTACAACATCCCATCAGCCGCCAGAGGAACCAAGATTGAGGTACAACACATTAGGAAAGCCCTAAGGCTACCCTAATAGGGCCTTGGCCAAACAGAAACAACCAGATGCAGGAACATAGAACAGGAAGAAGACAACAACAAATGAAAGAACATCTTCATACCATATGTTGCTGGTGCCTCGGAGAAACTGCGAAGGGTGTTCAACAAACAACATATTCCGGTACATTTCAAATCCCACAACACCCTGAGACAAAGACTGATGTACCCCAAGGACAAAAACCCTGGCATAAGATAGAGAATGTGGTGAATGCTGATACTTGTACTGAGGATAGTGATGGAGATATCCTCGGAGATACCAAAAAACCTCTGCACAAACGGATGGCCCAACACAGAGGACCGCCACTTCAGGAGAGGACTCCGTGGTTCACCTACACGTTAAGAACGAGTGCCGTTCTTTTGAAGACAGCAATGCCCGTATTCTGGCCATATAAGACAGTCGGTTTGAGAGAAGGCATCTTTGTCAAAACAGAAAAACCATCTCTGAACAGAGGAGGGGACCTCAGACACAACCTTTCACAAACATATAACGCCATACTCGGATCAATACCAAGACGGATTTGCATACACGGACCAGGTCCATCTGCACCCTCCAAACTACCAGGAAAGACCAACTACCTGAACAGGCCTCTGGTAACTTCCACGAGCCTCAGTTCATGTGATCCAATAGGTTTCACTCTTTTATTTAGCTTTACCTACTCACTTTCCGATTCAAGTAATCCCACAGAAGTTGCTCCTTTGTCCCAATGGACGACACCACCATTAGCGTAACAACTCCCTTAGACCTAGTTTTCTGCCGATCAACTCTTACATTTACATTTACATAACAAGCCACCATAACCTAGTCCCGCCCAAAACCCAGGCAATTTATATTCAGACACTCTTCACAGGTCATTAGAACTGAAGAAGCAACAACACTTTGTTTACCTGTAGCAGTTTTACCAGGCATTGATCTCAGTATTCATACTGCTTGGTTTGAATTTTTTTTAGAAGGATAGGAGCAAGATTATCAAGCATTCAATTAGACAAATCAGATGCTGTGTAGCATATGGTTAATTCTTGACATTCATTTGTTGCATGGACCCTTAAATTTACTACATGACGGTATTGAAATTAGACAATTGGCATAGAGATTGTGAACGGAGATTTTTCAAAATATTTCTGTATGTGAGTAGAAGAGCAGGCGAGCTGTTACACTAGGACGCATTTCCAATCACACATTCAAATCAAACCCTTGTCATCTCTCCTCTGTTTATATTATTGTGTCACATGTTCATTGGTTATGTTTCTGCTCATGGTCCAGATGGTAAGCATGTGAAAACCTCTTTTTTCAGGACGGCCACAGTATGGAAAAACCTAAATCCTTTCTGGGGGGAAGAGTACACGCTGCACCTCCCAACGGGTTTCCATTCACTCTCCTTTCAGGTCATGGATGAGGACACTATTGGGTAAAGTCAGAGACCAAAATACCCTGAAAATGATTACATATTCAGTGTACTGATAGAGATTTGCAAAAAAAATGTAGTTTTCTTAGAAACTGGTGTCCATGAATACATGAATTGATGTATTTGGGTTGAAAGCTCATGTACAGTTGTGTGAATGTTTTGGAAAAAGGAACCCCAGTGCTTTGAATAAATAAACACCATAGACAGATGGTTGCTCAGATGGAATAAAGATTATTTAATCTTCTCATGTCATGACCTCTACTCCATTAATCAATGTTTATCTTCAGGTAAGTCAATCTTGGAACTGATGATTTTTATCTTTTTTCCACAGCCATGATGATGTTATTGGAAAGATTACTCTGACTAAAGAAGCCATTGGATCTCAAGCCAAAGGTACAACTGAACAGAACTTGCAGTGTAAGATGGGATGTGAATAAAGATCAGAGGTTAGACACACAGGGTTTCGTAAGACCGGGTCAAAGGTCAGAATGAATGTGGATAATTGCTTTTTTAAAAGTCTGTGGGAATGCTGTTTGGGATACAGTCACATACTTTTAATGCACACAGGTACATTCTAATGTCTTCTCCTGACAAGTCCTTAAGATAATTGGGACTGATGATTTGTAACTATTTTTCATTTTTTCACATTTTTTTTTAAGTTTTGTGGCTTTTCTATCAATTTGGATAAACCATTTATATGTCAGATTTCTCAAAAGATATATACTGTAAGTCTGAGTTTGATTAGAAACGGGATTTAAGTACAGGGTAAATGGATTTCATTTTGGAGAAAATGTTTTCACAAAGAAATTATTCAGATTTTTTTGCTTGTTTAATAGTGTGTTTATTTATCCATCTCAAGAATTTTAGTGTCATGTTTGTCAGCTTTCTTTTTCTTTTCAGGTCGGTTTTTTAATAGTTTTTGATTTTCATGTTTAATGGAAAATCATGGGAGCATTTTTTCTAATTTAAAAATAGTTTGGGTCGAATAAATATTTATACCGGTATTTTTAGTGATGGATATATTTCTTTTTGGCATTAGGAGGCATATGGGTTAGTGCTTGTGCCTTAAAGTGCTGAGGCCCTTGGTTCAGTTTTGACTGGTGGCATTTCTGCTTGGAATTTGTGGGTTCTCCCAAAGTCTGTGTGTTGTTTGCATGTTTTCCCCATGTCTGCGTAGGTCTCCTCTGGGTTCTTAGGTTTCCTCCCGCAGTCTGAAAACATGCAATAGGTTCATTACAGAGTGAATGGTTGTCTTCATATGTAGTGTCCCGACTGGTTCAGAGTGTACCCTGCCTCTCACCCAGTGACAGGAGGGATAGGCTCAAGGATCAGCGGTATAGATAAAGCATTAATGAATTAATTCTAATCAATTTTATAGAAAGGTGTTGCAATATGTGTTGTTCAATGTTAACATAAAATTTTAAGCATAATTATTTCCATGATATTCTAATCCATTTCATTTTCATGCTTTGTTTACAGGTAATGGTATGTTCGGTTCAGCTCACAAACCAATGGGACCTTGATATCTTACACTCCTTAGAAAATGATAAAAACATAATGGATCTTGAACAAGGTCCAAATCAGAGTTTTATTAAAATGATGTTTTCTGCACACGGCTAATCTTTTTTAAAGAGGGCCTGGCTGTCATAACTAATGGCGAAATATTTTAACTGTATCTGTGTGTCTGTTTCAGGGATTTTCTCATGGTCTACCCTTGAAATTGAACTTAATTAATGTCAGATTCATTTTAAACAGAAATGCACGCTAGAACAGCTACTAGCCTGCCAATCTCAAACAACACGTTTTTTCCCTCTGCAAGTAGTGCTTGAATAATTAGTTGATTATTCAATGTTACTTTTGAAAAAAACAATGAAAGCATCCTTTTGTTGTTTTTATTTTCTATACTTTTTATATTCATTATTAATTCTCCACAGGCTAATGCTTGATATTTGTGCTTGTGGTTTTGTTAGGGCTTGATAGTTGGATGAACCTTACAAGGATTGACCCTGATGAAGAGGTCCAGGGGGAGATCCATCTGAGTCTAGAGCTTCTGAAAGACACAGAGAAGATTATTCTACAATGTCAAGTCATTGAAGCCAGGTAGCAAAACTGTGAGCTTTATTATGTTTTGAACAGGACTTGCACAGAGATAATTATAGATGATAAACATTCTGTGAAAACATTATTTAGATTTATTTTGATAACTGATTAATTTAAATGTAATACAAATTAACCAATGTTATATCCTGGCAAAATGTAAGTAAAAAATTCTATTGACAAATTACAGTTAAAGCAAAGTGTGATGTCCTCGCCCCAGTAAGCTTTAAGGAATGAAATGCACATAATCGGGCATGAATAAAGTTAAAAAAAGTGTTACAAATAATTTATATTACTGCCTCCAAATGTAAGTTTTAGGTTCATTTTATTTATGGTCGGTGAAAAGTAATTTGTTGGTTTTCATTACATTATGTTTGTGCAAATATGTTATGCAAAAAATGTGTATTGGCTCTCAATCATCCTCAAGCCTAAAGCCAAAAGCAGTAAATAAAGGAGATTATTTATGCTCTTTAAAGAAATAATACAGCAATGTTGAAACAACAGTCAGATCATAGTGGTACAAACAATGTGTTTTGGAATGGCTCTGTGAGAAGGACTTTTCTCAATTCCACCAATAACTTGAGAGCACATTGGAAGATGTTTTCATTAAACCTTGACATAGATTATAATCCAAGTAATGGAATATAATTTGAATTATAACTGCAATGATATTTTCTGCATTTAGACAATCATTACATTCATTGATTAATTAGATAAATTAGTTCCATTGCTGCGTTACAGACTAATCTAATGTATATAGAGAGATGTTGCAGTACATACAATGATGATTAGAATGTCAGTGTTCAATAAAGTGGGACCAACATTAAAATAGAGCAAATGCTTGAGGGCAATAGAAACAAAAGAACGCAGTATAATGAGTATGCCCTGTATCTTGGCTTCAGCAGATTTCTCTCTGTGGCATTTAAAAGTTGAATCTCTTTGTCCATCTTAACATTATCTCAAGCAAGCTGCTTCCTGGCTTGTTATGTCTTTGAATTATTATGTTTGCAGGTCTAACTTGCATTATTGAGGAACAGTAAAATGTTTTGAGGCTTGGCAGTGAGATCAGTATTTCTGTTCTGGAATTTTGTCATCATCACTTCTTAAGCCTCGATACTCCCCCCCGAGTCATGCTGCCACTATCACACCACTCACTACCCCATCTGTGTGTCCCAGGCTTCATTCTCTCTTTCTCAAACAGGGGACTAATGAGCATGACAGTTGGGGCTTGGCTCTGTACTATTCAATGATTTACAAGATAATGCGATTTATTATCTTAAGATTGAAGTCAGCTGAAAAGTCTGTCTTTGCTACCCCTAATCTAGATAATTGAAAGCAAGTTTTTAGAACGTTCAATACGTTGAACAGTATATTTTTTGTCTTTTTCATCGGTATCAAAGAGATCTGGCACCAAGGGACATCAGTGGAACCTCAGATCCATTTGCAAGAGTTATTTTCAACAACCATAGTGCAGAGACCTCGGTGAGCTCCTCATATGTACCGTACACAATACATTTTTTCAGAAGCCAGGCATCAGTATATTTTTAGTTGTACTTAATATTTATTTCATGTGACATATAAAGTCAAAAAGTAAAATAAAGTTATAAAAAATAAAGCTGAGGTGTATATTTACCTAACACTCACTGGGTTTCAGATTATTAAGAAGACTCGTTTCCCTCATTGGAGAGAGACCCTGGAAATGGAGTTCGGTCAAGAGGAGTTTCGTGAGGAGGGCCCTATAACAGTGGAGGTCTGGGACTGGGACATGGTTGGCAAAAATGACTTTCTGGGAAAGGCAAGGACAGCGTAACTGTTTGTTGCATCAAATATAACACATTTGATTCATTCTATGGCCTTTTTTTGCTTCATTGTTCTGCCTAAAAGTGTTTTATTCCCACAGGTTGAAATCCCTTTCTCTTGTTTGCTCAAGACTCCTCAGTTCAAAAGCTGGTTTCGTTTGCTTCCCTTGAAAAGCAATGATGTTGATGCTGGGTAAGGATTATGGGCGTGCTTGTTTGTTCAATGTTGAAATATTATGTGTTTGCATAACCGGGATAAGCCTTTTGTTGACAGCTTTTTTGGAATAATTAAAAGACTAAGCTTGAGCAGCAAGCAGTGTTTCTTGTTAATTGGCATAAAAGGGACATATTTTAATTGGAGCATTGGCAGTTGTGTAGCTATGTGTTTAAGATAGTATTAGAGCAAATTAAGCTGATGGAACTACAGAAATTATGCCAAACAGATGGGAGCTAAATTACAAGCTACCCTCTGTACACTTCTCCCTGCTAGATCTCCATCTGCGCCACGTGGTCATCACCTGGGGTCTGCCCTTCACAAATGTTTTAGACCCCTCATCCCAGAAATGCTCAAGGATGTGAGAGTCTCACCTCTGCACTAACCCCTACAGCTGACCCTAAACCTAACCCACACTGTATCTTTTATTCTTAGCCAAGGCCATAAAATACCCTTGCTCCACCATTTTTAGCCATTTCTTTGAAAGTCATCCCTTGTCCTGGTCTTTGTCTTGGATGATCCGCACAATAAATCCTGAAAGATTTATTGTGCAGATCATCAGTAATCAATCAATTGGCCAATTAAACCGTGGTTGCAAACTACCATGGGTCTTTCAAGTCTGTCTCCAATCCTCCCTTTCAACAGGACAGTGAGCTCAGCCACAATGATTGGCCTCTCAGAGGTGCATCCCTCAAGATTATTATCTGGAACTTTGAGTTGTTGACTCTGTTCCGCTCTCAGGTTCCTTTTTACATCTCAGATGTTCTGAAAATCTGGTGCTTGTATGTTGATTGGCTGGATGATTTCAAGTTTGCATACTTCTACAGTGAATTCTGTTAGGACATAGCCATGGTACTGTCTGTGCTTGTTAGAATTTGCAAGAAGCTGAGGATCACAACACTATTGAGGTGTCAGATCCCCTCAGTTTGGGGGATTTTTGAGGGTATCATATGTAGTTTTGGGACATTTCAGATATCCTCCCATAACAAGACACACAGCCACTTATAGCTTTAGTTGTGTACAACTCATCTTCCATGTAGTTCACTTATCAAACAGAGACACCTTCAAACATATTTTGGTGGGTGGTTCCATACCTGATCCCAGCCCGACCTTAGTTTGGCCACCCTGAATGCCTCGATCGATTGATTTTTTTTTTAGTTCCCCGCTTGTTCAACCGTTATCTTATTCCATATTTTAGGATAGGTTTAAGTCTAACTGTTCAGTACAGCTGTAGATGAGGATTTAATAATATTCTGATCTCACACCAGTTTTTAATCCACAATGAGAGGTTTCAGTTGTTGGTCAAGTGTGTTTCTTCAGACTGGAGAATAGGCATTTTAAAATTGAGTTGATGGCTTTTGAGTGCACCTTCATGTCTGTTGTTCAGGGGCTATATTAGGCGATGGTACATTTAGGTGGTAACATTCATTCATATATTGTTTATACCGTTATCCTGCACATATGGTCATTGGGGCCAAATCTTTCCTCCTCACTTTGTTTTGCTGTGGTGGGTTTGCAGAAACCCAGAGTGTCACACTCTCACTGGACCATTCACAGCCACATAACCAAAGGATCCTTCACTTGGTAATCATTGCCCTTCTGGCCTAGTATTAAACCATTATTAATTGCTGGAACCACATGTTGCTTTCTTCCTTTTTCAATTCCAGTTTATTGTAAATGGAGGAAGGGATGCCCCGCTTTATGGGTGTGTGAAAATTGTGACTATCCTGTGAAACCAACATGTCGTTTCATTTTTTGCCGAGTTACACTTCATTATCTCTGGACTCCAGTGACCCTGCTTACATTGCCAATTTGGATCATATATTAATCCTTGGGAGGTGTTGGGATATACATAATCTTTGAATAGTGTGAATCCCACCTGCACTTCAACAAAAAGAACATAAAATGTAAAATGGAGAAAGTTGGTTTGATATGATAGTTGTTCTAGAGTTTAGAACAGGGTCTAGAAACTAAACCCTGTCAGTAACTGAGTAATTGAATGTAGTTGTTGACAGTGTGTTTAATTCTATTTTGTGTGTGTCTGAAATAGATTGTATAAAGCTATACTTATATAATCTATACTCAATCATGTCATTTTGTTCATTGAATGTGCATATATTTTAGACTCAACAACAGACAAAGCTATTCAGTGATATTTTTTAATCTTGTGTTTTTATTGTACTTTAAATTGAACTTTACCTCTGCATTACATGACCTTAAGGTAAGATAGTGTTTTTTTCATCTGCTTCCAGGGGCGAATTGGGTGCACTGCGCTTGAAGTTGCGTCTGGTGGAGGATCAGATTTTGCCCTCTGTATATTACAGACCCCTCATTGAGCTTTTGACTGAGTCAGTCATCTCCCCTACAGAGGTCAGGAGCTCTTACTTTGTTGATATGTGACCTGTCTTTTCCCATCAATATTTTCTTTTGCCAATGTTTACCTTTTAATATAACCCCAAATTTTCTCATTGCCAACCAGAATTTAATCCTGTTCTGGATTTGAGACATGCCAACTACATATCTTAATATAGATCTCCCTTTTACCAGGGGGAGGACAGCAGTGCTCTGACAATGCTGGAGGAGGTTACTACAGTTGAGAGTCGGCAGGATGTGGCAATGACCCTGGTGAAGATCTACCTGGGCCAGGGCCTTGTCGTACCTTTTCTGGATTATCTTAACACCCGGGAGGTCAACAACACCAGTATGATCAAAGTAGTTTTATTTAAAGTCCTCGAACAATCTAAAATAGGACATTTCTGCTCACACTACTCATTTTTTTACTTTGAATTTCAAATTCACCTTTATATATACATTCAGGATAAGACATTACACCAGTGCATATCTAGTAGCTTCAGGCTATGATAGTCTCTTGTTGGTTTTATATCATATTTTGATATCCAATCTTGCTGTTTATATTCAGTCATTTTAGTCAAATTACTGTAGCCAGTGAATCTAACCTGTGCAGCAAATGTAAAAAGAAAAACATTTAGAAATTTTTATTGAGGTTATTAGCTTGACTGTCAGAACTTACAACCGGTTTAACCTGATTCCAGGGGACTGCACGTTATGACATGTAGTTGCTGAAAGTAAACAGGAACGTTTAATAAAAGAAAGAGCTTGAACCATCTTCTCACAGTATAAATCCATCTGCTTGGTGAGGCTTTAACAACACTCAAGCTGGTAGTGATTTTCTGTATAACTCTAAATATGACCGGGTTCCATCGCTCAAGATAACCTCATATAAGATATCGTATTAAGTAAATGTTCCAGCTCAGCTATTCAGCTTAAGTAATTATATGTCTATGGAGGTCATCCAGGTCATTGTTAATCCTTGTCAAAATCTTTTTGTGGCAATTGGAGTTGAATTTTTTTCCCTTGAAGATGTTACACCTCTATTCCAACAGACTTGTTCAGTTTTTCATATATAACTATCAAGGTTGGGAGCTGGACTAAGTTTTGTTGGCTTGTTATGTTAACGAGAGTTGTTCTACAGAACTTGGTTGAATGGGGCTGTCGTCAGAGGGAACAAAGGTAAAACTTCTGGGGACGTACCTGGGTTCAAATATGAATAGGTAAGCTAAAATTCAGATCAGTGAAAGGGGAGAGACGCGTGACATCACATGGAATAAGGCTCAGGCAATAGTCACCCGGAAGAAATTACACTTTGGAGCTGTAATTGTCTTTTGTTTGCAAAAGCCCAAGGTGGCATTGAGATTCAAATTCCACTGCTGGTTCTGGTGTAATGAGCTAAGTGATTGAGATTGTCTTGGCATCAGTGGAGCCATTGGAAATAAGAATTTGTGTGGGGCCACATGGAAGCGAACCATTTAACTCTTCAGATTTGCATGAAAAAGGTAAAATGTTTGTGATTGGTGCTGGGAAACGCTGGTCTAGCTTAAAAATTGTAATACTGATGTCATCAGCATTAATATTTTGTGAGGTCTACAGGCAATCTGTATCTCCTGCACAGATGTTTTAGTTGGATGATTTCCAGACAAAAGTGAAGATGCCTCGGGAGATTCCCATTACCAAAGTCCCCCTATTCAACTTCTAAACTTCAAAACTGATACCTTCCTCTTTGTCATATTTATATCTAAGAATGATTGATATTGAGTTCCCCAATTTTCCTATATTTTCTTTCAAATGCTTTATACTTGTCTCAAAGAGGAATTTCTATAATACTAAATTTTGTGAGGTCCAGTGAAGCCCAGCGGGTAGCCATGCTATGTAAATCAGTTTTTATTACATTCATACAGGATTACATTGCAGCTTTCAAAACATGATGAGCTAGCTATGTGTGTAGCAGCAATTCTTCCACTTTTACCCCTTGTCATCACAGCAACTAGTAAGTATAATGATGAATGTAAACTAAAATTTGTCAGATTTTATTTGCGTACAATTGCTTTTTTTTGTTGGTGCTGTGTTATTCTGTTGGTCCAGGCAGAGAAACAGCCCTTTCCCTTTCAAATTCCTTTACGTTACCTTCATGTATTTGTTACATATTTTAGCTTCAAATATTTTTTTTTCAAGGAGCAGCATTAATTACCCATTGTGTGAATTAAAGAAAATAAATTATTATTCTGATACAGTAGTTATATTCCTCAGAAGGAAATGCTAATCTGCTGCTTTTGCCCCACTCACTAAAGACCCTCAAAAGGTTCCTACTGTTTCTTTCAGAATTGAATTTCAGAACTCTTTATGTCTCTGGTGACAACCATGGTCTCTGTGGTAGGATAGTCAGCCTGCCAGCACTGTATTTACTATCACAGTGCCAATAATTTACTTACCCTACCATCTTTTTTTTTGGCTGTTCTGTTTTAGTCATGTTTTTGCCATGGCATCACATACCCGTCGGTTATTCAAACTGTTGGGCCTGGTCTTTTTGGTACTATTGCTGGAGTTTGAGATAATAAGCATAGTGCCTAAGTTTCCATAGCAACTCCACATGAGCTGATTGGTAACTGCTTTATCAAGAATAGATTCGGTGAGCAACTCGATATCACAGGGGCGAGAAAAATACACTTTGCACACAACATACAGACAAATCCTTCCTTTTATGCATTTTTAAGACCAAATGTTTCATCTTGCAATCAGTGTTTGATAGAAATGTATAAATCACTGCTGTTACCTTAAAAGAAATGTATTCCAGCAATATTCATTTCTTCAGTTGTGACAGTACAGTATTCTCAATTTTACTCTTTATGAGATGCCTGCAGTTTAGCAAACAACGAAAATTTATTGAATTTTTTTTCAGACTGACATACAACCACTAAAACTACCACTACTTTTATTACAAATAATTGTAACAATGATAATATATGATCATATGAGTTAATGTTAATAATGAATTAATGTACAGATATAAAGATGTAGTGTACAGCTGTAGCAGCCAATTTCAAGCTTACAAATATATCCAGATAAAGTGAATCTAGATTGATCAGATATTTCTGTTGTTTGAACAATGTATGGCTTTTACTTCATGCTAGGAAAATTCCAACAACTAAGCTTCAACAAACAAACTTTATCTCAAAGTCATGATAAGGAACTAGTATCCCTTTTGCGTTGTAATATGTCCATGTGTGGCCACTAGAGCCTGCCCCACCATTGGCCAGTTTCTGAATCTAGTGAGAGCAGTTACAGTATCCTCAATTTTTACCTTTATGAGATGCCTGCAGCTCAACAAACACAATTGTGTTGATAATTTTTTCAGACTTACATACTAACATTACTACTACTATTATTACAAATAACTGTAACAATAATAGTATATGATCATATGAGTTAATATTAATAATGAATTAATGTACAAATATACAGATGTAATGTGCAGCTGTAACAGCCAATTTCAAGCTTACAAATATATCCAGACAAAGTGAATCTAGATTGATCAGATATTGCTGTTGTTTGAAAGATTTATGGCTTTTACTTCATGCTAGGAAAATTCCAACGACTAGGCTTTAACAAACAAACTTTATCTGAAAGTCATGATAAGGAATTGATATCCCACTTGCATTGTAATATGTCTATGTGTGGCCCGCCATTGGCCAGTATCTGAATTAAGTAAGAGCAGTTACAGTATCCTCAATTTTCTCTTTATGAGATGTCTGCAGCTCAGCAAACAACACAAATATGTTGATTTTTTTTCAGACTTACATACTACCACTGATTCTACTACTACTACCATTATTACAAATAATTGTAACAAAAATAATATAGGACCATATGAGTTGATATACCAACGAATCAATGTACAAAAGCTGTTTGCAGATGTATCAGCCAAGTTCAAGCTTAGAAATATATCCATATAAAGTGAACCTAAAATGATCAGATATTTCTATTGTTTGAAAGTTGTATGCTATGAAAATTCCAACAACCAAGCTTTAACAAACAAACTTTATCTCAAAGTCATGATAAGTAATTGGTATCCCTTTTGCATTGCAATATGTCCATGTGTGGCCACAAGAGCCTGCCTCACCATTGGCCAGTTTCTGAATCAAGTGAGAGCCGTAAACAAAGCTTATAAAACATGTTATTGGTGACCTCTAGTGCTGGCTCAGATGCTTGTAGGAATTCAGAAGTATTGGGCAGGATGTCTAAGCTCTTTTTGAACACATTCAATTAAGGGAGCTTTTTTAATAAGTTGGCCTCAGCAAATTAGTTGAAAATAATTTACAATATTGACGAGTTCCTTTTGGAGAAATAAAGTCCTTTATTAATCTCAAAATAATAATATTTTCACTTGATAATCAGCCCTTAATTCAAAGTCAGATTAAAAATGTCACCAAACATAATGTTAGATAAATATCTGTAGAGGAGGTACTCTTCATTCATTATGTATGGGGAACTTTGTAAGTACAAAATACCTGATCTTAATCTTTAAGAAATCATGCTATTACAACATAACTGTTTTTTTTTCCTCTCATAGGTGATCCAAATACTTTATTTCGCTCCAACTCACTGGCCTCCAAAGCAATGGAGCAATTTATGAAGGTGAGTTTGTTTGTTTGATGTCTTTTGTAATCAGGATTTGTTACCTGAAATATAGTTCCCCACTGCAACTTACCATACTAGGTTACAGTTTATCCCATGAAAATTGACAATTCACAAACTCTGGAGTTAATAAAAAAATATATATTTAACTGCTGGAATTGTTTACTGACAGGCTGTTGGCATGCTGTATCTGCATGAGGTGTTGAGGCCAATCATTAACCGCATCTTTGATGAGAAGAAGTACATTGAACTGGACCCTTGCAAGATCGATATGAACCACACAAGGTATAACTGACATAGGTCATGCTACTTATTCATTTTCAATATTTATTCTAACTCTGGTAAAGTGTTAAAACTATACTGTCTGAAGTCACAAATCAAGTGTGAAATTCTGGTTAAAAAGGTTCACAGATTATGTATTGAACAGTCAAGTGGAAAAGACTGCCCACGTCATTTGCATTTCACGTCTGAGACGTAGACATCAATGCGATAAATGCGGAAAAAAAAGAACGTAAAAGGGAAAGTCTGTTGCTTGGCAACTGCAACGAGCCCCCTGAGATGTCTGTCTTTTACACAGGGAGATCCAGGACCTAACATCCTTTAGCAGCTCTGACTGTTATCGCCTAATGTATTGTCCTTCCTGTCTGCTAATCTCCAAGTATACTCAAATCGACACTCAGCGTCTTTGTTTTCATATTGAAAGCCTTTGAAATAGAATACTCACATGTGAAGTCACAATTTATCGACATAAATAATTTTAGTATGCTTTTTGTTATATCATTTTGTGAGTATACCGGTAATTATTTTTTGATGCTCTTCAAGAATTCTAGCTGTTTACGTAATGATTTATGATGTTGGAATAGTATTTTGACTTTGAACATGTTGGATTCAGTCTCATGTTTATTTCTGTATGGAGGCGAATTTCATTTAAAGGTGCCTTGTCAGAGGCTGAAGTGCGAGAAAGCAGTGTGGAGATGCTTCACATTTACCTAACCAGCATCATCGAATCAATTGTGAACTCAGTTGACCAGTGTCCTCCTGTCATGAGAGTCGCCTTCAAACATCTGCACAAAAGGGTTGAGGAGCAATTCACTGAACCTGAGAATGAGGTTAGTTTGATGATAAAAAAACTGCAAAAACTATTCCAGTATATTGGGAAATATTCTTTACCTGGAGATGAAATTAGTTTCTACAGCTTGATGTCACAGTTGCTGTCAAAAGAAACGTTGTGCAGGTTCAATACCACCTCCTGTCTGATTCTAATTTTAAAGGATGTGAAGTACCTGGCCATTAGTGGATTCTTTTTCCTGCGCTTCTTTGCTCCTGCAATCCTCACACCGAAACTGTTCCAGCTGAGGGACCAACATGCTGATACCCGCACAAGCAGAACACTGTTACTACTGGCTAAGGTGCACATCACAGCAGAAACACATTCATATATTGCTACAAGATATTCATTTAAAAAAAAAAAAAAATGCAGGACAAATATATTATATCAAGAGGGAGGAGACCTGGCGTGAATGCAATTGAAGCTGACTGTTCGGTGTCACTAGACAATAAAATCTGTAAATGTATAAAGTTGAGCATGAGCACAAAGCAGTATTTAGTATAAATACTTTTGTATTTTAGCAGTCAATTGGTATAACACCACTGATACAAGTTACTGATACTGCTACTGATTGAATAAAATGACCTGTGCTCTCTTATAATGAATAAATCCTTTAAACACAACCTTAAAATTGTGATTTGGCATTGACATTTTGCTGGAAATAATAACTTTTACCAGATGAGTTGATCAGTATAAGATGTCTCCTACTCTTACAGTTTTTTGCTCTGTTTCTATGTGGAAACAGTATTCTCGCTATAAACTCTGCATCTGCAATCAGCAATTCTCAAACTGAAACACAAACAACCAACTGTAGAAATGTGAAGAAAAAGCCAAATTTTAGAGGACAAGTGAAACCTCAATCCTGCTCAGATTGCTGTCCATGGTGCTGAAGTGGTGTTGCCATGGGTCCGCTACAGAGGCGGGGATGGGCTATTTTTACTGCTGTATGTGCTGCAACCAGGCCATGGTTCAAAGGCAGGCATCAGAGAGGGTATATGGGGGGACTTCCTCCTCGCCCAAGGCCAGGTGTGGGGTGGACAAAGGGTCTCACAGCATGCTTGGCCTCAGAGACCCTTTTGATCTGTGAATTTGAGATATGCAGGCAGTGACACTGAGTCTAGTTAGTGCAGATTTGAAAGTGTAGAGAACGTTGCAAGGGGAGATTAAATGCGAATGTCTCATTGAAATTTTGTCTTGATGGCTTCCAGGCATTACAAAGTGTTGGAAACCTGGGACTTCAGCTCGGACATGGAAAAGAGCAATGGATGGTGCCTCTTCACCCCATCATCCTTCGCAGTGTGGCCTCAGTTAAAGACTTCCTGGACAAGTTAATTGATATAGATCATGACATTGGTAAGGCAATATAAGTGAACTTAGAAATAAAATGGACAAGTCAGGGGCAACCAATGGTGTTGCTAACTGATGCAATATTCATTACTAGCTTTAAGACAAGAAAAAACTGAAATGATATGGAAGCTGGTGGTGAATTAGAGTGAGAAGGATCATTTGCTTGAACATGCCACCTTGGTTACAAAACATCTTGGCTGCCCTCATCCATCATGTGCCATTGTAGCTGTTGTAAAACAGTTTCTCCCCTCTGACAGCTCATGTTTCCTTTCCATGTATCCTTCTGTACACTTCACCCCCTCTTTTCTCTTAAAGGCCAGTTTGACATTTACTGCTATTCAGGTGGATTTGTTTGACAGAAGTGGGTGTTTGTCTCTTTGATGTGGTCCTTCATGTGGTGAGAGAAGGTGGCTGAGGTGCCATCAATTGGGAAATGACAGCAAGAGTAGTGTAGTTAAGCGATGTGTTTTACTGTAAAGTTACTTACTATATTGGTATTAATTTTACCATAATGGCTTTGTATCTAGGTGAATGAACACAAACATGAACTTGTTTTGAACACTTTTCAATTGGTCCTGCAGTTTCTGAGGTGCCACAGAGGGCTGTATTCATGCCCTCTGTCACAGTTAAAGAGGGCTACCTCCACAAACACAAGACGGAAGGACCTCAACTGCTTTCCCGGTTTGCCTTCAAGAAACGCTACTTCTGGTTGACAAGCGAGACGCTTTCCTATGCCAAGACCCCTGACTGGCAGGTTGGTACTGACTGAGAAAAGAAGTAATTTGCAGTTTTTAATGTTAAACAATGAGCCAATTAGTCCGTTGGTTGCAGTTAAAATAGGGCTGTATGTTCTGGATACAACCTGTTTTTGGACATTCAGAAACCAATTGTCTATATCATAGTAAAATAGATTATGAAGCAAATCAAGTCATGTGATAGCAGCTCATCCATCATTAGAAGCTGCTATGGCTTTGGATGATGAATCTGTGGCCACAGATCATTAAAAAGAAGAAAAAAAATTAGTTTTTTTTTTTGTATTTGTTTTGAGTCACTTGTGAAAACATCATTAGCGTTATTACCATGTGGTGCCTAAGCCTTGCAGTAATGATCTCCTCTCATTCACCAGGTAGAGAGAGAGGAGTGGGCTACCTCTGGTCTAGTACAAATCTCTCTCTTTCAGCCAGTCTCGGCTTTGTATGACTAGGATAAAGGCGAGGGTTAATTGAAGGCAGTGGATATTCATGCTGACATAGCAGACAATGTCTAGCCCCTTTTCTCCATATTTGAGTACTCAAGGTCTCCATGAAGCAAGCTTCCATGGGAAGTAGCTGATTTACACTTTAAAGTGGTCTTTACTGATAGGCTGATGTCATCCTCAGTTTCTCCTTCTCTTACACAATTCTGCACCGAATTATGTTTGCAAAGTATTTTAATGTTGCCTTGTTTATTTGCTGCGATCTAATGTCACAGTCGGTGTTTGTTTCACAAACCTCTTGAAATCTGTATAAGGCACAAGTGTAATATATTAATACCAGTCCACTTACGCTGGTGTTAATTCATGTTGTGGTCACTGCAGGTGCGCTCCTCAATCCCTGTCCAGTGTGTGTGTGCAGTGGAGAGGGTGGATGAAAATGCCTTTCAGCAGCAAAATGTAATGCAGGTTGTGACACAGGACAGTGAAGGGCACCAAAACACCATGTACATCCAATGCAAGGTGGGATACACTTCTCTCATCTTGCTGAAAAATTCTTTTTTGAATTGTTAAATTTTTAAATGTTAAGTTCTTCTAATAGTAATATACATTAATGACATGGTAAACATTTGATTTTTTTTTAGTAAAAAGAAAGAAAAAGTAAATGTGCTGGTATTTTTTTCAGTGGAAAATTATCATTTTGCTTTCAGGGTTCGGAAGCATTAAAATTTTGTTTTGTCTAATGCACATTTTTTCTTAGCAATAATTGAGAACATTATAAAGTTGTTTCTTTAGAGATGTCAAAAGTTGGTTATTACTTTCAATGTTTTGCATTAATTTTACTTTTTAATTTTGTTTACAATTATTCTTTATGAAATAATTTTTTTTCCTCAAATTACTTAACCAGTTGATTGATTAGTCAGTAGAATAGTAGATTTAAAATAAATAGAAATCAGAAACCCTGAAAACAATATATTACGCAGTTGATTTATGTTTCATTGTAATTCAGTGACAATAGCAATTGATGTACATTATGAATTGTGTTTGAATTGAGCTGATTTAATTGAGCACAAAATTCAAATCTCCTTCATTAATTTGTGTTTGAATAGAATGTAAATGACTTGAACCAGTGGCTGTCAGCTATCCGGAAAGTCAGCATCTACAATGAGTGCATGCTGCCGTCTTTCCACCCAGGGGCTCATCGGAGTGGCAAGTGGACTTGCTGCCTGCAGATGGACCGTGCTGGTAATCCTGCTTTGGTAACTCTGAAATTGTGCAAAAAGAATGACATGAACCTATCCAATGTAGGTTTAAAATAACAAAATCATCCAAAATAATCTGCATCTTTGAAACCCTGACAATAATATCCACGCCTGATTAAATGGAAATTCTCATATGATGATCATTCTCTTCAGCCCTGGTTGTAGCATGCTTTAAAAAGCAAATGAGGACTTGGAAATATAAAAGAACTGACTTATTTGCTATGTTTTATTTGCTTCTACTTCCCTGGAAAAGTCTACTTGAGGCTGCTGGAGAGGAAGGTCTGTCAGGTTTTAATTTTACCTTGGATCCAGGAGGAGCAGTATGGTTTTTTTTTTTTGTCCTGGTCGTGGAACAGTAGACCAGCTCTAAACCCTCGACAGGGTCCTTGAGGCCGCATGGAAGTTTGCCTGACCAGTTTTGTGGACCCGGAGAAGGCATTCGCCCATGTCCTAAATGGAGTCCTGTGGGCAGGTGCTCCAGTAGTATGGGGTACCGGACATTGGAATAAAGGTAGTTCAGTTTTGTATGATAGGTGTCAGAAACCTAGTGTGCATTTCCTGTTGTAAGTCAGTTTTAGTTCCACTCTGCCAGGGCTGCACTTTGTCACCAATTCTATTCATGACTTGTGGACAGAATTTCTAGCCACAGCCAGGGTATTGAGAGGAATCTGGTTTTGTGGCCTCAGGATCGGGCCTCTGCTTTTTGCAGATGATGTGTTTCTGTTGGCGTCATTGGGACGCGATCTTCAGCTCTCACTGGAGAGGTTTGTAGCCAAATTTGCAGCCAGTCTTTGTCGGGGAAGAAGGAGCTGAGCCAAAAGGTGAAGCTCTCTGTTCCTACCCTCACCTACGGTCACTGGCTGTGGGATGTGACCGAAAGAGCAAGGCCACAGACCCGAGCAGCCGAAATGATTTTTCTCCGCAGGATGTCAGGGCTCTCCCTTCGAGATAGGTGAAGTGTTTGGCTATCCAGCAGGGGTTCAGAGTAGAGTTGCTGCCCTTCCACGTGGAGACAAGCCAGAAGAGGTTGCTCGAGCATCTTTTCAGAGCACCTCCCAGATGAGATGTTTTGGGCATGTCCAACCAGAAGGAGGCCCTGGGGAAGACATGGGACATGGTGGAAGGACTGTTTCCCTAAGCCCGGATCCCCCCAGAAGAGCTGGACCAAGTGACCAGGAAGAGGGAAGTCTAGGCCTCTCTTTAGCTACTGTGCCCGTAACCCAACCCTGGATAAGCATCAGAAGATGGATGGATGGATGTATATTTTCTTCTGCAGAGAAAACTGGAACAGAATTATTTAGATCAATAAACAGTCGTAAATGTTCTGGTATTACTTGTCACATTGTTGCGAGGAGCCTCTTATGTTGATCTTTGTGTCTGGTTCCAGATATAGGCTGCAGTAGAACCCACTCTGCTGTGACTTTGGGGGATTGGAGTGATCCACTGGACCCCGATGTAGAGACTCAAACCATTTATAAGCAGCTTCTTCAGGGGAGAGACAAACTCAGGTTAGTAAGGGAATCCTAAAAACAGCCTCAACCTGAATGTACTTCATGTCTTGAACACTAGAGGTCTGTGTTGCAGCAGTGCTGTGTTCCTGCTGTCCCTGTTTGACAATGCAGTAACAGGGAAGCATTTTACTGTCCCTCCATAATAAGAACTGCTGCTTTAGGACCGTCAGTGATCATCTTATTAATGCTTCTAACTGATGCTACAGGAAAAAATATGTGGAAATGCCAGTTGCAGACCAGATGTCCTGCAGTAAAGAAAACAGCACTTCTGAGGGTCACCCAGGTGAGATAAGAGGTGCTTAAATCTTAAATATTTAGATTTGTTATAATGATCACCTTTAGTTTGCACATATGGTTATCAGTTAATGTTACTTACACAGACATTAGATTTTGATCAGATACTGACTAATTTTCTTCACTGTGACAGTCTTGCATGATTTCTACCTTTCAGACGGTGCAGCATGCAACGTTTACTCCTTGACGCCAGGTCAGAATATGGCTGCTCGTCTTTTTGTGGTGATTGAGGATCTAGAGCAGGCTCATATCACCTTCGAGCGCAGAGAAAAGGAGGACGCCACCAATGCCATTCTGAATCCCTAGACTAGACTCAAACTGGGATTCACGCAATTGGATCCTGTGACCATTTAACATTCACCATACGTTCGGGTGGGGAAGAGGCCAAGGTTGCTTCATCTTCAAGACTACCGGAATTCTGCCATTTGAAATCACTCCGTATTCTCTTAGTGCCACTGACTTCAGCACTGCCACAGGGAAGAGATTATGATTCTCAATGATAAGAGGAGCCGTAGGGCTTTGAAAGATGAGCCTCCTTGATATTCCTGTGTAGATAGCAAGCAATCTTTTGCATGGCCTGTATCCACTTGTGAAATGTGAAAAGAAGCTTTTACATCTTGAGGTACTGTAAAGCATATCAGTCACACATTGTTATGCAAGAGGCTTGTTGGCGTGTGATCTTCAGTATCTGAATGTAAGGTTGTTTGATATTGCTTGATCGATATTTTGTATTTTAAATCATTCGGCTTATCACCGTGGCCGCAATGTAGCAGTGATATTTGACTGTAGTTCATACATTACAGCTCATCGATGAAATGCTGCTGAACCTGCCACGGTGTAAGTTGCCTACACAAGAAATACATCTATTTGAACTGTTCCTGTGGGCCCCTAAATGATGAAACAATGTGCTTTTGTTTAGTGCACCAGTCAACTGAAATTTTTGGTTTTGATGTATTTTCAAAATTGATACTCACTTGAGGATACACTGTTTTAACTGCTCTTCAACTAATATGGGTAATATTTACCCATCAAGTATCATTTCTATATATGTACATACAAGGGAAAATTGCCAGTTTTATTGAGACGATTATTTTGTGAATTACCCCTGTCTAAACAGTTTACATTTTCTTTTTTAGTGCCACTAAATTTGGCTGATAAATCTATGGATGTGTTTCACCTGCCAAAGTGTTTTCTTATTGGAAAAAAACAAAAAAACAAAACAAATAAAAACGAAGTGAAACACTTTTTTGAAATTCAGTCATCCAGGTCATGGTTAATTCTCATCAAAATCTTCTCCTGGCAACCAGACTTGATTTTCTTCCCTTGAAGATGTTTTTACCTGTCATCTGAGAGGCTTCTTTAGTTCATCAGAAAATCATGTCCAGTGACCACTAAAAGAAGATTTTGAATATAATTTAAAGGGGTTTGTTTTTGTTTTGTTTTTTACTGGCTTGAAATATTCTCAATACACTTACAACAAAACCTTTAAACATATAGTTCATACTCAATTGTTTGTTAATTTAACTCCCCTTAAATGAATATTTTGATATAAAAAGGAGCTGACTGTTAATGTGCTAATTAGATTTGACCCTTAAAATCAAGAATTGCTGAGTTAAGAGCTTTACATGTTGCAATGATTATCATCAGAATAGCATACCTCATTCAGTAAGTTGTAGATATGACAAAATTTTCCAATATTCAAATTCGGTCCCGAACAAATGCAGACTTTTCATATCCAACCCAAAGAGAACTCCAGATTTTTCGAAAAAAGAGCAGCTGGTAGTGGTATCTCCCCACTAAATTAAATTACTGTGGTTCCAGCAACACTGTTCTCCAAATAGGACAAATTAATATGATTTACCATTGTATGATAACAAGATCTTGAACTTGAATTATGTTTTAAAATTGAACAAATTAAACACAGATGCTCGAATGATATTAACACCTTAGCCTACGAATCATTTTTAACTTTGCTATGATCCCATTGCAATGCCGTTGGGCTAAACTAGGCTTGCCATCATCTCTCTATCAGGCATAGACAGTCCACCGAGGGTCTTTTACGACATATTGTATTAGATGTGTGGGAGCAACCAGGACATCCCTTGGTGAAATACTGTATGTGATTACTTTCCAGGCAGGTCAATGTTTGTGGTGCCCGTGTGCAGCTCCCTCAGTTCACGTAACCGCACATTGCCATCCTCTCAGGCACTCTTCCCTCAGTCCAGCTGACCAACCCTTTTTTTTTTAATGTTTCTGTGGGCTGTTCGGAGGTCATTTTTGTCAATAATTCAAAAACGGTTTTGCAAATGTCACAGAGGCATGTGCAAAGCCTCCAAGCCACAGTCACACCAAGATTGCTCGCAGGTGTTTTACAGTCAGCGAATGCATCAGAGCCAACACCCTGACTTCTTACGGCCTACGTATCCCAAAGAACATATACAACATAATCTCTACGCGTCTAACCTCCAAAATGTATGGGAACTGCTGTAATTGATTTCTCTCTTTTATTTCTGCCTGTATGAATTGGGATAAGAAATTGTTAAAAATATGTATAAAAATCATTACTGTTTAAAATGTAAGACCTGATCCAGTACAGTAAGCTACACTCACTAACTCACAATCGTTATCATTTTTCTGACAGGTCCTCGAGCATTTTTAGTGTCTCAAAGTCTTTTTGTCAGAGCAAAAACTGTTCAACACAATGTAATGATGTAATGTGAATGTAAGATTCCTTTTGGCTTTATTACAATACAAATAAGGGGAACCATCTACATATTATGGTGTAGCAGAGTTCATCTCATGATGTGGAAGAGTTGCGCCTCTGAGGAGGAAGGCCAGTGTATTTTGGTTGTTGCTCCAGGGAGAGGGATAGGGGTAATGTAGTAGGGGTGTCTGATGTGTCTCACCAGCAGACCCTATTTTAGCTTCCCAAACCTCTGCTCCTGAGCCCAGAACAAACATTCAGCAGGCAGTCACAGTAAATGACCATAAAACAAAATTACTACCAATTTGAAATGTTTCTGCTGCACCTCCGAGCTCCACTAGAGCCCATTTATATCCATATTATCAGCTCCAGTGTGCAGTGAGCATGAGTAAAAACCTAGAGGAAAGGAGATGACAAAAGGTCAAACATACTACCCCTGTCCAGGGCACATTTATTTTTCCACAGAAACACAAACATGCAACAAGGTTGTTACAGTTCAATAAGAAGCCCTTTATAATTAATGTCTCCATAGCTTGCTTTTAGATTATCTGTTTGTGAATAATTTCAAATAGCAATATGTAGACATAGCTGAAGAAGTATCACAACAAAATAATGATTTGAACATGTCAAATAAAAATGGGCACTAAACAATGGAAAACAATCAGATGTTTTATATATTCAAAAAGTGAGGAAAGCAGTCAGAAACTGTTTGTAAACCAAAAGATAAGATGCAGACCACAGTGCTAAATCACCAGAAGAACTGGGTGATGGTTCTAAAGAAGCTTAAAGATAAATTCATTTGCAAAAGCTATGCACTGTCATGAAACTTGCTCAAAGTTTGGTTAACATGCACCTCTAGGAGGACATTACTGTATCGTTAAAGCACATGAACCTAAAATTTGTTCACTAAAGACACGCTCGGCAACTCATTCGCACAGACAGAAAAACAGACATATATTTTATCCACACGAAATGTTAAGGTATCATTTACAGGAACTACAATTTCCTGTGAAGAATATATGACACGGTACAACTGTAATTACTTAATATATTAGAATAAACTGTCACTTATCCAAGTCAAAACAAAGGAAAAAAGTATGAAATGAATGGATCATAATAAAAATGATACATCTATGTTATGTTTTTTTTTTTAAAGATAAACATCATTAAAAAAAGACATCAAAAATATATGTTTTCTAAATCATTGATTGGGATCATCTTTAGTTTCCCTCTTTTTTTATTTTACAAATATGTAGTTAGACACCCCATAAAGAAAATATCAGTTAAACTAAAGGTTGTCTTCTTGCTACAAATAAATTTGTGTATTAGATCTTAAAAATAGTAAATTGCATAAACACCATCTCTCTCTTAGTTAATCAGAAACCAGACCATATTAGATTCATCGTTCCCATACAATTCTGTACACACCTGAAAGTCAAAAAGGCCTGCATCGTTCATACTACTCCACAAAAAGAGAAGGAAAAACAGAAGAAGCAAACATTTGGATTTTTCTAGTTCATGAAATTACACTCAACAATGTAAATTCCCTGATAGTTTGGAAGCATTTACTCTTTCTGTGTCATATAATAAAGGATGTGAAAATGTTCCAAAAGAGAAAACTTAAGATGGACCTTGATAGATAATTGGGCAAATATTTTCAGTGTCACAGTTTGAGCGGATGCCAGAAAGTTTGCTTCAAGTGCTCTATTTACATAATCTACCATAGGTGGTACGAGCACATGACACTAGTACATTCCAAAATTACATTTGCAAGATAAAGGGCTCATAATCTGGGCAAACAAAAGATAGAAGCTAACTGCTGTACTTGGATTCTTGACGAATATTGAAGTATTTGGACAAGACATGAATCCAACCAGGGCATAACTGCATAAATAACTGAACTTGACTGCGAAAGACATCCTTCCAATAGAACTTACATGGCTAGTAATGTGGCACAGCCACAGTTTTGTGCACAGGGAGTAATCTCGACATCACGGCCAGGAGAAATGAGTGACAGCGGGGAGGAATAAATGGAGTTTATTGTGAAGACTACGATGCTCACAGTGAAGGACTTGTTTTCACTGTCAGAGCAAAAGGATATGAAAGTATGACGACAACTTGTCTTCACTGCTGTGTTTCAATGCTCCGACCCTGTTGTGGTATTCAACGTATGGAACAACGTGTACATTACAGCATTTCTAAGTTCTTGGAATGCCTGTTTCATGACTTTTAATGGCAATAGGTGAGGGGTTTCATTGACAGCCATTCATTACTGTCAGCAAACCAGAAGGAAGCAGGTTTGCAGCTCCCCATTGCATGCAGAGTGAGAAGGAGGATATCAATCTCCTTTTGCTACTCTGGGGTACATGGTAAGGAGATTCATTTTGATGGACGTTGGAGTACATGGATTTTTTTTTTTTTTTTGAAATAACAAGGAAAATGTGCCATTTCAGATGAGATTTTGTTGGTCAATGATGCAATGCCTTTCTGCTGCCATAAGGTGGATACTGGCCAACAATGCACCAGATCAAAGAAGAGCAACTTGCCCTCGGTACAAGTGCCAGCTCATTTCCAAAATGGCCTGAGCGCCCTGCAAAAAGTTTAAAATAAAGCTCCCTTCTACCGTCTGAAAGCAGCACAAAAAGCAACCAGGAGGGTAATTTACTGCTAGCACATGTTGCATGGTCTGCTCAGAGGTCAGACTATGAAGAATCCAATGAAAATTATGTGTCAGCTTAGAGTTCTGAGCCTAAACTGGGGTATTGCCCTGGACATCATTTTTACTGGTATTGCCTGTGTATGTTGTAAGAAAAAAAAAAGATATATAATACTGTATTAATTTTTATTTGTATTTTTAACATAATAATATAAGTTCCTCTATTATGCCAATAAAGTAGTTGATTTAAAATTGTTTTTGAACTGTTCATTACAATATGGGGTTATTTGTTTCCACCGTTTCGCTTTCGCGATACAGTAATCATCATATTTTTAATGAAAATATCTTCATGTCTACAATAACTGAATCATGATTTAAGACTTCGTATTAATAGTTGCAAATGGACTGTCTACATATTTTCTTGCATCTGTTGCACTTGCAGGTTCAAGTCTCAGCGTGTCTCATTTGATAATTAGACAATGAGATCAATACCAATTACAGATCTAAGAATACAGTAAAGAGAAATTGTTCTTTATTCTCTGGTAGGGTTTCTATTTTGGCAGAATTTGAGGGGATCAGTGTATGAACTGAAAATGTAATATTAGAGGTTCTAAGCCTGGCTTGTCAAATGTAAAAGTTTGGACCTTGCGATCAGGTAGATGTGACTATTCAAATTCATTCTATGTATGCATGTATGAGTATTGTGATTTTTCTTCTCGCAAAATATGTTATTTCGGTCTATGGTATGATATTTCACATTTCCTAGCTGACAACACCCATGAACAGACATAGGCAGCAAGAAGAAAAGAAAATGCAATATTCCCTTTTTCTTTTTACAAGGAACATCAAAAGGCTTCTGAAAATGCCAGTTTAAGCTAAAAAGTTGCATAATGAACAATTTAGTGTTCTTATCCATGTCTAGGAGGATAGTAGCTAAGTGAAAACTGACATTTTATTCCGCTTAGTTAACCCAGTTGTGTCTTTCACCTTCAGACTGAACAGAAGAAGCTCAAAGCGTTCATGTCCGTTTTGGTTGACTACGAAGAGAAATGGCTTGATTGAAGGGAACAGACATTTTCATGCTTCTAATGCGCACCTCCTCCCTTCCCCCAGCAATAATGAGGACCCATTTACTGTATTTATTGGAACCCTAACCCAAATAATCTAGATTAAGAAAACAGCAGCGGACAATAAGACTACTTGTAACGTAAGATGTCCTTAAACAAGTCGCAGTCCCTGACATGAAGAGAGATTCGTGTCGACATGTTCCTCTGTATTTATATGTTGACCAATTAGTATTTTCAGTACACAGAACAATATAAAAATAAATTAAACTTACACGATAGATTCGAACTGAGTTTGAAGATATATCACACAAATGTGTGAGTGTGTGTATGTATGAATGAAATTAAAGCACTGCAAGCCAATTTATGAATGCCAACTTAAAATAGGAACCAATGTTGTTGTTGCAAACAGTTTGTTTTCCAAAATTAAAGATGTTTTTTTTATGGAAGACTATATTTCCTTCCTAAATGTATATCACAGCTGGGAGCCGCTACAATGAACCTTGCACCAACATCCTTGTTCATTAATATTGATCGGATAAATTCACGGAGAATTATGCAGCTCCGGTGATTTATCTCACCACCGAGAAACGTTGCAGGCTCTCCACCAAGGACCATCAAAAAGCTCATTGGCATAAAATCTGAGCGGGAGTGAGGAAAAAAAAAGGAGAAACGGTTACTAGGGACGCATCAGCAAACTCTGCAGGGCTTATCGAATGAAGAGGTCTTCTCTGCACACTACTTTGACTGAGATCGCACAAGAAAAGATGTTCCACTTCTTGCTATATAAAAAGCAATAGAGCCCAGTATACTGCTTAATAGTAAAACCCACATGAGGCGTGTATGTCACAGGTGAGCAGTGTAGCCCATGCATCTGCAAGGCAAAACTCCATGAGGAACATTCATCTGGGAAAGGCATGCTCAGATATTTTTTTCCCTCAAGGACTTCAAAGGGGTGTATTACAGCCTGAGCACGCGCTAGAAACATTCACCCTCATGTATGTATACTATGATGGATTGTGCTAAAGCCTGGGTTTGCTCCAATAGAGGGGATAGTAATGCAGGATTTACACTAACAGAGGTCAGTATCATCAGAATGTCAACAAAACAAATGAGTTTTACTTGGAGCAACAGATCCAACTTTACAAACCAAAGCCTTGCAAAGTTAAATTCCCCTTAACTGATATGGAAGTTACTTGTAAGATGCTTTTTCCATCTATTTCACAGCCCTTCTCATGGACACGGTTCCACAAGGTTAACAACAGAAAACAAATTTATTACTTAACACTGATATTTCATAGCCTTAAGCTTTCAAGAAAACTAGTTCATGCACTATGGAACACACTGCCATTTTCTCTTCTCTTCTCTTTTTGATAAAGCCAGAAACTTCTGTCTCAAAATCACAGAATCAAGTTTCACCACGTGTTACAAAACATCATTAAATAATTAACCAAAAAAAAAAAGGGATGAGTTAACAATCAATCAATTTCAATAAATCAAGTTTCTGAAATGCTCTTAAACCTATCCATTAGTGACATCTTGCCCATTAGCACCACATTAGCCACTCTCAGGTTACTTGTCGAGGGTGTCCGCAGACCTCTAAACAATTTTATCAAGCGCCTCTTCATCTTACCATCTGTAAATCCTCTGAGAAAAGTTTTGCAAGAATGCAAGTTGCTCATTGCATGATTGAAAGAAACCCCCAAAACAAACTAACAAAATAAAACCCTTAATAATTAAGTAATTTATTTTGCTTCCATTGCTTTGTGTCGCCAGTTTGTCTTTGTTTGCAAGCAGTAAAGGGTAGCGGGCCTATATGTTGGCCTGCAATCCAGCGATCCTCTTCTCTGGGAGATGGTGGATCAGTGGGTTGCATTCCAACGTACCCTTTCAAGCAGCCCTCAGTCCTTTAGGTTGTCCTCTCCGACCCCCTGGGCCGATAGCTCTGTCAAGACGTTGTCCAAGTAGTTGGGGTCTGGGTAGCCATGGCCAGTCAGGTTCGAGCCAAATTCTGTCTTGTGGTGAATTTCATTCCACACAACTGTGTCTGACTCGCCTGTGGTGCTGGATGTGCCGATGGTGAAGATGAGGCGACGGTCCCAGGCCATGATCAGCAGCTTCAGGACCTGAAGACAAAGGAGGAAGCTGTCAAAGGTCTAGAGCAGGGGTGTCAAACTCAAATACACAGTGGGCCAAAATTCAAAACTAGGACAAAGCCACGGGCAAACATTGATATTTATTGAAAAAAAAACTTCCTCCAGATATAACAACGAACCTTTTCATATGGACTCAAACAAATTTGCTTAAAAACTAAATATGGAATAAGCATAGCTTAATACTATACAATATCCAACTTAATATCGCACACATGCAAAATCCTGTTTTCTGCCTAAGTAACAGGGTGCCAGTATTAGCATAAGGTCGCTATGACTACTGTCAACAGAGGAGAGGGTGTTTATGGGTCCTGTTGTGATTTTCGTGCCAAAACACCAGCAGACAATTCTGGGATTTGTAGAATTAGCGATACATGCACTGTAGACTACACCGGTGGGCCAGCTCTGATAGTCATTTGGTATGGCTTTGCGGGCCTAATATAATTATAGTGCGGGCCAAATTGGGCCCGCGGGCCAGAGTTTGACACCTTTGGTCTAGAGTAAAAGTAAGGAAACATATGAAAGTCAGAGCACTTTGCTTCTCCTGGTGGTAAGCATGTTGAATGTTGGCTTGATTTACTCTCAGGAAGATGTTAACTAATCAAGAGTAAATGGCTTCAGGCGCCTTACTGCCCACACAACATGTATATTAAGCGTTTAATCAATAAAATGTTGGAATTTAATGTCAAATTTTCATTTCAAACTAAATGCATCGTCTGTCTGACATCTCTCTGTCAATAATGTTGATAAACTGCAGGAAAATGACAAATCACTTCTCACAAAAGGGTTAGGGTTGCTGAGGTCAAATGTTTATAAACCCTGAAAAAAATGTATGCATAATCACAAGAATGATCACGCTTTTCTGTTTGGTAAAACTCTTTTACCCAGCAGCCAGGCTAGAAATCGCTGTTTTGCAGTTGTGACAGAACTTACCCTTCTGCCTTTCTCATTGTCTGGAAGGTAACAGTGTCGAGGGAACCCTCTTGCACTGAACTTCTTTCCAGGGTTTGGGTGCTCATTGGTCTGGAAATGTGGGAACACACAGTTCTTACTCTTCTCTTCCAATTCTTACACAGGCATATTGAGATTGTGAACGTAACTCACAGTTGCATGTAGACACAAGTAAAACATGTCTTGAAATATGCAAAGATCTCATTACATATTATAGTTAAATGAACCAATGCGGATTTGAAAACATTTCAGTTTCAAAGCTTCATTGGAAAAACATCTATTAAAGGCCCAAGATGAAAAGATCCCAAAATGACAGGTGAGGCTTAATATTGTGGCTCCTGATCAGACTTCTTCACTACCTAACTGATGGCCCAGCATGCAGTTCGTTTGACTTTTCACGGCTAAATAATTTAATTGTTCTGTTCCCATGGCACTATTGTTCTGAAGCTTTCAAAACTAACACCAAAGAGTGTTTTTTGATGTATCATCTGAGTTTAGAGAGAAATTCTTTGTCAACATGGTTTCCTGGTAATGGTAGGAAAAAAACACAATTTTATTTATTTGTTGTGTCTAAGTATGATCTTGGGCGGTCATGTTCCTGTTTTCTTGTACTGTTGTAGATGTGAAAAATATACAACCAAAGTTTGACAAATGCAGCAAAACTGCATTTCATGAGAAAAACAGGATTTTCCACCAAACAGTCCCCTGGGAAAATGTAATGTGCTAAGTTTTAAGCCAACAGTGATATAATGGGGACACATATAAAAAACAAAACAAAAAAAACAACACTTTGAATAAAACCGATTCTGAATACAACCCTCTCAACAGCAGTGTGTTTTTGTCTGTAGCACATCAATTCACTTCATCCATGTCAAGAAAAAAATAATCAGATATTAGGAAGATGAAGCCATTTTTAAAATAAACTCAATTTAGTTAGTACGCTATTCGAACAGTGAGCATGGTAATACTGTTTTCGGGCAAATGCCAATGTAAGTGTTACTACTATCTGTTTAATAGAAGGTTTCCAAGTGTGTTAGCATCTGTAGCTTCCAACTACTTCAACTTTTCTCTTAAAATAACAAGATTAGGAAAATATATTTCCTAAATCCCACCTTGTCCATGATTTTTTGCAGTTGAGTCATGATACAAGATGACAATATGTTAATTTGACATAGAAGGATGGATAAGTGGGTCCAGATCATAATTAAAATCATCCCATGTTAGTTTATGTTTACAAAATCAATATCTTTTATGCTTTGGTATGAAGAACGCAACTGACTCAACCTGCTGCATTTATCAGTTTTCACCTGAGGGTTTTAAACCAATAACTGGCTACTACAATAGTATCTTACAGTGCAGAAAGGTAACAAAAATACAACTGCAGTCTTGAAAATAGAAATTAGGATCATAAACTAGTGGTAACTATGATGCATAATGAGGAGAGGAGTTGCACCATTTCATCATGGGCTTCCATGCATCCATTGCAATAAGTGAAGTCGCCCTCTACTGACTGTTAAAATGCAGATATTTCTAGCAGGCTTCCTCTCCCACACCTGAAAGTGACATCCACTTCTTTATTAAGGTCTATGAAATCTTCCTGGGTCATATTGCCTTGTACAGAGCTTACAGGAGTAGTTTAGTGACCTCTGAAAACCCATTATCTTTGGAAGACAAAATCCCCCCTGCTTGATGAAAGAGCTCACTTTAGTGACTCTTAAAAGTGATCTTGAGAATACAAATATGAACCTTTCCTCCATTATTCCAAAATGAAACTGCAATCAATTGATTATTATTTCTTTGTCATGAAAATTTAACCCTTTTCTTCTTTATTAAGCGCCCTTCACCCTATCAGTTATTTTCTCCAAGTAGACTTTATTTTTTAAAATACAATTTTAGTATTTAATATTCCTCTAGTTTCTTTTGTCTGTCAGTCCAAGATCCATGTATACGGATATGGATCTTGGACTGTCTTCATAGTAAATCAAGCAGCCACAATATAATAATAATATAAATTGTAATATAAATTGCATATAATAATTGCATATAATAAATTGCATATAATAAAAAAAAAAAAAAAAGAATGATATGAACCTCTTATCACGGCCCTAACCACAAGCAAGCGGTTTTAACTGGTTTTAACATGTTTTAACTTGTTTTCCGGTTTTAACCTGTTTTAACCTGTCTTCAACCTGTTTTAGCTACTTACTAATTGTTTTTATTCCCCACTGGAGTACATTTACTCCACCCACGGACAGCCGGGTGCAATATAGCAACTCTGCTAAACCTGTCTGGTACATCCATCTTCTCATATCGCATTTTATGCTGAAATGTTTAATGGCACTGTACTGTCTGTCCTTAAATAAAATTCATTCATTCATTCCTTCATTCATTCATTCATTCACAACATCTCATTGAGCTGCACATACAAGTATAAAGTATAAAGTATAAAGTATAAGTATAAGTACAAGTATAAAGGGGACACGGTCCTGACCTGGATGCCGGCAGGAATGTCATAGACGATGCGTATGGTCTTGGAATCTGCATAGCCAGGCAGGCAGTGAGGGATGACATGGTACTCCATCTTCCCTGGAGGTTGCGTGCCGGTTTTCTCCCCATAGATGGTCTTGCATGTTGGGCACTGAAGACTGCCATCCTAGTTTCAAAAAGTCCAGCCAGAAAATAGGTTTATGACAACAATTGCTAATTTGAAAGCACTATATAAGGTCAGCTCATCCACAATAGAAAGGGTGGTTCAAACATATTTACAAGGCACAACACATCAACACTAATTCTGTCTCCATACCAGGCACTGGAATTGTGTGTGTTGACCTACAGGACTAAAGTTAATTTGAGCAATTACATTTATTGTGAGCTGCAAGAGAGGGAGGATGTACAGTAATATTTGTTTTTGTTCTGCTTTCACACACTTTGTCTGACCGTTCAACCCCTGGTGCTTGTGTTTAATGGTTGTTTATTCATGTTCAGGTTTTATTCAAAACCAACGCTTTTAAGTTTCCAATCAATTATTTGTAGTCAAAAACAAGTTGTGAGACATTGCCAACATTTTTTCCATCAACAATGTTTACTCCTGGACAGATAAGAAAAACAGCTGAAAAGAAGAAACAGAAGCCACTGCCTCCAGTGTATCTTTTATCTATTAAATGGAAGGGAGAACAAAAAAAAAAGAGAGGTTAGTGAGTGACATGTTGAACATATTGCTGCTCCACTCCTCAAGGGTGATGGCAGGAACAGCATGCATGCTGGTATCATTTTATTAAAGTAAATGAATCATGAATCGCCCACATGCATGAATGTTGTATCAGGATGAATAATAATTTTGCATGATCCATGATAATGAAGGTACAAAAAATGTGATGGCAGAATTAAAAGGGTGGAAATACAAAGCAACCATCAACAATTCATTCCAACAAATGCTCTCTTTATTCTACATGATGATGATGATGATGACAGATTACAGAAATGTAATTGAATGAATATTATGCACAGATAAATACTACCAGATGTGATTGATATAATATATCTTCTTTATTTTGTTGAAGTTGACACTAAGTGCACTTATTTTATTCTGGAAAGAAGATTTGGAAAATTCTTACTCCCGATGAGGATACTCACAATGTTCTTTAAATGTTCCCGGTTTTGTGCAAAAAATAAAAATACTCTAAAAACTACTTGAAAAGTTTTTCAATTCCATGAAATGTGTCCTCAACATACACAATCTGCATGCAACGACAATATATTTTTCATGGTTGCGAATCTGTCTGCCCAGAGCTCTATAGAGAAGAGAAGAATGTTAACAAGAAAACAAGAAAAGGAAAAGCTAGATAGAGAAAATAAAATAAAATTGTGTCTGAGCCACAACTATGACTCAGGCTCAATATGAAATTGTAGGGCTGACAACACAGGTAAACAACCACCACAAAGAAAGAAGGTCAAATGTAAAGGTCAGGGTTCACCTTATCATTTGGCACGAGATGGAAATATGCTACAGTTCCATGGAATCCATGGAAGAAATTTTTTTGTAGATGACAGTGATGACATGACACCAGAAGTTATGCAGAGGTTCATTTGTTTCATGTAGCTCTATAGTTAAGTATTTAATTCCCTTTAGTAGAGTTAAAGATCAAATGCAATCCAAAAATTACACAACACCAATCCTCATTTTTGAGACTGCGATGGAAATTCCACCCACTTCTTCTCTGTCTTTAAAAACACATTATTCAGTAAGATATTTTTGAGAATGGTCAAGTAGTTTTTGGAGGAAAAAAAAAAAAGTTTCAAATATATATTTTAAGCCCAACGGTATGATGGCGCAGCGGTTAGCGCTTCAGCCTCAATAGCACAAAGAACTCTGGTTCAATTCTGAGAGGAGGACCTTTCTGTGTGGACTTGGCATGTTCTCCCTGTCTCTGTGTGGGTTTCCTCCAGGTTCTCCAGTTTCCTCCCACAGTCTAAAAACATGCAGCATGTTAATTGGAAAAAAAATGGGATACACTGCCCCGAATGAGTGAGTGAGTGAATGGTTGTATGTCTGTATATGTGATTGACTGGGTACCAGTCCAGGGTGTACCCTACTTCAACGACAGCTGGGATAGACTCCCGTGACCCCGAGTGCGGGATAAGCACCAGATGATGGATGGATGGACATTTCTAGCCCTTCTTTTCCAAGTAACTGAAATGCACTAATTTTGTAGATAACGACCAAAAAAATTATCACAACTTGAAGTTGCTTAAAGTCTAATAAACATTATTCTGATGGTTACACAGATTGGTCTACACTGTAAACATTCAATTTTGGAAAATTGCTACATATTGATTAATTCTCCTTTGCCATTTCTATATCTTCAGTAGAAAATTATTCTCCAAAAAAATGCAGTGCAGTGGTTAGCACTTCCACCTCACAGCAGGAAGTTCCCTGGTTGACTCTGACAAGAGGTCTTTCTGTGTGCGGTTTGCATGCATGTTGTCCCCGTGTCAGTTGGGTTTCCTCCTGGTCCCATGGTTTCCTCCCATGGTTCAAAAACAACCAGTCGGTGGCCCTGTGATAAACTGGTGACCGGTCGAAGGTGCGAAGGTGCGAGAACATTGTAGCCCCTAAAATATCAATTTTGTAAGTTGGGCATATTCTGATTGAGAAATGTTGAAAATTGATCATTTAGTTTTGCAACCCTTTACATTTTCCCATTCAGAAGTCTTTTTGTTACACAGAAGGATATGATTGCAGACAGATAAGTTCATAATTATTAGAATCAGAACATGAAAAAAAAAAAATATCCCTGAGAGGAAATTGGGGTAAATGATTTTACTATTTATTATTTATTCTATTCTTTCAATTATTTTACTATGATTACAAATAGTGCACTCTCAGGACAGAGAATATATATATATGATGTGAAATCCATCTTATTGTAGAGATCATCCGTTTGTGGCTTGCGATCCAATCAAGCCGAAAAATGTTTTTTACTCAGGTTTATAATTTGAGTCTAGAGTGGCATAATAACAGTTTCCTACCCACCTTATTGCCATTGTTGTACATGGCCACCAGGCAGAGCAGATGGTACATATGGCCACACTTGCCAAGTTTTCCCACCAGTTCTGGCTTGATGCCTTTATGCTGCAGGACGCCTTCATAGCCTGATGACATGACCAGCCTCTCCATGCAGATGGTACAGTCCTGGAAGAGCCAAACAACACTTCTGCTGCCATTCTCCATGACTGCTTCTTTCTGATACTACTACATGTGGTTTAGAAAAAGATGACATCTCCTTGTAAGTACAAATTCCTCCCTGTGGATGTGTGTTTATGTACATTCCTTACCTCATCAGGCACCACTTTAATCTTTTCTGTGTATCTTCGGACCACGTCCTCTGGGATTTTTCCTTGTAACAAAACAAAAGATGACGGATGAATAAAATGTTATGCACACTTTGTTTTTGACCATGACATAAACAAGAAATGGAATATGTGATAAATGAGTTGAGGACTGCCTACAACTGTTTACAATTAGTTGACGAAAGAAAGAATATAGGCTCCGTGTCTATGCTGTAGAAGGCCAGGTCACCTTCAAAATGTCACACACCAAGCAGCCATCCTAACACTCTCTGATAATCCCCATGTGCAAACAGGCTCGCATGGCTGAGAGCACACCCGCAGCTTACACCCCTAATACGCTTACAGGCAACCTCCTTTCCCCTGGAGCCTTTCTTTGCTCATCTAAGGGAGAACCAGTGAAGGAACAGGGGGAGTGTGGCGAAGAACAAAATGAAAGACAGAGGAGGTGAACAGAGAAGCTGGCAGATAGAAAGCAAGAAAATAAAAAAAATAAAAATCAAAGAAGTTTTTTTTTTCAATACCGCTAATTGATAGATTGCCTTATTAGAATGATGAAAAGCATCTGACACTTCTTTTTTTCTGAAATGAAAGCAGGACTCCATGTCTAAGAAAACAATACGTTGTTACTCTTTCAGCTGAAGGCATGTTGTAGACTGGGGTTTAGAGGATTGGGGTTCATGAAAAAAGGAAATACATGAAAATTTACAGTTTTTACTCCATGTTAGACATTAGCTTAACTTGTGACTTTCAAAAACATTTCTTAAGAAATGTCATATAATATATTTATTTATGTGGCTGGTGTGATAGCAAATTGGACCAATGCCTGTACTTACAGAGCCACTGGGTACATATTAGGCATCATGAGTTCACTGGGAAGAGCATTTTTAAGCACTTGATTCAAAAAGAAAAAAAAATGGCACTTGGTTTTATTCAAACAAAACTGTTTATTTCAGGTGAAATTTTAATTAAAAGGCTGCCGATATTCACCCTTAGAACTATTATTGATTTATCATTATAAACTTTTAAATGACATGAGTCAACCTTTATAAGTCTTGCTATCAATATTCAGCCACAAGTGGGTTCCTTCTTTGAAAACTGGAGGGAACTATGTTTACACAATGAAGCCAAGTGAATTAAATGATTCTTCAGCATATACTTGGATTAACTAGCATGAAGAATAATCAAACTGAGTATGTCTTGATTTGTTAATCAGTTTGACCATTCTGTGAAAATGGTGGGTCCATTTTGATCCACATTGGGTTCACAGACAACGGATGTGTGTGAGCAGAGATATGAAATGGAGACAAACAGAAATTAGAATTACAAAACTTTGACGGCTAACACAGAGGATGGACAATCACATAGCGAATTGGGAGAGAATAAAGAGTTGTGACGGGCTGACAAAGAGGACGACCACGGTAAGTGGACGAAACCCGACAGGCTCTTTGATCAATCCGGACAAACACTCCCTCGGGAGCTTGATGGTTTCCATGGCTTCCATCGACTAGCACTGAACACCAGCACCTTACTCCTTCGCAACCCAGCTCAATATTTAACATTTAATTTTTTAGGTACTTTCCTTTACTACTTGCCACTGTTACTTTCTTTATTTTGCCAGTACAACAGAGACAGCAACGCTGAGCATTCTACCATAAATTCTCAAGAGAGATTATTACATTTTATCATTTCTGTCTTATTCCGCATTACTCGCGGAAGAGTAGGTGGGATAAATGAATGAATGTGACTTTTTATTTTATTTGTGTCCTATTCTCAGCTTTACTCAGTTGTAAAGCACTTGGATGGACAACGCTCTTTAAATATATTTACTTTTATCGTCTTTCATAATATGTCCTCAGATGAGGTTAGAATTAATGTATCACTTGGTGATAAACTATCACAAAAATACTTAATTTGTTGTTTTTCCGCACATACTCAGCAATACTTCCAGCCTGGAATGCTATAGTTCCACTTCCACTTCAGTTCCCCCTGATATGGTTATTGCTGGTTTCTTGCAACTGCTTGCTAATTACTTACTTACAAAGCTAACTTGAATATCTAAAGGGCCGTCTCGGCACCTCTTGGCATAAAAATGAAATTCAATTCTTGAATAATAAACAGTGGCGGAAAATGATTTATTGCAATTTTTGAATGAAGAAAAAAACAATGCAATATCACAGTAAGACTGCATCTCATATATCATAACATTACCTGGCATTGAAGCGCTTGATGTTGCCATTTTTTAATTTTTTTTTTCCCCTTCCCCATCCCCATTGAAAAGGGGCTCTGACTTACCCCTCCTCAGGTGCTTCTTCTTGGTCTTGCGTCGCATCCCATTCATACCCGGTACAGGTTTCATGTCGCTCTTGTTGATGGGGGGAGGATGCAATATGGGCTTGGGTGCTCGAGTCAGGCAAACTGGCAGACCTGCAGCGCACATCAGGATACCGGTCATACCTGATGCATGTATACAACAGACACACACAGACAAACAAAAATAAAGAAAGAATTGACTGTGAATGTACTTAATGACAAAAAGGAAAGGACAGCTCACTTGCTTGAATAGCGGCGTTTATCGGATAGTGAATGGCTTACCTGCTAATGCCGGGTGCAAAGGTCCAGATCCAGTCAGGTTCTTGACTGGAAGTGCGGGAACCCTGCAAAGCAAAATAAACAAACAAATAAATAAAAACACAAATAAAATGAAATAAAGCAGATTTTAAACTAAAAACGACGGGTTGTTTTGCTCTTATTATAAAGTGATGCTACTTCTTGTTGCCCATTTGAAGAATCCCGTCAACAGGAAATTATGTGATGATGTTATGCTATTCCAGGTTTTTTTTAAAACAATCAAAAGATAAATTAACATGAAAATTCTTTACATCTTTGAAGTTGCCACAGGGCCTCAAGAGTGGCCAGTGTTGCTGTAAGATGACAAAACAAGTGCAAGTTAGTCTCTGTGCGCCTTGAAAAAAACCTTCAAGTTAAACTGTCACATGTGCTTCACCACAGACGCTGGGACAACTGCAATTGACTGAGACAGCTTGACTCATGTACAAAGAACTGCTGTAGAGACTGATGCAAGTTGACTTCTGTAAAGGATTTCACTGAAACACAGACACACCACTGACTTGTGCACTCTTTAAATCTGTGGAGCAGAGCAAACAACTGCAACAGTCACAAGATCCAATAAGTCTCTTTCAGAGGGCTGGAGTCTCCAGTCTTAACTTCCAAATTAAGTCTCAGAAGGAACTTAGTGTGGAAACCTTTGAAGCCCTCAACATAAAGTTAATATTTAAATTTCGATATCATCCATGGCGGCAATTTTATTCTGAAGCTAAACAAGATAAAGCAACTATAGTGATATTTATTTTAATTCGTATTTTTTACATCACTCTCTTTCACCTACTAACTGAGGGATGTGCAGATGTAAAGGGAGTTTTAATAATGTGCAAAATCTGCTTGGCAAGGATATACAGTAGGATTAGGTCAACGCCTGAAATCTAAAAATGTTAGTGTTGATCCTGCTATCATCTTATCAGCTTCCAGTGTCTCTTCACTGTAACCCTGGAAGTGGAGATGTGAATAGTCATTTGTCATAAATTATAAAATTAGGTTAGGGCATGTATGCAACAAAAGTCCAAAAATACTCTAGTAATTGACCATAATCTTTTAATTCCCTGTGGTCTTTGACAATGAAGGGACCAAGCTCTCTGGCTGTGGTCGGTAGAGCTTCCTAAATCCTCTTCAAAAGACTACTTTCATGTAAGTAAGAGCCTCTGTTGCTGTGCCAGAAAAAGCCCTTAAATAACTGGAGTTTGATAGAAAATTGGTACACGCAGCCAGGCTCAAGCCAATGTGTCCGATTGCATCTGGGTAGAATTTGGATCTCGTTTATCTTGCAGGGACTAAACGCAGATCAGGCTCAGCTGACTTCTGCCATGTGCAAACTGATGGAAACCAGTGAAGCTATGTGCAACTGTGAAACATATTAAAATAAGACTGGGTGACAATGAAAAAAAAAAAAAAAAAAAATCACATACAAATATTCAGAACCCAAGAATTAGTACATATTGTGTATTCTCTCGGGAGTGGTATATTACAGGGCCAATACACATCTTAACCTGTGTGTGTGTGTGTGTGTGTGTGTGTGTGTGTGTGTGTGTGTGTGTGTGTGTGTGTCCAGAATTGTGACAAGCCATTTCATTTCACTATAATCCATTTTTCTGTGAAGGCAAACTTTTTATAATATGACATTTTTAATAACTATGAAATTGCTTACAAACCTTGGAATTCATTTGAAGGATGTCCACATTTTTTGTTTTATTTCAACCTGTTATTTAGATTTTCTACTACTTTTTATATAATGCATCCCTTTTTGCACAACTTTAAAACAGATATTCAATTAATGAGAACAGTAAATGCATACATGACATTTATGTCAGAATTATTATAATTATATACATCATCATTATGGCATAATCAGATTCCGAAAATCAATATATTGATTACATCACATTGATTTGATATAAAACTGAGGTGTGTGAAACAGTGACTTGGCTGCTTGCTTAAGTTTAAGATTACACTGAGTGGTTTGACACCTTCAACCGCAGCCAAATAATTAGTCCGTCATCCTGCGTGCTACAGTCACAAAACAACCAGTCTGCGTTCCACTGCATTCAGCTGTTTATCACTCAAGGAAACCAAACTGGAGACGGTCAGTAAGATGTTATGTTTGAGGTAGTCAGGAAGTGCTGTATTTTGTTGCTTATTTCATCTTTTGAAGATAAAAGGGCAAAACACCCTATTCAACATTGGCTTTCCTCAAGAAACAAAAGGCTGAGAAAAACGAACTGACTCATGCACAATATCACGCTCAACAAAAACAAAAGTGGTGTTCACCTTCCGGAATGTCCTTCCATCTTGGCCTTAATCAAATCAAAACACACCACGAAAACCACGCCTACCATTATGTGCACGTGTATAATTTAGGCTTTTCGCAAAGTGCTGTGATCATACAAATAATTGTCATTAGGAGAAGAAATAGGCACCGGTAGAGTACTTAACACTGCCTCATCTGGTGTTGCTCATTAAGCGCAATCTGTAAAAACTTAATATCTTCCTTGTAAGCATCCGGAACAGGAGACCTGTCAAGGTCCTGTAGCACAACATTAATTAACACTGTTTTTCATCTTTATTGCATTGGGGCAACAATGTCACTTTCATTCCAAGAGTCTTGCACACATGCAGCATTGATAGAACACCTGCACACTACGAGGCTCCGCAAACACCAGCCACCGATCATTATCTGCTGCAGTGAGGTTATAATAAGCAGCTGTGCTCGGATACGGTTCCTCATTGCGATCCGTCTCTTTATTTTTGTGAAGCTTTTTGATACTGAGCTCCAAAAGCTTCCACCATATTTCTTATTTTGTTCAAAGTACTAAGCTCTCTTCTCTCGACTTACTCTTTACAGAAATGTGTACCTCTGCAGGCAGTGACCCAGGCTGTCCTGGCTGTGCCTTGAGCACTGGCGCTTAAGACACATGCCACATTCCTAACAGTGAAATGACTTTAAGGTCTTAACTCTCACTTTCTTTCTCTCCTTCCAAAAACCTTTCCTCCCTTCTACCAAAGTCACAAATAAACTCTTTTGATGCGGATAACTTGAGTGCATACTAAATGACCTTGCGTCGGTTCAGGTCTTTCTGGCAATCATTGTAAATACACTCCAATTTTGACAAGGGACACTCAGCCAACCAGACAGAACCTCGTCACCTCCGCATTTCCCTCATCCTGCCAGCTTAAATTCTCCTTTTACTCCTGTCAGTCTTCTCTGCATGAGAAGACGCCACTCCCAATCTACACCTTGTTTGGTCTGTGTCTGACATATTAAACCTCCTTGCGTATCTTTAGTGCTGATAAGTGCATCATCTGCTAATTAGAGTATGTCCTCACATTGAATACAGTCATTTCTGAACCAATGTAGTAAAATGATAAATCTAACCCTTTGCATTGAGTCGACTGCAAACAATTAAGTGCATCCCAATAAGGTCTGGGCATGAATATATGTTTCTCCTCTGCCTTTGCTGAGTATATCCATCCACTCCAGAGTTAAACTGTCTTGCAGCCTTAATAAGACTCAGAGAAGTTGGAGCTAAACTACCAGCAGACATTGTTGGAAAGGTACAGATGGAGGACTAATACTTGTTTATCGGTTTATTATTCACCATAATGACGCTGAGAAGGGGTTAGGGCAGGGGTGGGCAAACTGCGGCCTGCGGGCCACATCCGGCCCACTGGTGTTTTTAATCCGGCCCGCCAAAGATCGGGACAGAATTTATACTTGATGTGAATGATTGAATGATTGGATCAATGAATGCAGGAGCTCAAACAGGAGATTATTTCATTTTTGGAGCTACTTGAAAATTTTCCTGAGCAGATGAGGTTTGTGATTTAGCCTGGTGGTGTTCAACCAGTGTGCAGCGGCACACTAGTGTGACGTGAGAGATCATTGAGTGTCGAGTCTGTGACGCGATGACGGAGAGGTCAATGTTAGAGTTAGTGCTGCGCGACAGTGGCAGTTCGGGATCACGGCAAGACGAGCGAGTGACAGTGATGGAGATGGACAAAAGAAAAAAGATAAGACGGTGAGCTCGAGGCAATACAGCGAAAACTAGCTTTCATTTGGATAAACTTTCACCGGGGATGCGACGGCACCGACTCCACTGTGCTTGGTGTGCGATGAGAAGCTATCAAATAGCGCCACGGTGCCAAGCAAGCTTAAACGCCCTCTCCGTTCAAAACAAGCCGATAGACTATTTTGTGCGCTTACGTACAAACAATGAGAATCTGGCAATTTTTTGAAGAAAACCAGAAATGTAAACGAGAGAGCCAGCTACCTTGATGCTGAACTCGTGGCTAAATCAAAAAAGTCCCACACTGTGGCAGACACATTAAAACTGCCAGCTTGTAAAACTTGAGCAAGAGCTTCATGTGTGTCTTTCTACAATTACTGCCAGGATATCCATTGAGTGTTCACCGAAATAGCCCCAGGCTTCATGCTGAATATGAATACATTAAAAACTATATTATTAACTACATGTATTATATGAACTGTGCTAGAGTGTCATTTTGTGTCATTTTGGTTGGTGGGGTGCCCCGGGATTTTGTAAATGTGAAAAATGTGCCGCGACTCAAAAAAGGTCGAAAATAGCCTTTACAGTGAACATACTGCCACACATGTATGAGCTGGACATGAAGCTACAAGGGAAAAACTGGTTTGTCCATGAAATGCGAGCAAATAACACAGCCTTCCAAACCACGCTGTTTTTATTTTCAAAGCAAATATCAGATGAGTCTGATATGTACTGTTAATAAAAGTTTTTTTTATATGAATCGTATCTTGTGCTGACCCGGCCCGTCTGTCAAATTTTATATGTCAATGTGGCCCCTGAGGCAAAAAGTTTGCCCACCCCAAAGGTTAGGGAGAGAGTACTTCAGGTGCTCTGAATTGTATGTCGCTATAGATAGCAAGAGGCAGAGACAAACATGCTTTCCATCGTCTGAAGAAGACATACATTGTGAGTGATGTACTTCCTAATGCACCTGTGTCCCCTGTGCATATGCAATAATGGCAACAAGAATTTCAAAATGGCACCAGTTCGATGCAGATGATTTAGTCATTGATTTCAATATTAATTTGTCTCACAGAGAGCACCACACCCAATTTTGGTGAGTCAGCCCACACAGGGATAATGATTTCTGCTCTCAACACAATTCAGCCAAAGCCACAGGGGCACTACAAGTGTGGGAGATAGTGTTTTCAAACTGAAGAGCCTGAAAAAAAATTATTGGAGTGGGAGTGGATGCTGGAGTCATTTTCAGCTGAAATTTGGAGAGAGATGGAGTTTAACCTGGACGATCCCCTGTCAATGGCAGTACCTAATAGAGAAACATGCAATTACCAACTGTGCCATTTGAACCCACGGATAGTTCAGTCGTCAGTTAACTTGCTCTGAGGTATTGATCTGTGGGAGGAAGCTGGAGAACCCAGAGAGAACCCATACAGGCACAGACAGAACATGCAACCTTGACATAGAAAAGCCCTGGTAAGCAAAAGGATTCAAAACTGGGACCGTTCTTCTGTGAGGCAACACTAGGTCAATGGAACTGGGTCAATAGCATCGGAAGAAGCCGGGTGAGTAAAGAAGGCTACCAGGCTGTATCCCTGCTCTGATTTTGTAGAATACTAGAACACTGTGAACACCTTTACAGAGTAGATGGAAAGTATTTCAAAGCAACCAAAGAGTAAGGGAATTGAACTTTTTCAATGGTTACGTTGGCCACCCGATCTCAACCCAATCAAACAATGTTTTTTATAAGATCAACAAACCAACAGCGAAAGGAAAGGTGTACCAGACGGTGGTCTACAGGAATGTCTCAGAAAATTAGAATATCGTGATAAAGCTCTTTATCCTCTAAATGCAATTAAAAAAACAAAAATGACTTTTTCATGATATTCTAATATTTTGAGAGAGGATTTTTGAGTTTTCTTAAGATGTAAGCCATAATCAGCAATATCATAATAATAAAAGGCTAGCTATATTTCAGTTGACTTGTCATGAATCCAGAATGTATGACATTTTTCTTTTTGTAATTGCATTACAGAAGATAAAGAACTTTATCACAATAATCTAATTTTCTGAGACAGTCCTGTAGAAACAGTGACAATGATAAAAAAGACAGGAGGAAGAGCTAGAGGTCGCAGAGACGAAGACGTTGAGGTTCTCTTTGGGAGTGACCGGGATGGATAGGATCAGAAATGAGTCCATCAGAGGAACAGCACATGTTACATGTTTTGGGGAGAAGGTCAGAGAAGCCAGAAGAGGGACAGTGAATATATTGATAGAAGGACACTGAAATTGGAGCTGCCAGGCCGCAAGTCTAGAGGAAGACCAAGGAGAAGATTTATGGATGTAGTGAGAGAGGATATGAAATTAGTGGGTGTGAGAGAGGAGGATACAAAGAACAGGGTTAAACGGAGAAGGTTGATTTGCTGTGGTGACCTCTGAAGGGAAAATCAAAAGGAAAAAAAGAAGACGAAGAAAGTTATGCCAACCTTTTTATGACTTCTACGTGTCATCATTTGAATTCATTGACTACACAGTCGGTTTGGTGTCAGTTTATAGCAGCTAGAGCTGACTGTCTCTAGGTGTGAAAACACACTTAATTGTTGACATAAGCCAGCAGATGGTGCAACCTACTATTTGTGCAAGCAGTGTGGAACAACATAAAACCACAAACAGAGATGACAGAGATTTTAGCTGAGGCTCAATGATACAAATAATGTACTATGTACACATGTACTATGTGAGTTCATTCAAGTTTTCTATGTAACATTTGAAAAGCATTTGTGTGGAAATCATACACATTTTTACATAAATCCATTAGAACTAGACTAATAATCAGAAGCAATGTGGTTGCCTGTATGTGTGAACACAGAACCACATATGCAAGCCACAGAGAGCCAAGAACATTTCTTGCACCTGAAAACCATGTATCATGTTTGGAAATAGGAGTGAAAAAACAGATTGGTGTTTTTACTTTCTGTGTGGGTTCTCTGTTATCTGTCTGCAGCATGCTCATGGGAATTTGCGAGGGAGTTCACATTTTGGTGTTTGCTTGTGTGTGTGAGAACTCTCATGCTTCGCTGTGTTAACCACACTCATCCTGTGCGTAGAGCTGCTCGCCTGAGAACCGATCTGCTCCGCCTCAACCCTGCCTCTTCCGCTCTCTCACTCGCAATGTACCCACAAAACAACCGAGTTCTTTGAGGTGAAAAAGTCATATTTCTTCCAGATATCAGCACATACTTAAGTTTGCCTTGAACAATTAAAATGCAGAATGAGCATTCTTGAATAGATACGTCTCTGCTGTTTTTCTCTTGCTTTAATCTTTAGGCAGTTGGAACACTTGGCAACTTTTCACGACAGACAAAGAAGAGGTCACGCCTCGGTATCGCAAGCTGCACCTTATTTGGCCCCTGTCACTAACAAAGAATGAGGCTGTAATAGTGATAATGAAAGGACATGTTCGCTGCTCCAACATGCAATTTGTGTGTCTCTTTGAGCTGCAAGGACAAAATGAAATCAAATTAGATCAAGCAAGGGTTTATTTTTGTAAAAGTGAGCAGGTTAGGGACTGAGGTATCGGTTACAGCCCTAGACACACTTCTTTTCCTTAGTTCCTTTCTCTGAATTGCACTGAGGTCAGAGTGCTCTGCTGAAACTCCCATTTTTCCTTGATCCATTATTCATTCTTTCCCTATGGAGCTCTGACTCCGTGGCAAATAGGTTTCCACAGCTACACGAGAGCCCACTAGAACTGTATGACTGCTCACACACCCCAGCATTACTAAATAAACATGCAGTGAGATACGAACACACACACCAAGAAATTCCTAACACAATGCCACGTGTATTCACATCAAATTACTCTAAAGCGCCAGCATGGGATAGCAACAAATTAATTCACAGAAAAAGTGTCAGAAGGATCCTGAAGAGCTGGAGTATTTCAGGCCTATTTGGGCTAACATAAGCTTATTACTGACTGTAACCATGGCAGACACACACACACACACACACGCGCTGGGAATTCAGCAGAAGAGAAACTGCTGGACCCAAGACCTTTTCTGTTGCCTCTAATCGGCCTGTATCACAAATCAACAAGAGTATTCAGAAGTCAGCAAAATAAAGATGGATACAGGGAGGTAAAGAGACAGACATCACAAGAACCCTGACCTATATAGGATCAAACTATAAAAAGCAGACATTTAATATCCTGGTTTTGATTTAAAGCATTAATCTGGCCCAAAGTAAGCGCTGTCTCTGTACCATCAAAACAGCTACACACGAGAAAATCTGAATGAGAGAACAGGTGAGATGTTACCCTGGTGGGATGGTCCCTCTGGCAGTGGTCATCGAAATGCGCTGGGTACCTGGTCGGTTCAGGTTATTCTGCCCATTGATGATGAGAGCGCTGTGGCCATGGGCGGTAGAAAGAGATGGCGTCACGGGGGAACAGGGGAAGTTGGCGGTGGACAGTGGCAGCTGCACCTGTTCAACCTTGGCTTGTCCACCTCCTGCACTTATATTATTGTTGTTGGTGCCAGAGGAATTGGATGTTTGAATCCAAAGGGAGGTTCCCGCAAAGGTGTTACTCTGCCGCACAACCGACAGGGTGCCCGTCGCATTCTGGCTGCCTTGTGTCCCTCCGTAGAGCTTCCGCCGCTGCGAAGCAAGTATTGCATTTGAAGCGGCTCTTGTACTGTTCACCAGTATGCATTGTTGGCAGGAGCAGGGCTGGCCAGAGCTTGCGCCCACTGGCCAGGACTGGGACTTGGGGATGGAACCCATGATTAGAGGGTAAGCAAGGTCCATGCGTCTCCGAAGGCGTCTCTTGCGCTGGCTCTGCCTGTTGGTTTGAGACATGCTGTTGAAGTCAATGAGGTAGCAGAAGCCCAGAGAGGTCAGATCCAGCCAGGGGTGCTGCTTCTCGTAGGCATTCTGAATGGTCACGCAAATCTCCATGTCGTACGGCGTCCAGGACCCGTTATCGCTTTCCCACTCCCATACCACCCCTTTACCCGGGGCTGAAGATGGTTCGTAGAAATTTCTCTGCACTGGTCTCATGGTACCTAAAAGAAAAAGACAGACAACAAATTGGTTGCGGTCAGTCAGCTGTCTTTTTGAGTTCTTTGATCATGGACCCCTGTTTCTGTGAAATTGGGTGTATAAACCATTTGGTTTTTGATCCTCTGCCTTGAGTAAAGTACCTGAATCCAGTACATGAATCGGTGAAACAATCCCCTTTTGGCAATTAAAATGTTATTGAACAAAATACATTTAATTAGGTTCACTTGACTATACATTGATTATACATGCCATAGGGATGATAGGTTAATTAAAAAAAGGGAAAAAATAAGTTGTGAACCAAATTGTGTTTTTAACTGTGGCCAATTATTAAAATGAAATCACATGGGGTGGCGTGGCGCAGGATATAGAGCAATCGTCTTTGGAACTGAACATTTCTTGCACTGGTGGACGGCAGCCTACAGCTCATGGTTCATCCATGATGGGTTAATTGCAGAGAACGAATTTCCCCACGGGGATTAATAAAGAATAAATTATTATTACATGAGATTTTGGGGGTAAAAAAAAGTCAAACCACTTCATCATATCAATGAGGGATTTAAAAAAATAATGGCAAATTTTAAGATGTCTGCATTTTATAATTCATACTACAGTTGTTGGCTATCTTTACCAGAGATTATACTTTTTTATCACTTTATTTTTCATTTAATCAGAGATAATAATAAATTGTAAAAAACACGTAAAGCATAATTCAATTTATTGGAAATGATCATGCCGTTGCAGTCCTGATTCAATTTCTTCACATTATCCAATTAATAACTGCTGACATGTGTTATGACCTGAGGAAGATGAAGCGTAAAACTTAACTACATGCCTCAAGGCACGTATTAGCATTTCCTCTGCAGCCCAAGATTTATTACAACTAAATCGTTACTTGTTTAGATTGCACATAGTGAAAAAACATCCTTCCCTTAAGAAGCTTTAAGTGATATTAAAGTTTCAGGTACAAAGACACGATAGCCACCATCACCTTGATTCTCAGTATCAGCACTTTTCTGTCCTGTAGAACAGTAGAAGGGCAGCGATGGCGCGTTGTACCTTTGTCCTTCTGCTGAATGGTCACAAGCTCCCACATCCATTATAACACAATTATTGTATGCGCATGGGAAATCAAGACGCCTTTACCTATCCATCTCCCCAACACACATCAGCAAAGGTATCCAGGCTCTCCAGCGGAGACCTCACCCCGCTCCCACACCTAATTTAACGGGGAAATGCTCTTTTCGCTGCTGGGGAGGAACAGGGTGATAATGGATGAATGAAAGGGCGTGCATGTGATTATTGATGTTGGAATGAGTGAAGAGATGGTAGGCAATAGCATGCCAACACCCAGCAACTGGGTGCATCAGCAAAATCAGTGAGCTTGACCTTGAGTTTCTGCTGCAGACTGCTTGCTGGAGGACATAGCTTGATGGCTAATTTCATTTGGAGCTGCTGAGACGCCCCTATCCCCCACATCACCAAGCTCCCAATATACACACACACACACACACACACGATCACACAAAGAGATGACTGCTCTGTGAGCCAGCTGCCTGTGTCTCTCAACACCAAGATTCTACACAATTTTCCTGATTGCGATGGGACACATTTCAAAAATAAACATTCACCGATTTCCCTCCAAATTCCAATTTTCTTAAATGATTTGCAATTTTCACGTATCAGTACAAGGGTATGTAATGCAGAGCTTTGCCACTGTGTCACTTGAGGGAAGAATTAGCATCGACACTTTCAGTGTGGTTACCTCTGGACGGATCAATAGTGGCACAACTCTGGGATTGTCCAACAGCAAGAAGTTAGATGCTGTTGAATACATTTTTTCAAGTATCGCTTTCAAACTTTTGTTTTAATTTTACCGTGACAAATGATAAGCATTGTCACCCACTGAGCAGTGAATAGTTTTTTTTAGCCCTGTGATTGAACTTGCTGTCGGTAATGGACTTGCTTGGAACAAGTTGTAGTATTTCTTCAGTGAACTCTATTGGATGGGTGTCGACAGCAAAGATAGCTTTGGGCAAATAGTGTGTTAGCCCATTTCAATCTTCCCAATGTTCCCTAAAACGACATATTTGTTGCAACTTGAAAAGACAGAGATGCCAGTCATATAATCACCGTGGTCATAAACACCTTGCTAAAAAACACAAATTTTTGAGCAAGGCACGAAATAAACACTCGTGCCATAAGATGGGTTTAGTAATCTCCAAAACCCAATAATTATGGTTACCGGACTATTGAGCGCACCTCGATATAAGCCGCAGCGGCTAGCCGATTGCTATCTCGGTCTTCCTCCTGCGCACCAAAACCGTCAAAGTCGTCTTCTTCGGTGTCGGAGTTGAACGGACTCAGAATTTCACGGTCATTTCATCGGTCCAATGGGACAAGGATAAACCTTTTAGCGGCATGAAGCTCGTTAGCGCCCGCCACCCAAAAAAAGTCCATATATTAGCCGCATTGTTGTTTACGTGAAAAAAATCGCGGCTTATCGTCCGGAAATTACAGTATTTAAGAAAGGTGTTACTATGTACTCGAACAGCAAGTTGGGAAGATTTAGATGGGAATAAGGATGATGATGACCTTGGAGCCCTAAAGCCTGATGGTTCTTGAATAGCCTACAAACTACTGATGCTTTGGTAGGAGGCAACTCTGAGCCTACGGGGGGGCAGGGCCTCCACCATCTCTGAGGCTCTGCAGAATAGTTATCTCATAATCTATATGCATAATTTGATGTGTCTTATATTGTCTATAGTAGCTGTCGGGAACCTATGGCTCGCGAGCCATATATGGCTCTTCCGGTGACGGCATATGGGTCCCAGACATTTTGAGTATGAAAAAAAAATCCGTTTGGAACTAATGTTAAAATACTTGTGATATATGTTGATGATACTGTGATTTTAAAGTAAACAGAAATTAGTTTTGAAGATAAATTTCACGGGTCACCCGTCGGTCGGGTCAGGAACCGATGGCTTCCAAGCACGTCCGGGTTGTTGTAACGGTGAAGAAAGTAATTTTATCAGAAAGCCAAGTAGTCTATCCGCTTTGACCCTCGTAACGGAAAAGATGTTGAAAAGAAAAAAAAAAAAAACCGATGATTATCATGCATTCTGGACACAGGAATTTACATTTGGATCTGCGCTATGTCTAATATGTAATGATAAAATTGCATCGATGAAACATTCAAACATAAAGCGGCACTTTGAACAAATCCATGCAGCACAGGTGGTCGCATAAAAGTAAGACATATTCAATTTATCATATGTTAAAATTACTATATGGCTCTCAATGAAATATATATAGAAATATTTGGCTTTTATGGCTCTCCCAGTCAAAAAGGTTCCCGACCCCTGGTGTATTGCCTTTGTTTTTCCCTCCACGAACACCACTGAAGCTGCTAACCATAAGGCTAAGTGTGTGTTTGCCATGAAATGTCTTATACAAGGTGCATTAAAATATAGCACTCACATCCCCTCAAAGAAGGCGGGGATCATAAGCTTCTTCAACGCAGTTTCTAGTGTTTTTTGGTTGGAAAATTTTGACTCTGGGGCTCAGAAAATCCAGGATCAGAAATTTAAAAGCCGCCACAGAGGGACTCCACAGGGCAAAGAAACCCATTTGAGAAGTATAAGTGTAGGAAAACTGTTGGAGCGACTATAAATCTGAGGGCAAGTATTCACTTTGAACATGAAGAGACAAATCTAATGGTAGGTGGGTGCTATTTGGGCATTGGGGACAGATCCTTACCATTTGAAAGTGAAATAAGATGTACTCTCAAAATGACCAACCTCATACTGAAAAAATAGAATGAACAAACTTACAGCTGTGGCTATTGAGAAGGAATGTTTACTAATAGTTTCATTCTTCTCTCTTTCTTTTTGGGTGATTTACACAAGCCTATCAAACTTGCACAATCCACTATTCATGTTTCAATTTTATTTGAACTGTAATTACATACCACAACCTCAGTAGTTACATCTGTGAGTACAACATTGTTGGTAACAATGGGGAAAAACACTAATCCGACTTAAAGAAAAAATAATTTTTACATTCTAGCACACTTATCTAGCCATGTCCCAACTTGCTCGTATGCGAACGTCATTATCCTGAACCCTGATTTAGGAGTTTTGTTAACACCATACAATTCTGCTTTCTGACTCCCAGTCTTTGGTAAAAGACTCAGTTTGACTTGTTGTTGTTCTCCAAATGAACCTCTGTGTTTTTCCTGACAGGAAACCATGGAAAGATGGCCACTTCCTGACTGACATTGTGTGCGTTTGGGAGAAACCGTTACAACCCTTCCCTGTCATCCATGGCGTTCCCTCCCACAGTGTCCTCCAACTATTCTTGCCCACCACCAGTGTGATTTCACACTGATGAATGCTATGTGGAGAGTGAGTTATTGACTCCACATATCCTAAAGGGATTCCAACACACATCACTCATGGACAGGTGGGTTTAGAGAGCTTGGGTGCCCTCTTGGGGTTGTGGGATAAAGTGTCCCGTAGCCTGGTTACTCTTGGAGGCCAAGCCAGTCCTCATTTTAATCGCGGTTATCCTCTGGAAGGCCTGTCTAAATGATTGTTTAAAGAACAAGGACAAGCAATATTAAATAGAAACATCCTTGACTGGCCTCAGAGGCGTACCGCAATGAGGAAATGAAGACTGGCAAATTGAACGTCTACGTGATTCTTCTAATGAAGACCTCTAAAGAGGACAGTTGGCTGACATACCTTCAGATCTGTACAACAGGTGTTTAAAGAATTCTACCATTTATAATACATAAACATCTATTATTTGATACTTTTTTTTTAAAACTACTCTTCTCCTGCCTTTCTATTTCACATTTAGTGAATGAAAAAAGCCAAAAAGCAAAGTCTGAAGAAATGAGCTGCTCTGGTGATGAAAACAGCACAATTTTTACTTTGTATATCATTTCAAGAATAAGATTTTGTATTAATCTATATATATATATTTTGTTTTGTAACATATAAACACTTTTTTCTGTTTAAAAAATAAACATTGAAAAAAGTTATAAACAAAATAAAAATAATAAAAGATGAATTTTGGCATCCAAATCTGCCTTGGACTTCATCCAGAATGGCGTCTTGAATAAAAACTGATGTTCAGAGGTGTAACGATACAGTTTGAAACTGTCTTGGTATATTTTTCTGAGAAATAACTAAAATAAAGCTACAGCTATAGAGTTTTCATTTACTTCTGATGAATTAGTTTGTTTTTTTTTTCCTTATAGGGATGTTCACTTCAGTTCTGCAACAGGTCAATCAAGCAAAGCTGTAATGCAACAAGCTCTCTTGTATTCTTGTAATCTCAGCTTCATAATGTGTACTGTCATTATTTTGGAACCAAGATATCTGGGCCCAGTGCATTGTTATACCACGGGTGACAGTGTGGATAGTAGCGGTCCATTAACCATTGAAGAGATTCAAATTTGTATTCATAGTTGTGTTCCTAGCGGTTCGGTAGAGGAGGGTTTGCCCATATGCGATCATTCCTACTATCCCTTTCCCTGAGCGGAGCGTATCAGCCACCTCCTCCTCTCCTCACTCATCCCATCCGCTGCTGACGCTAGCTTTACCCTCTCCCGTGTCTCTTGGCTCCTCACCAGCACTGTCCTTCTGAGCCATTCCTCACATTTTCCACTCTGTCACTTGCTGGACCCCATTCTGTGCGCAACTCCGCGCCACTGAATTAAGAGCCCAAATCACCTTGGAGTTAATGCTCTTCCTGTCTTTGCTGATGTGAGAGAAATGGTTTCCAAAAACTGTCATGTTAAAGATTTATTTAAGAAAAACCCTTATAATTGACAAGTCTTTCCAATTTCCTGCGTTAAGCCTATTAAAGCAAAGTGCCATTTTCTCTTAAGTAGAAAAAGAGAAAGGGAATCTGCGCAATACAACAAAGTATTATCTAAGAGGTTTTCAAATGGCTAAATGAAAGTGTCTTCCGTACTTGAGGGAGGGAAAAAAAGTCATAAGGACAATATGCAGTTGACTAATTATTATCTTTGTGTGAGTTTGTTTTGAAAGAAGTTTTTTTTTCCTGAATAGATAGCAAGATTACTATGAATAAATCGTCACTTGCACGCAATGTGACAGAACATTACTTTATCAAAACAGGATGGTTTAATATGGAAATAATTTGCACGATGACATTAAAACACTTACAGAAAACATACTCATAAGTCATCATATCGGCTATGGCATTGTATCACCTGACAGATACAATGTGTGTATCACTAGCATGACTAGGATAAGTAAATACTAAAACATTACACTTGCTTTACATGAATGCATAAAGTCTTACTCCATCTGTGTTATAGCTTTAAGATAAATTCGTCTCTTCAGAATCGGGGTTCAGTAGATGCAATAATTACTTTCAGTTTATAGTATTATTTGGTCTTTTCAAGCAAAACCTATACCTGAGAGGTATAACACAGCCTTATTAATATTCAACATATCAACAGAGAAAGTAAAGAATATTCTAACAGTCTGGTTGGGGGGGGCGTTAATTAAAGTGTGTTTTGATGTTTTCACATGGACCCCTGAGAAAAACTTGATGTAAAAAACAAAACCAAACTTTTACAAAAAAAAAAAAAAAGACCTTCACAGACCATAAGCCCAGGCTGTGAGGGATGATGAAAAGGCAACGTAATTAAAACATGTCACACACATGGAGAGAAAACATCTGGCTTGCAAAGCTTTATGGCCGCAAGAATATAGGATGGGACTTTTTAATTTAAACGCATGTATCACTGAGGCAAGCGATTTTATTCTGCTCAAAAAGCATTGTCATACCTGTGTGTTAAAAGTCGAAAATATCTGTAAGAGCATTATCGGCTCATTAAGGGCTGCCTACAGATCACAGTGTTATAATGAGGAGGACAGTCTGGTAATAAGCTGCTTTCACAGTATTATATGTTCCAATATCACAGCTCCCCTTCTGCTCTCGCTCAAAATCCGAATTTTCTATACGGTAGAAACATTTCGGTTTGCAGCTCTCAATAATGAGCACAGTGAGCATAAGCTGGAGGGATTCCCCCAAGCTCCATCTTTTCTTTGTCGGGAAACATACCGACAGAACAAATGATAGAGTCGCAGATTGGGAAGTAGAGGATAGGTTGAGGAACGTGCGCGGGAAAATGGAACGGGATAAATGAAGTAATATCTGGTCCTGACATATTACCTTTGCTTTACGCTTCATCCCTGACGACACATGGCTAGATTTCTCTAAAATCCAAAATCTCCTCTCACAGAGCTAAATTTTATGGTTGTGTTTAACTACCTTATTGAATTATCAAAACAGTATAAATGACTGTGTTTACCGCATTATAACAGTATTGTTTTTTGACACCTTGAACGTCATAGAAAAACCATGAAAGAGTCAATTATAACAAAGTTGATACCAAAGCATCTTTATATCTTAACCTGAAGTTTAAGACACTGCGGCTGTTGTCAGGGACTGGACATGAACACAAGCAGAGCAGTTTGGGAGCGGGCTCTGTCCCCTTTTCTCTCTGCTTGGAAATTCATTATTTTTCCCCTCCTGTTTGAAAAAGGCTTTTAATGATGCAAAGAGCACTGTGGAGTGGGTGGTCCTACTTAAACGTCTTTTTAGTTACCCTTAGCATTCAAAACCGCCACCTCGGTTTTCAAACATCACAGTATCTTATGTATGTGGGGATATGGATATCCAGATGTCTCTGTATCCAGAGTTATAAAACATTCCAGATATAATCAAAACCAGAATAAGTGCCTCCAAGGCTGGATAATCAACTCCATGTAAACAGCCAATGATGCAGCAGGGCACCAAGTCATGATAGAAAAGAGGTTTTGGAGAAGGGCAAGAGGATAGGCGGGAAAATTGAGATATATAAGGTCATAATGGGGGGGGGGGGGGGTGTAGGTACTCACAGAGGCGTATGATGATTTGAGGAATTCTGCCAAGGCACAGTAAAAAAAAAAAAAAAAGAAAGACATCTCACTTCTGCCCAAGCCTCAAAAGTGAGTACTGCAATAACAAGGATCCGCTAATACAATTTGTTGCCAGCAGGACAAAGTGTCAGGAAAAAGTAGCTTAACTCCTGCTGCAACCATCCTCATCTCTGGCTCCATAACTCTCTAAACTCTCCCACACATGGCTTGAGGAGCCAGCTGGTTACTGTGTGTAGTTAATGAAGTCTGGAGAAAAAAACAACAGTAAAAAAAAAAAAAAAAAAATCATGATAAAATAAAGTAAAAATGTTGTCCAGTGGCAGATTTGTAATGCAGTGATGCAGGGGAGTCTTACACGTGAGTGCCGAGATTGTCCTGCAATATATCAGTTCATAAATGCGTCATTACATCTTGTATGCGGAGGTGCCGATGCAGGCACACAATCAAGAGGCCACCGTAGCTGCTTGTAAACTGTTTGGGGGATTTGTGTGTTCCACCGCACGCTCGCTCCCGCTTCACACAAACACAACCTCATAGTGTCCAGCAGGAGCCTCGTTAGCAAGTCAGCAGTGAGCCGTCACCTTAGGAGGGAAAGGGCAGGCTCGCTCACACGCTCCCTCACACACACACACACACAGCTTCCCATGACAAAGGCTGGCACTGCCAAACAGTCACCATGGCTGCAGTAAAACCGGTTTCTTGTTCGCACAGATTTGCTTTCACAAATAGACTCTGAAAACAGACATGGCTTATTTGGGGCTTTGGCGATGTCAGCGCTGTACTTCTGACGCGTCACATTCACTAATTTCCGGATGCTTTCCCAGCTTATCTCCCGTGCCCTACAGAAGTTTATAATCTCATCAAAACATCTTTCTGATCTCAGACATCTGCCAAATGAAGACTTCTTATGAATGTGACAGGCTTTTTTCGAATTAGGCATCAGTCCACTGGAGGTACAGTAACTGCAAGCTACTACTGCACTGGTTCTCAAAAGCTACATGAAAAGCGGTTGTTGAACCTAAACAGTTAAATAGAGCTGTATTTAAATAAAAAAAAAAAAACATGAGGATCAAGTTCAAGGAGAATGATGTGTGATGCCACAACAAATTTCAAATCACTTGAATGATTTTTTGTTCAACCAAGATCTTTGTCAGGTTTTTGTTGACAGCCAAATGAATGATAAAAAATTATATTCTATTACATTATGCCGTGATGCTAACCATATTACTCACCGATGTTGCAGTTCAGCTGAAACTGTTATTCAGTGTTGGCAAACAAGTGAAATTATATGTTTATATGCAACTTCCATTTGGTTTGTCTCCTTAACAGTCTTGATGTGGAGCATTTACACATTTCCCATTATCTTTAAAGACCGAACACTAAATACCTTTCTCGAAACCGTGCCAAAACGCAACCAGCAGCCTTGACTGTTTTAAAATCAGCACAACATACAGTTTGAAATGAGCTTTTATCTACAACAGAACAGAACAGTGCACGAGTACTATGTATCTGACTAAACCACAGCACTTCTGCCTCTTCATACCAAAGAAAAATCTCACACCACAGCTCACTGTAGTCTTTATCGGTGACAATACGATTTTTCATGTCACACCAGAACAGCAGACTGTACATTAGTGAAACCACTTTGTGTACTCAGCAGAGCGCTGAGTGATAGGCGTACCGTCACAAGGAAAAGTGGCGCAGTTCTCCATCGGGTGACCTTTGGTAAAATTATACACGACACTTGTGGGTAAATAACAAGAATTTATCTGATCCATCGTGCGTTACAGCATGCACTTCTGTCTCACAGTAAACATACAGATGCTGCATATCGAAAAGTTTCAGTCTTGTCTGTGACGAATAACCAAGGACATTTACAGCGTTTAGCGAATGCATTTAGATGGAACAAACCTCAGAATGTTACATTTGACAAATAACGAGACTGACTCATTGAGATGAACCGCATGCAGTAAATTACTTGGCTGAGACAGGCGTTTATAACTCATGGCTGTCAAGCACAGACATGTCTTATCACAGGAAACCTCTGGCTACAAATTTACAGAGGCCTGTAAAGTTCAGCAGCAGCATCAAATTGGAGAGGTTACGGGGAGGTTATGAGTGAAGCACATGTTCTCCACGTGCCTCGTTCAAACGATGACCTGATCATAATTTTCGAAATTGAATTCTGTCTTTGACCTTAACCTGAAAGGAATGGTTTGACTAGGGTCTCAAAAAAAAAAAGGAAAAATGTATTACCTTGTCATTTCTTGTTCTTCTGAATTTGCCAATTTTCCCTTTCATCCCGTGTTCCAGCTATTCATCCATAGATGAATGACTTCAATGTGTCATGTTTTCTTAGTGTGTTTTAGTTGTGTTCTGCTCATTTGCAGGACTGTCTCAGAAAATTAGAATACTGTGATAAAGTCCTTTATCTTCTGTAATGCAATTACAAACACAAAAATGTCATACATTCTGGATTCATGACAAATCAACTGAAATATTGCAAGCCTTTTGTTATTTTGATATTGCTGATTGTGGCTTACATCTTAAGAGAACTCAAAAATCCTATCTCAAAATATTAGAATATCATGAAAAAGTAATTTTTGTTTTTGTAATTGCATTACAGAAGATAAAGAGCTTCATCACAATATTCTAATTTTCTGAGACAGTCCTGTATATTATGTTTTTTGGAAACTCCCAACAGTAAAAATAAAAAAACTGAAGTGTCCTTCCTAAAGCCTGAATTGGACGTTTCAGTGGCGATGCAGTGGGCTTCATTAAAAACCTCCTGGCGGGACATAAGAGCAGGAATATTTGGGGTCAAAGACTATGAAATCTCCAAAGGTATCTTCTCAGATGTTATCAGATGAAGGACCAGGAAAGTGCTTTTTGTGAACGCTGTGATGGGAAACCGCAATGCAGCTACTACAGCTATTTACGTTGTAATGTGATTTACGTTGTGATGTGACGATTAAAGACTTCTTCGTCTTCCCTTTTCGGCTTTTACCTTCAGGGGTCGCCAAAGCGAATCAACTTTCTCCTGGCGATTACAGACTGATTACTGTATTATATTAATATAGTGCAAAGAGTGTACTTGCAAGGCGACAATAGCCATAAGAAACCTACATAATTTATAGGAAGTATAATGAATAAACCATTTTTTTCACGATTTTTCAGGGAATGTTTAATTACACTGGAACGGATGGGGGTCTTCTTTGAGTGTTAATCTATATAGCCTTATATTGGATATAATTATTCGTCCTGAAGCGATAAAATGCACTTGAGCTCTGTTGTGCAATATCCTACTTATAATCTCTTGAGATCTGATGCTTTGATGATCTGCGGTTATGCCTGTAGCGGCATTTTCAGTAGTTTTGTTGGTGTCAGTTGTAGAAATTTGTGTCGCGTGTGTGTGTGTGTGTGTGTGTAATGTTACATTTGATTGTGACAGAACAAAAATGCCACATTTCAATTCTTTACAACAAGAATGTTTTACCCTTCAAAATCTGGTGCAGAGTTTTAATCAAGTCTACAATTTTTGCAGAAGAAAAACGAGCATTTCTCAACATGTTATAACAAGATGTTTTTGCTGTATTTCCAATCACTTGCACTGAGATAACAACTTCAGTTGTCTTGGAGATGCATGCAGAGACCTGCCTGTTACCAACCAGAGAGTGAGCAGTCCACTCGCTGCATCAAGACACCTACTTCCTGTGAGGTGACTGCAGCAGTGCCCAGACAGAGTTAAGAGACTGCGGGGGGACACAAACTGCTTTTCTCGCCTTTAGTTTTTCATTTTCTATATGCATTACTTCCAGGCTTCCATTAGAATGTACCAGGTGCTCTCAGCAGGGCACTTGCTATTTACAGGGAAGGTGTTTTGTGTTCATTATCAACATCACGGCATTATGATCTTACCTTCAAAGCCTGACATTATATGAAAAAAAAATGGATGAAACATATATTTATAGTACAGAGAAGCTCCACTGCTGTCATTGCCCAGTTTGGCCTCTTATATGTGTGTTTTTCCGCAAATAATGTCCACACATAATGTGTTTTAACTCTTGTGTTTTCAGCAGGACTTTTTCTTTTTTTGTGTTGCGTGCTTGTTGTGTTCATGGAGTGATTACCTCGAATGAGAAAGCTGGTTGTAAAATCTGTTAGAAAAGAAAGGCCTCATAAATATTTCTCCTCTCTAGATTTTGTATTCTCCCAACCCTATCCTTTTCATATTTCCATATACATAGACTCCATCCTTATTATGGATGTAAATCATTCATTCATTATCCACCGCTTGTCCTGCACTTGTCGCAGGGATGCTGGAGCTTATCCCAAATGTCATTTGGCAAAGGATGGGGTTCACCCAAGACTGACTCATACATCTTGGCAATTTTGGGTCACTGTCTGTCACTGACTTTTGGAGTTTAGCAAATTCCATACAGAAGGCCCTCCGGTGGGAATCAAACCAAGACCCCTACTTGCTGCGAGGAGAAAGTGCTAACCATTACACTAACGTGCCGCCCCTATGGATATAATATTAAACTCAATAAAAAGAAAATCACAACATATATGACAAACCTTGACTAATGATAAAACAACCGGTGCCAGGACAAAGAAAGGAAACAGTGAAAATGCAGATTAACCTCTCTCTACATCTTAACTATCACACTGTAACAATGACATACAGTATGTGTGTGCAGACATTACCCTTTAAGTTGCAAAGTATTTCAATAATACTTCAAGACCTGGAACAAAGCAGGGGTTCCCAATGGAAAAATTATATCATTTATGTCTTCATAAGAACATGTGTGAGGTTGATGTACACTGTAAGGATAGATGATATTTACCTTACAAGCTCACAAATGATGTAATCCTATTAACTGTACAGATATTGTATCTATTTAAAACTGTATAAGGGGACAGGCACGGTGTGCAGTAGGTCTAAGATACACAGTGGACAGTTGAGCGACGTGAATTAAATATTATACTTTGATTATACTTTGGATGTCTACATTGTGCCAACACACAGACTGACGCAGTCATCATTGTATTTGTGTCTGTGATATTATCCGGATACAACTGAGGTGTAATGTTAAGTTGAGTCTCTATGTAATGTCTGAATTTTTTGACACTTCCATTTGTGGCCGGTCACCTTTTTTTAAACTGCCTGTTTCTGAATGTACTTGTATCCCTGTGAGAAACAATTTATAGAAAAGAATTAGAACTGAATAAGGGGGTTAAAAACCTTTATAATTCACAAAGCGTTCCTTGGGTTACTTAGGAGTTTGAACTATAATCACTTTCTAAAAAAAAAAAAAAAAAAAAACCACTTCTGTTTCATATGATTTACACTATTTAAACCAGGATCAAAAAAGAGGGAATAAAAGTGGGATTTTAAAACATTCTAACAAAAACGGATTACCTTCTGATTACTTTTTTTCATGTTTGAAGAATGTTGCCATGCAGTTTCCCTGAATAGCAAAAAATGTTTATTGTCATTTTTTTAAACTTTTTAAATGAGAAGAGGACCCAGACGTGATTAATTCCATCGCTATTTAAGTTGGGCTTCTAGTCTTCCCTGCGTCTCAAGTCTTTAGACCAGGGGTCTCAAACTCATGGCCTGCAGGCCAATTGCAGCCTACGGGACGATAGTTTGTCACCCCCGCCTCAATATGAAAGTTTAATGTTAGTGTTAGTGTTTACACTGTAAAGTGCCATAAAGGCAGTGGCAACAAACTATCGTCCCGTGGGCCACAATTGGCCCGTGGGCCACAAGTTTGAGGCCCGTTTTTTAAACTTGTCTTGCCAGCTCAGGGTTGTAAGTTATGGCTGCCAGTATGTATTTAGATGCAGTTCTGGTTATGGGTGGTTGATCTGCGAGGGACAGAAAACCATCAAGACCTTCAAGAATGAAAAAAAATATTGTAAAAGTCACAGATTGTTTGATTGCCAGTTTCTAAAACAGAACACATGATAGAACAAAACATTGAACACCAATTGCTATTAAAGTACAGAATTTTCTTTCAGAATGTCAACTTCATTGGCTTCACTGGTAGTTTTTTATCTCAAAGAGACACCACACAGAAATGCTTGCAAGTGTTGGTGGGAGACAGCAGGCAGCAGCATAGTAAATTCTTATTATCCTCAAAATGAGGAGAACGGTCTCTCATCCTAAAACGGTATCCATGAATCCAGACCTGAACATCTCTACCGGACAGATATTACAGCGAGGATTGTCCCTTGGACACAAAAAAGTCTCTGCGGGCGTCTCAGCACAGGACAGAGAATACTAGCAGATATTAGCATTTCAGGCTGACAATTTCACCTTGAGGCACCAGTGTCATAAATCCTTGGAGCTTAGTGGCTGTCATTAATTATTAAATGTCTGAAAAAAGGATAGCATCGGAGGTGCACTTGTGGGGACCGACAGCGAAGGTCGGAAGATTTTCTGTAAAGAGCAACCATCGAAAAAAAATGCATCAGCTATCGGTGTATTACTGACACTGATAGTCACCGGACTGCCGCTCACAGACAAGCATCATTTAGATGCACTTTAGACGGTGCCAGAGAGAGGAGAGAAGATGTTCCGATGAGTGTCCAGGAAGTTGACAAAGTTTCCGCACTGATCGTCATCTCGTGTGAGGCTGTGCTGAGGATTCCGCATCCATGGGGATTTTAACACTGGGTGTGTTTGCTTTACATGATAGCCTCTCTCTACTCCCCTGCCTCTTGCGTTTCTTAGCACTGTTGCTCCAGACACATGTTTATCTAAAAACTCTGATGCAGTATGCGGCGCTGAGCACCTCTTTCCTTCCACCACTATTGTCTAAAAACAATGTGCGTATGTTCCAATTCATCCAAACATGTAAATGCTATCGATTTATACAAGAGATCTCCGCATTTCCATGTGACGACCTGTTGTATACTTACACTACAATTACATTATTTACGTGTTTAAGACGGGAGAATCAAAAGGCTCATGTTTTCACATCTCAAGGAGTCAGTTCACTACAAGTGCTGTTTAAACCTATTTCTAATCCCGGGGCGCCCAACACGTCGATCCCGATCTACTGGTCGATTGCAAAGGCGACGCGAGTAGATTGCGGAGCCCTTCCTTTCAAAATAAACTGTACCGCACGTAAAAAAATTAAAAATAGCTGTTAGGCTATCATCCATCCCCACTGTGCAATCGGGGCACTTTATTGTCATATCAAATAGAGCCAATCCGAGATCTCGATCCGAATACCGTTCCACCATGACTGACGTGTTTGAGGCTGGGCTACCTCTTTGACTTGAGCCCATTCAGTGCAAAATGTCATCAGAGCAAGGCAAAGGCCAAAAATGTGCACAATTGTATCGTGCCATACATGCTCAAGCTGTTATGCAAGGTAAACAATACATATTTTCAATATTAATTATACTTTGTGTGTATATTTGTATAATTACATATAAATATGTTTAATAATATATATGTACAAATATGCCCATAATATATATATATATATATATATATATATATATATATATATATATATATATATCACTTTTATTGCTGGTAGATCATTTTGACTTGGTTATTTTAAAAGAGTGCATGCCTATTGTTCTAATCTGTATCGAAGTATGACATGTAGTGTTTTGAGGAAAATAAAAAAATAATTTCAGAGATATTGTAGTTTAGAGCTACCTGTACTGCAGTTTCTTAAAATGAAAGTGACAAAGAGTCAAAGCCCAACACAAAACATCCATTTGGTCTGTGAAAGCTAATATGGATTGTAATTCTTGATTCTTAGAATAAAGATCAATGGTGATGCGTGCACTAGTTTTTTATTTATTACTTTTGTTCCATGGGCCAACATGGTGAAGTTACCCACAGATTGCCACAGAGCGCTGTCTTAGCTCTCTGGGCAAAAAATAGCTTTCCCAAAAGTATCATGGGCTTTAATTTGGGCTTAAGAAGCCTGTCACGAAGCCTCTGTACAAAAGTGAGCTCAGAAATTACATTTATAAGATGACTAAAAGTGCAGAGACCAAAAGAGAAGGTCGCATGCTGTACTGCTGCCCTCACCGCGACACATCAAGGCAGATCTGAGTTTGGCTTACTACCGCCACTGGCAGCTACAGTTGCGTCAGGGTGGTTCTGGTTTCAGTCAAATGATGCTCTCTGTAAATGTTAGACCACATGCTTTTCAACATCAAAGATACCCAATTTGGTACCAGAAAATGCTGTCCTTCAACATGAGAGCGGCAAAATGTCTGGTTTTAATACTGTTCTGCCACTTTGGGGTATAAAAGCCAATAATTACTTGAAAAATCATATTTTGTAACCAGTTTCTTAACTGAACGGCAGTGGCATTTTCAGTACTATTGTTCCACATACACAGATATACCTCCTCAGATTTTAACATGCTTACTTGATGAACAAAGGTGGACGTCGACTTTACGTGGATATCAAAATAGTAAGGTTATGCATCTACAAGTTGCCCATCGTTCAAACATTTATCAGTATGTGCACAGAGCGTCTGAAAGTGCAATGACCCTGACAAAAAGGCCGCTCTCAAAAGGGGCGTTTGACTGCACTAACTGACTAACTTTGATGCTTGACATTTATGAAAGAAGTGTTTAAGAAATATATTGCACAACCATGATTACATCTGTTGAACTACAGAGAACGAATTTTCCAGAATCCCAATAGGTTCTATCGCGCCTCGAATCAGCCAAATGTTTCAGCCCTGCTTAGAGTTAGTGTTTGATTATTACAAAGAAGGAAACACACACAAAATCTGTTTTTCTCTCCTTTGTGGTGCAAGGATCAAATCCCCCAAGACTTGATTCTAATGAAAAAAAAATTCTTTCCTGCACACACACTGCATTGATTTAAGGCCCTTTGTCAAAGTGACACGGTGCGTAAATGCAAAATGCTTGATGATCCACAGCTGTGGTGTCCCCGATAGTGCACAACAACTGTCGCTGGAACATCGCAAGCTGCCAAAATGCTCGTCAAAAACCCTTTTAATGACTAAGATAAACAATCAAAATGCAGAATATTCACCAAATCACCGAAAGACATCAAAATCATATACCCTTTGAGAAGGGGAACATACGGAGCTGTAGATCTTTCCATGGCAAACACATCTCCTCCCCCACTGTAATTTTCCATAAGGAAAATACCTCTCCCTCTTTTCCTCTTCTCTCCTCACCTCTGCAACCCCGCCCCCAACTCGCCCTGTCCAGAGCAACACTCATTTTTTTTTCCTGCTGACATCCAGCTGGTCAGGGCTATAATGGACCCTTGATACCTCGGTGACGCCTTGGCAAGGAGTCACTTTTGTTCTCTTCTAAAGACCCTGTGACAGCAAATCATGCAATAACTTGATGAAATACAAGAAAATTCACTTCACTGTAAAAAAACAAAACAAAACAAAAACCCCACTGGATTTCATTAAAAATGTTTTTTTGTGTTTTGTGTTATCAACTACATATAACGGGCGTTATTTTTAACAAGCAGAGAGGGTCATGTACCCTGAGGCTTTTTGATGAATCCCCATTATGCGATTATTTCCAACGGAGTTAAATCCTGCAAAAAATGACTTCATGATTAATACAGGAGTCAATAATAATGTCAATGGGATTTTACATTTAAGCTGAATGATATGTGTAAAATGTAGTAAGAAAGACATCCATTTTGTTTTGCACTTAAATAAAACAGAACTCAAAAGTGTACATTACTTGTCTTGCGCCCACTTTAATGTACCACACCATTATATTCACATAAATCAAAAAAGTGGGTTTTTATCTAAGGCACTTTGAAGAAATTACCACAACATAGAAAAAGGTGCTATATTATTGCATACTACAAAGGTTATATCACAAATATGCTGAATTTATTAACTAATGAAGTGGGTATTTATTTTATCAAGTTTTGAGAAAATGCACGGATGTGTGACACTTTTTTGTTTTTGTTCTTATTTTATAATTGTGTCATGAACTTCATTTGTAAACATATTAGTCTTCTACCGAGGCTCCAATATTAATTTGTTCTAACATTTCTTGACGTGAATGGGATTTAGGTCAGGGAGAGATACAGGATGTGGCATTCTTTCACGTACATTGTTTTATTTTACAGCTGTGTTGGAATATCCACGGGCTTTTATACTTTTATATAAAAAAGAACAAATAAATGAAACGCCTGAAGCATTTCCCTCTTCAACAAATTCCATAATTACAAATGCTCATCAAGTCACATAGTTTCCAGACAACAAAAACAGCTTCTGTGTTTCTGATGGGCGCGCACCCGCATCTCTTCTTTGTCCTCTGCTGTTTTTCACCATAATTAGTCAGGGAGGTCATTTTGCCCAGTGAAAATAGGTGGGAGGGAGAGAGAAAAACAGAGAGAGGGTTCTCAAGGCTGTGCAACCAAAACAAACAATGCTCTGCTTCTGCGCCAGAGCAGCTAACAGCCACTGCTGGGGTTTATATCTGCAGTCACACATGGACCATCTTAAAATGCTAAGCAGGACTTGGAGGTCAAACTGCTTCACCACTGATTTTGCGCTCACTTATGGGGAAAGAAATACAAGTAACAGCTATCAGTTCAAATGTTCTTTACTTTGGCAGCATTTAAGACTAGTCCGTCCAGATTATCTTTCATGGATCAATATTACCATACCGGGTATTGATATAGCTGCAGTATATGTAAACTATATGAACATCTTTGTAGAACGCCGTGAATTGTGATGTCATTGAGGCCGTAATATCAAAACTCTGACCAACATCCAATTTTGACATCAAAAAGATGCTCATTTTCATCTAAATTAACACCCAACTCTTTCTCTGATATTTTGCTGATATCCAGTGACAGCTGGTATGAAGCCAACAATTCTGCATCAGTCTAATGTTTTGAAATGTCCTGCCTCACCGTCAGTGTCAATGCATATAGTAAATTAAATGCTATCAGGGGGATTTCACAGATGGTATTTAATTGATTCAGCCGAATCAACTTAAGTCCCCAGTATATAAAGAACATCACCCTATACATTATATTTGACATAAAATATCAGTATTATTATTAGCATAATTTATAATGGATATTGTCTTTGAGGTCAAAATCAACACGCTGACATGTTTAGTCATTAACAACAGAAAAACCAACTATAGTAATCTGTGCTGTACAGTGTACGAGTAATAGAAGAAGTTAAATCTTGAACAAACAGTGTTTTAGGCAAATAATTATATAAAGACTATTGGCAGTAGCTTTTAACTTTTGAGAAAATTAGATGTTCCTGAAACAAAACCTCTGAAGTTAAAAATTACACTGAATTTATCAATCCACTCAATAATATGTTCCTATTGTCTTGTAAATCAGGTAAAATGTATTTGTCCGTTTTTCTTCTTTTGACTGCTATCTTTACATTGCATTTATAGATCAGCACTGACAGAATCTGTCATTATTTAAGAAATGTTTAGACTTGTGCTTGTATCATCCACAATATATAATAGCAATCATTGGACTCTAATGATTGCTATTATATATTGTGGATGATACACGTCCACAGAGTCAGAAGAAAAATGGTTTCTCTAACCATATTTCTTCTGGCTCTGCATCATAGCACGGAATATAAAAATGTTCAAAGCATCGGTATCAAGAAGAAAATGCAACGGTCACGTTGTCTATCTGAGGGGCCACAACAGTTGGTATGTGATGGAAGTGGCAGATACCCATGTGTTTTGGTACTGGAGCGGGTAAAGTGAAAAGGGATCTGCCCACAGCAATATTTAGAGGTTCAAACTCCCCTCTGGGGAGAAGAACAGATCGATCCTCCTTGGCTGGAAGCCACTACTTGTCTACAGCCAGATATTTCTTCATGCTATATACAGTATATATATATATATATATCGAAGTCTTAACTCACACTTTTGTGAGGGATTGCACCAACACAGGAGTTCTACACAAGGACTTACATGGAGGAGAACTCTATGCCTGGGCTTTTAATGCCAACTAAATACAGATGTTTTAGGCTGCTTTCCAGACTGAGGGGCTGGCCGCATCATCTGTGGTGCATGCACCGTAGTCATGATGCTGTGTTCAAGGGGAGTCATGGAGATTAGCCACAGCCGCTGTCTCATTAGTTGGAGTAACTCTGCCTGGTTTCAACCCACAGGAGCACCTCCCAAACCCACACAGGAGAGCAGGGCAATCCTTCAAAGCCTGCAGGGGAGACGACCTGAACACAACCACCACAATTGGTTCAGTGCAGCATCATACACGTGAGCAAACTGGTACACGGGAATCAAAGACGCAAGGACACAGTATCATACACACAAACACAGAGGATATTAGGGACACTTAAATAACTTTTTAGTCCTTGCCAAAAAAAAAACCAAAAACGTCTTTTGCCAAGATCACTGACTCTGTAACAAAACGCTGTTTCCCTACAGGAACAATTCTTAAAACCTGCAACAGTGCAAGCGATTGCGGCTGACCTGCTGAGTTACAAATATAGCAAATATTCAATGTGAAACAGATGCATCACGGTACGCACTAGACAAGGCTCACTGTGGTTCTTGTATCCTGACAATGGCGTGCTGCAAGAGATGGAAGAAGGCAATGCATGTCCAGGCCACTGTCTGTCACGCCCGGCTGTGACAGGTTTATCCCAGCCGAGGGGGAAGGTAACAAACAGAACAGCACAATGAGGAGCGATAAACGTCAGGACGAGCCCCGGTGCCGCGGTAATGGCTGACAAACGGCTTGGTGGCTCATCTCCGAGCCAGCCAGTCTCCCACCAAACGTGTGGGCTCGTGGAACGTTTGACTGTATAAAAGGAGGAGAAACAAAAACAAAAAAACACACAACCACCAGATGCAAATACTGTCTTTCTGATAGGCAGAATGTCAAAACTGCAATCTTCATAAAGAGCAGAAAAAAAAAAGGAAACAAAAACAAGACAAGCAGACCATGCGATGTGAACATGACGCTAATATCCGGTCCTTGAACCTTTTTGGGGGTATTTTCTCAAATGATCTCAAATATTTGCTCAAATGTCCCGCTCTGTGAAAAAACTCAGATTCAATTGCTTTGTAAGAACACGGCTAATTACTGATCAATCAATAGCTAGAGAAGAACCATGTATCTACTTCCACCAAGGCTCTGTCTTCTCAAGTAGTGAAATCCTAGATAGCTCTGCCTGACAACCGATAACAATTTCTCCACTCCTTGGATATCTTAAGATTTGATTCACTTCCTTTTCTTTGAACGGATGATAACAGTTCAGCTGCACTTAGAGGTTGCCAAGGTGATGGCCTTGTTTCTATTGAGTCAGAGAATGACTACAAAATCTGGCATTTCATTGTATCTGTCATCACTTGAAAATTTACATAGCAACGGACAGGGAAGGAATATATATGAATATATATATATAAAAACAAAAACAGGGAAGTTTTTGTGATGAATATTCTCCTAAAAGCTTCAAGGCTCAGACACAGTCTTATGCAAGTCAACCTAGAACCAGTTACCCAAGACTAAACCACTGACTTATTGGTCCATTTTAAGTCAAACTTTGCTTTGGTTCAACTTTTCATTTCATTGGTCACTGAATCAATTTCCTTGCATGCAGATTACAATGAACACTGACCTATATTTCTCAGCCCTGATTGAAAAAGAAATGCAAATTCTACTTTTTCATCAGACAGAACCCTGCAATTTGGAGCATCCCTTGTACTTAATGGGTTAAAGCAACACAGCGGAGTGTATCACTGTGATTTTGAAGGAATAAGAGACAGCCTAATTTGTGAACACGCTGATAAATAATTGCAAGATGACACCTCGAACGGTGTACAGTAAGCTCCCCTTGTATAAAACCGTGTGGGTCTTCATGTATTCCATGTGATATTCTGACGTTACATAACACTATCACCCAACGTTTGAGAAAGTGAGTGATGAACTCTTGACAGTTCTTCAATTAAATGGAAAAAGTATTTAGCGTGTATCTTGCAATATCCAGCATACTCTACTTCACCCAATTTGAAACTAAAGCCGTGTATAATTTTGTGAATTAGACATTAGGGAAAAGAGCTGAGATTTCTCAAAGCCTGGCTCCTGATGTCCAAAACACTGAAACAACTGCAGACAATTCCACTAATCCAAACAAAGGCTGCGCTGAGAGGCTTTTACTCTGAAAGTGACATGGGCTGAGCTGTTATCATGAGAACAGAGCCAAAAAAACAACACGTTTTGGCAATTCAAACAAAATATGAAGAAAAAACAAATTCAGACAAAATATAAATATAAACTCGCCGTTTTTTTTTTTTTTCCTTCTATCATTTGCAGTGTGAAGAAGACTTCCGACAAGAACCGGGAACATTATCTTAACGTGACTCTTGCGCCTTAAGTCCTCAACTGTTACATTTCTCGCTGCTGATAAGATCTGTCTTGACTTAAAGAGAGGAGCTTCACACAGCGCCCGTTGTCTGGATGAGACCACCTCTCCAGCACGGTGACCTCTAACAAGGTCATGGTATTTCTAGCCACATAAAGGGAATGAATTAATTATTGCAACTGTGTGGTTTGTGATTTTACAAAAAAATGAAGAAATGAATCCTCCCCAATCAAACTGTGGCTCCTCTACAGCCCAACGTGGGCGTTCATTTATTCCACTAAAAGTTACGAAGGATTGGTGACGTCAGCACATCCAGGTTGGCTCGATGTCATATTGGGTTCCAGTCAGAAATACTGTAAAATGATGCATGATTCTCTCACGAATGAATGACTTGGGTTTTTATGTTTACATAATGTATCGATGGCTGTGTTTATGACCGCGTCTGTTTTTTCCCAGCAACTGAATGCGCCACCCTGTAAACGGACAGATTCTTACCCGTGTCCTGGCGAAACTGATGCATGGACTGCAAGTCGATGATGTAGGGAGAGAGCTGGCCATCCACTTGCCCCAGGACCACCGTCCCCCGTGCGTCCCCCTTCAATATGTTCTCGATATGGTGGCAAACGGCAGCGCTGTACGGCCTCCAGCGTCCGTGTTCATTCAACCACTCCCAGACAACCACCCTGGCCAGGTTCTGCGGCAGGTACCCCAGCCCGTTTCCTGGCACCAGCAGACCCGATCCTGGACGAGCCATCACCACGCCGATGTACGTGCTGTTCGGCAATCGGATTACGTCCCGGGCCGGAATGACCACTGCAACTCTGCCAGTCAACTGACACACTGGAACATGTTTATAGGCCGTGTCCAGAAAACGAAAAAAAAAAGCTTACATCAGCAAGGTGCGTGTTTGCCCCCAATTATCTCATGCTTCTTTCAAGCAACCGGCTCTGCTGTAGACATCATCCACAGTGTCATCGTCGCCGCTGTCGCTTTGATCAGCCCAGTGAGCAGCCTCTCCTCTCCTGTGTCTTCTATTTGAAGTGGCAGATGTTGATGGTGATTAACTGTTGCAGTCTCAGCCCTCCACAGCCAACCACAGCAGATCAGGAGCAGGAAAACAGAAGAGGATTCTCACTGGGAAAGAAAGGGAAGACACACACACACTGGTGAACAAATCCAATTATTTCTCAACATCACTTACCGGACAACCGCATTACTTGATTATTCTGTTTTACAAAAGTCAATGGGGAAAAAAAAAAAACAAATATAAAACGCCGTTATCAGTGTGAGACGGTCGTCAGTGAGACAAAGCACCTAGATGCTATCATAACCCTGGCAGACATAAAATCCATCAGAGGTGTTGCACATACTGTTGACAAAAATAAAAAATAAAATAAAATAAACACAGTGAAGGTGCTTTGAATAAACACTAATCATTTTAAAAGCTCGTACCGGATGTTTTGGAAGCAATCACATCATGTGCGAAGTGATACTGACGATACAGACCTGTAGGTTGTGGTGCCACACATCTGTCAGGCGGAGGCTGGATTTTACTGTCTCCAGCGAAAATAAAAGAATTTTTTTCATTTTTTTTTAAATGAGGTGCAAAATCTTTGAAGATCGATGTCTGCTCATATCTCCGATCTCTCCGTTTCCACCCCCTATGTCAGGAAAGTGGCATCCACGTTCGCACACTGCAGAACCGATGCAGAAAAAAAAACCCTCGTTGTCGTGGATTCGCCACTGACTAACAGCGGCTTGTTTGGTCCGCCGTGTTTAAGTAGATGCGTGTGCCAGTTGCGGGGCTGTCCGTGTGTGTTGACTGTGCGTGCACGCCTGCAAACCCCACAGTTCTCGCTCTCTTACGTCAGTCTCGCAACACCGCAGCTCTCGGTACCAACAAATTACGCGCAATCGTTTTCAGGCGCACCTGTACGGTTCGCTGTTGAAATTCAGCCGACGCGTCAAGTTTACCAACATATTCGAGTGGAACTTCCGGTATTCTGTTTCAAAGTAAACAGCGGCTCGCGCCCGGAAGCTGAGATTTCTTCCTAGTGATAAAAAAAATAATTACAGAGTTTAATTTGATGTAGTAATGTTAGTTAACAATACAAAGTTCAAATGGAATATTCCAATGAAGGTTTTAAATGTTGTTTTTCAAGAGGAGAATGTTTAACTGAACAAGAAATGGAAATTTAAATCGATATCCAGTGTCACAGTACCCGGAGCAGATTGGTCCCAGGAACGTGAGTGGTACTTTTCCAAAGAAGAAGCTAGATATGATCCTTTTTAAGGAATTAGGACCACGAATAGATATAAAAGATTAGATCTAAAGATTAGAGCGCTGTTTTGGTAAAGGACAGCTCTCAAAAGTCACGTGAGATTTTTTTTTTTTTTTTAATAAAATTACAAGCGCAAGATACGTCTTGCTTTTTTTCTGAAAGTTGTCTGGCTGATTTACTAGCTCAGCTTGATTAGCTCTGTGAAGGAAAATATTGATATTGAATTTGTGAATAAATAGTATTCATCCGTGTAGATACTTAAATTCATGTCAGGATAATACATTTAAGTTATTTCTAATTTTATTTTTATTTTTTCCCAAGATGTGAATTTTCGATTTTTCTATTTTTCTTTAGTTCAAAGCGTGCTCTGCAACGGAGTCGTGCTGTGAAATTTATATTTACACAACAGCGCCACCTGGAGGGTCAAATTATAGCTGACAACTGGTGAGAGGTTCACCCTGGAGCTGTCAATCACTGAGTCACGTAAAGAAATGTTTGACCACAACCCCAAATTTATACCTATTGACAATTTAGAGGCCGACTTAACCTATTGCATGGTCTGGACTATTGGACAAAGCCAGAGAGAACCCTCACAGGTATGGGGAGAACATGCAGATTCCACAATATTGTTAATCTTTTTGGGGGGAGAAATGGGGTCCCCTGAGATTAAAAATATTCAGCCTTAGCCTTCACACATGAGAGTGATCTTTGCCTCTCTTTTTACTTCCCTTCCATAACACGATGATCATTCTCTGTATTGGTTTGGGAATGAATCAGGACTTGTGACAGGCCTGCACAGAACATGAATGTATAAGTGTGGCCTCTGATTGATCACCAGTAGAAATAAAAGATTAAACAGGTCCTACCAGATTCAAACATTTTATTCCAAATATGATACTGGGCATGTGCATTTGTATTATTTTTATTACTGCCCTGTCTGTTTTCTTATCGGGTAATCGGATGGAGTGCCTGTGGTGATTCTGAGCTCTGCATCTTGCTCAATGACAATTTGCCATGAGTTTCTTGAGGAGTCGGGTACAGATCCAGCGACACGTCTTTTAGCTGGAAGTTCTCCACTATTTAAGCCCTGCTTCCACATGCAACCTCAGCTACCTCTGTCTCTGCGCTGGTTTATGAAATATAGCTTCTTGTCAGCTATCTGCTGTAGTAACTATGTGTGTGTATGGTTTCTCTTTGTTTTGTCAGTGTGGTGTGTCATTCCAAATTAAGATTTTGGAGAATACGTTACACTCTTAAGACCAGTCAAAAAATACTACTTTTTTTTAAATGTAATGCTTTTATTGCAATTCACACAGGGATTTTACAGGATAACAGTGTCGATGTGACACTGTTGGTGGCTATATCCTCATTGTCTTAGCCGAAAAGTTGCACTGAAAAATAATTTGCTCATATGCAGACCAATTATGGTTATAGTATATTCGACCACATCTTGAGAAACGGTAGTCATCATTATGAAATGATAACACAGTGACTGAATCACTCTCAAGACATAAAATGTACGAAAAGAGCCATGATGGAAGCACTTATCAGGCCAGAAATAGGAACCGTAATAAACCAAGCAATGAATATGTTTCTGAAGAGATGCCAATCAACTGATTTCCTGGAGCGCAGCCATCCCACGGCTACCACGGACCCCACCTGAGTGCAAATAACACAGGGGTTATAAACAAATTCTATATTTAACCACCTGAGTTAAGACTTCAAGATTGCATTACCTTGCAGTGTGTCGTGCTGACAGGAAGGCCGATGTTAGATGCCACAACGACGGTCATTGCTGAAGCCAGCTCAATGCTGAATCCGCTACAGAGGAAGAGTGTCATCATCGGAGGACATCACAGTGTAAGATATAACAATAATGTGCCAAACCTAGAGGGTGTGATGGGAGTGAGGTCTTTGCCCATGGTCTGTATCACCCTGCGTCCCCAAACCCAGAGTCCCAGGCAGATTCCGACTCCTCCGTAGAGAAGCAGCCAGATTGGTGTGGGTGCGTTGGACATCGCTGAGCCATTCTCATACAGAAGCCAGAGAGCCACCAGTGGACCGATTGCATTACTTGTAATAGAATAACAATGTAAATCCTTTGAACAAGGTGAAACGCAAATTTCTTTTGTGTTCTTCTCGATGCGACTCTATTTTACCTGACGTCATTCCCTCCATGAGCAAATGAGCCAAAGCATGCGGTGAGAATCTGGAGAAATTGGAAAAACAAGGAAACCGCCGGTTGGTCGACCTCCAGCTCATCTTCCTCCACAAGAGGGTCCCAGACAGCTTCCTGTGTCACACTAGCACCCTGGACCAAACTTCCATTGGTCCCAACTGAGCTGTGGCTGTTACAACTGTTCGTCCTCATCATAGAAGGTGATCTCTGCTGTACACCTTCCATATCCTTGTATTTCTGATCTTCGTGAATGCCATAGATGGCCTTGGTGTAAGATGTATAGCTGTTGTTTCTTCGTATCGGTCGCTCCTCTGTGTCACTGTCACCAATAAGGTCCCCAACCTTGGCCTTGTGAAGCCTCTGTAGCAGGTCTTTGTAAAGCCCAGAGTCTGTGTTGACTGTATGGAACTGTCCGCTATGAGGATCTGTGATCATCATAGGGCCAACTGCATTATTCAGCACTGTGAAAAGAAATGACTCATTTTGTCTGGGAGCATATTTGAAATGTCTTCTTGTAAAATGTTCAAATGCATAACCCTCGAGGCAGATATTTAGAGAATCATGCTATAATTGAGATTCCAACACAAAATCTCACCATTACTGATATCCATGTCTTTGGTTTCAATATCTAAGTCGGCTTCTTGTGAGTCTCCAAGGTTAAAATCAACCCTCACACGGTCAGCGGGAGGATTATGGAGTGGAAGGTTGGCGGCCAGTGATGGGTGTTCTGCTTTGGGTTGACTGGATTTCTTCTCCATCAGAGGGATTTCAGAGGAAGCAGCAGCTGTTTCTCCTAAGGTAGAAGCATGGTCATTAATATATTTTTATTCAGATTTTTATAAATGATGTTGTAGTTGCATTATTGTCATTGTCACCTAGGTGTGATGGGATTGTTTAAAATCCCATTTTAAAACAATCATATGATTTTGATGCTTTGGTGATTACAAAAGCAAATGCATTAGCCAATTGCTTTTTTTCCACAGTACCTTTAACTGACCGTAAAAGAAAATCCCACAAATCAGCTTTAAATATTAACCACATGCCTTAAACCTGGAGAAACCTATCTCTAACTTGTAACCTGAAAATTTGACACGGTCTAGAAATAATAAAGAAATTATACATTTTTAACCTCAAGACATATTCTATTTATTTGTGTTCTTCTTTTTCATTTTTGCTATTTATATTTGTATTTAAATCAGCCTCTGAATGTTGGGATGTTCCTTTTCTTCCAAATTGCCCCACCTTACAATGCTTTCATTACACTGTTTTTGCAGGGAATAAAGGAAACAGGAATATTGTTGTTGTTAAACTCACGTTCGATTTTCCTCTTGAGTCTTGGGCAGACAGCGAACCACACCACCAGGGCTGTGAGGATTGCACAGCCCAGTGAAATGCTTAGAGTTCCCCACCATGGCACTCTGTCAAAACCCAGTACTATGTACACAGAGTTAAGGGAAAGAACTAAGAATGTTTATAAAGCATAATATAGTAGTCTGCTCAAATGGATTTCTCTTAAAATCTGACAGAAGCTGGCGAAACATCAGAAATGCTCCTCAAGGGACATCACAGAGCAATATGTACACCGATGGAGAGAGACGAATACAAATTGATTTAATCTGGACATTTCTCTTTTCATTTTCAAAAAAGGCCTGATCATTTTCTGTTCACTTTTAGATTGTGTTAGTGACTGACATATCAGCGATTATCAGAGGGAATATTCTTCTTTATTCAGAGAGTGAGATGGAGAGCAGTCTTGCAGTCCAGTGATAATATGTTTAGTGCACTCAATCTTTGAACATCACACTGAGCAGTTAAACTGCTGTTGCTGTTGTCTCTGAAGACAGCTTCATTTTCCAAGCTATGATAGTGTTTTCTCATTTAGTCTATTAATAACTTACTCTAAGCTTATTAATAATAATAAGCTTTGAGTTACATGGTTCACATCCACGTTGCCATGGTTATCAGCTCTGTGAACAGCGTGAACGCAGAAAACGTCATTGTGATGCAAGTACATGAATATCATATTTTTTTGAATGCTGCCTTCGACGTGTTTGCAGGAGAAAAAAAACACGCAATTGTACTCTTGAGTATGGATCAGTTTGAGAAGTGCATTTTGTTGTATCTTGCATAGGAGTGATGAGGTGAAACATTAATGGGCCCAGGAGTTCCTGATAAGTTCAAGCCTGCAAACAAAATAAAACGCATGGAACCTGAATCAAAAAGCAATTTACCTTTATACTATTTCTTTAACATTTGAATACGAATTCATGAATACTGGGAGTACTTTAAAACCTGTTGGTAACTGGAGAGAATGCCTTGATAGTCTGCGATGGTTTGTGTTGATTCATAAAAGTGACCAAAACAAGAGTAAAGAAGCACCTACATTGTTGAGGTGAGGTTCTAAAGGAGGACCTAGGGACTCACTTGGCGCTCCGGTAAACATGATGGAGAAGAGGTTGAAGCCCATCGTGATGGCGTAAAAGATAGGAAGTGCTTTCAGGCCATTGGGTACAGGATCTGCCTGCAGAAAGGGGGGTGATGTGTTTGTGTCAGCACATTCTCAGGTTAAGCAGTGGAATGAAGGAAGAAGAAAGAAATGTAAGAAATTTAAAGCATATGCTTGCACAAGCTCTTTGAATCATAGAACTAAGGTATATACTGACTGAACTGGAGTATTTCCACTTGCTATCAATTTACTGACAGTATACTGGCTTTCTTGTGATGCCACCCACTGGTCAAACTCAACAATTAACATGACTTTGCTGTGTCAGTTTCAAATAATGCATTTTTCACTTGTCCTCTGTTTGACTGACGGAGGCAAATGTTAAACATATTATGCATAACAATAACTCAGTATTGAAATATAGAAAATACAAGTGACTGCAACTTCACTTATTACCCTCTGTATCATTGTCCTTTGACATATTTAATGGTTGAAACTAGTGAACGTTTCATAATAAAAAAAAGGTGAAAGTGTGTGTGTGTGTGTGTGTGTGTGCGTGTGTGTGTGTGTGTGTGTGTGTGTGTGTATAGATGTTTCACATCGATCCACATTGAATTGTATAACCCCTGTAACATCCCATTATGACTTTTTTGTTATATGTATATGTATATGCGCAGGTATGAATTTTAACCCACTGTGTTATTTTGTTTATCGTAAATTTGACCTAGGTTAATGTAAGAAATGCTACACATATAAACAATATCCTAAAGGAACATTTATCACCAAGTGTAGATCAGTCAAATCCAAATCATATCATGGAGGACTTTTTGATAGAATTGTTTTTTGAAATTCCATGTAAAATTAACTATTCAGGTGAACCTGCATTTCGATGAAGAGGGAAGAGGGAAGATTTTTCTAGAATATTCATATAATTTTGAATATTATTTCTGTACTAACCTACATGTACAGTACCTCTATCAAAGCAAAAGAACAAACTACCCTAGACATCAGTTCCATTTAAACTCAACAACACTCATTACTGGAAAGGTAATGACTCACCATGTTAAGGATGAACTTGCGAACAAAGAAAAAGAAAATTCCTGACATGATGCCAGACAGCACTGGTGAGAGGAACCACGATGCCACTTTGGATATCAAAAGATATTTAAGATTTAATAAACAGGTTTTGGTTTCATTGGTTTCTTGGATTAGGCATTTTGGAGAAAAAAAGAAAAGGCTTACCAATACGGAGAAGCTCCATCCACCTGACCCCATGGTGACCTCTTGCTACCATGGAGAACCCAACTGTGGCTCCAACAATGCAGTGAGTTCCAGAAATTGGGAGCTTCAAGAATGAGGCAGCCAGCTGCCATGCTGCAGAGCCTTTAAAAAATAAAATAAAATAAAAAAAATAAAATGAAATAATAACAATAATAATAATAATAAAATAAAACAAACAAATAATAAAATAAAATAAAATAAAATAAAATAAAATAAAATAAAATAAAATAAAATAAAATTATTTACTTGTAACATTCAAGAAAGTTAAGAGTATTTCTCCAACCAAATCATTCATCATCAAATCAGAGTGCTTACCACACATTGCACTTATCGATCCAGCCATCAGGATATGTTCAGAGCCGTTGTACATCTGAATGTCGATGATGCCCTTTCGAATGGTCTCACTGACTTTGGCCCCCAGCAGCACTGAGCCCACTGTCTCAAAGATGGTGGCCAGGAAGCAGGCCTGCCTGAGGGTGACCACCCCGGAGCCCACTGCTGTGCCAAAGGAGTTGGCCACATCATTGGCCCCCACAGCGAAGGCAAGAACGAAGGCTATGATGAAGCCTAAAACCAGCAACCATAAGTGGCTCGACATGTCCAATGGAGAGGTCAGATCCACTGCTGTGACAGCAGGAGAGGTTGCCAAAGTAGTTGAATCCATCATTGGCTATCTGGGATTTCAAACTGAGGTAATTCTTGTCCTGTTTTTTTTTTTTTTTTTGAGGTAGTGTTGGTTAATTTTCCTCAGTTGTGAGGATTAATGAATAAAAATAGTTTAAATATTTGATATTAATTCTTTACTATCTAGATATACAGAGTTTGTTCATGGGGTTTGTGATAAACTGAGAGGGTGTGGCGATGGGAATGGCGTCCATCGTGAATGACCTCTGGTGATACACACTGCAAAACCAGAGTGCATGAGTTAGTGGTTGTTAACTTCTTCAACTGATTCCAAATTAATTCAACGGTAAAGTATGCAGCATTGATCCACCAATGAAAAAAGTCCATAAAATGCTTTTTTGTTTATGGTCCTTTATCAAGCCCATAACTCTTTGACAAGACCAACAACATGTGACATTTTGTTTTGCATGCATGAAAAAGGAAGTTATTTTGATGAACTGCTGAAATAAAACGTCATTACTGTTATGAGGGACGTTAAATTCTGCCTGGAGAATATTGGGCTCCAGAGTTATCTCTGCATGCAGGAAGCAGCGGGCAGTTGAGTTTATCTTAAACACCACTTTCTACACAGAGTAGAGCAACTGAGGGTTTTTGTCATTCAATATACACATGATGTAGTAAAACAATTTGGCCCCCTAAAAGAAACAAATGTCATATTTCATAGCCATGTTTAATGATTATACCATCCTAAAGTAACATAATTAGTTGTACGATTAGCATTGTTGTTTAATTCTTACCTGGGTTATGTAGCAACAGAAAGTTACTTTTAGACAGTTGACTGTTGAACACATGACATGTTGTTTAACAGCTTTTGTAATATCTAATCTCCCAGTTTTTTTTAATTTTGAAAATTATGCCTCACTGACAAAGTTTTAATAACATATCATACATTACCGACAGAGCCTTTATTCATTTTTCAACTTGCCTATTGGTTTCTGACCAATTGACCCCAACCATTTATATTTCTTAATAATTCCCCTTGTATTATGGGATCACAAAAACCCTCTTTAAAACTTCAAATAGGACTCTGGAGCTGGCCAAATAATGGGTTCTTTCAGGACTGCCAGCAGTCACCATCAGAAGAGAATAGGAGCATGTTAATCTCTTTAGCTGCCATTGCGTAATGCACATTGAGTAACAATAATACAACAGTGAGACAAAAACTAGAGCAAGAGTAAAGAAGAGAATCTCTTTTACTCACATGTGATCCCAAAGTGAAAATTTCAGTGAGTGAATCTGCTTGCGTTTTGTATTTCCTGCAATCAGGTTTTATGCAAAGTGATGGTATTTGCGGTTTCTGTCTGGGGAGGGGGTCCTGCAGCTGGTATTGTATGCTGAAGTAGTTTATATATCGAGGTGGTTCAGAACACGCCTTTTCAGAGCAGTCATGGGACTGCTTTAGCCTGTTTGTTGTCAGGAAAATAATTGATGTGGTCTCTGGGTTTGTTTCTTTGCCATAATGCCCCTAAAATCTTTAAATGACATGTTTGGATTCACTCCCAACAATGCAATGCCTATTGAATATTTGTAAAGAAAAGCATCTGCCGAAAAAGAAAGAAAATATTCGCTATCATTCAGGATATTTTTGTGAATTAATATTTGTTGTTAAATAGGATGGTGTCAATTTTGGGGAGTCACATTATAGATAGTTTTAACCCACTTTTTATAATTAAGGAGAGCAAAGTGTGAGATGAGCCAAGTCAGAAAATGAGCGGAGGATTATGACTGAATAGGCTATAACGCCACCCGCCAGTTCAATGTATCATTTTACAGTCATGTGACGACCTCCTCATTTGTCATTTACAATTTTCCATAACTTTTATTTTGCTTGAGTGTCTTTGTCAGGCACTAGTTCTGAAAATGGATCAAAATTTGTTTCTTACCAGATTGTAACTTACATAGGTTTTAAGCACTTTTAACACATTTTTAGAGCTTATTAGGTATGTGTAACTGAACAGAAGATAAGACACAAAATTTGTTACTGATCAACCTGTTTTTTGCCCTCAACTTCCTGAAGTTGCTAGAATGTCAGCAGTCTGCTCTTTTCTGAAATGCTGCAGTGACTCCAAATCTGCTGATCATTTCCTCTTCATTACTGATTTATGTGAATAGCTTTGATCAATGTCTACACCGGAGTTGAACCACATGGAAAACGACGCCCGTGTGGAATATTATGACCCCCTCTGACAAGTGTGACAACCTGAAAAGGAGGTGGTTCAGAACGGCAAGCATGAGTTGCGTGAAGCTACATTAATA